>NW_022589709.1:58031452-58572092 GCF_004348235.1 Phoca vitulina
GACCTCACTGATATGAGGAATTCTTAATCTCAGGAAACAAACTGAGGATTGCTGGAGTGGGGGGTGGGGTGGGAGGGATGGGGTGACTGGGTGATGGACACTGGGGAGGGTATGTGTACTGGTAAGCGCTGTGAATTGTGCAAGACTGTTGAATCTCAGATCTGTACCTCTGAAACAAATAATGCAATATATGTTAAGAAAGAAAAAAAGAAGAAGAAGAATGTAGCAGGAGGGGAAGGATGAAGGGGGGGAAATCGGAGGGGGAGAAGAACCATGAGAGACAATGGACTCTGAAAAACAAACTGAGGGTTCTAGAGGGGAGGGGGTTGGGAGGATGGGTTGGCCTGGTGATGGGTATTGAGGAGGGCACGTTCTGCATGGAGCACTGGGTGTTATGCACAAACAATGAATCATGGAACACTATATCTAAAACTAATGATGTGATGTATGGGGATTAACATAACAATAAAAAAATTAAAAAAAAAAAAAAGATAGTCTCTTACTGAATTAACTAAAAAAACTCATGCTGAGGTTGGGAACTCTAAGTACCACTAATCAAAAGTCTGAAATATAAAATTTAATGGTATCCCTTTTATCTTGGTAATTAACACAAATAGTTATTTACAAAAAATGTTCCCAAACTATTTGCTGCCATCAAAAAAACTGAATTTCAAAAATTAAAATTCTTCCCCAAACTTGCAAAAACCATTGACTTGCAACATGAAAACGATGTTTCCTACACCACCATCAGCAAGTCCGGCCAGCATTACCGTATTTATCACAAATTTCCAGTTACTGCAGACAACATAATGATGTTTCACTAAACACTCAAAGATGTTCTTTAAGTAAATCCTGGTCACTTTGAGGCAGGAGAGGATTTGAGGCTTGGCTTTTACCATCCCACAGCCCTCTGGTTTGGGAGAATCAAGAGAGTACTGTGCATGGACATCACACTCCACAGTGACTCCCAAACCCTGGGCAATGCACAACAAAGAACCACATCTCTGTCTTCACAAGCACAGTGCCATATGCCAAGGCCATCCTTCCATCAGTTCCCAGCCAGACAACTCCTGTTGCCCTTGTAAGACCCAGAACCAATGCCTCGTCCTCTCTGTGAAGAGTATCCCAAGGTGTTTTATTTATACCTTTACTACAGCATGCCCTACACAGCATAACTATCTGTTTGTTATTACTTATGGGCTATATACTGCTCATGAAGACCATGTTTTATCTTTGCATGTTTCGAGTCTAGGAAAAACACGGAAATATAATTGATCACAGTTTGCTGAATGACTAAATGACTCAATGATTACATGATTGCATTCACTATTACCAATATCACAGGAAAACCAATCAAAATTTAAGTTATACCTTAAAGGATATATATAAATGCCAAGTTCACTTTAAATAGAATCTTCAAAGAAAAATAAAGAGTTGTTTTGCTCCTCATTTGGCCTAGACATCTTTTAATCCTGGATATCAGGGCTACCTTATGTTCAAGAATCATGTTAGCATTTGTTTGCACATCCATGGTCTGATTAGGCTACAGCATCCAGAGGAAGAGGTTACTATAGGGCAATGTGGTAGACCACAGATAACAGATTAGCAATAGGATGACCCGCGTTCAAGTTCCAGCCTGGCTACTCCCCAGCTACCAGACACTCACTGCTTTCCCACCTACCTTGCAGGCTGCAGTGACGGTAAAATTCCTTATTTGTTGCTGCCACTCTGAGCCACAGCAAGGAGTACACAACTGTCAGAGAATGAATGACCCAGAGAAGACAGTGTCTGGACTCAAAGACCAGGCTTTTTTCCACCACACCCTGCAGGCTCATAATGCTTTTTCACAAAAGACCACTTTTCTCCAAGTTCAGTTTAAAAATATCAGTTACTAGTTCTCTTTCACTACAGTGTTTTCTTGAAGGACTATATGCTAGTTGTTGCCTTGACAATTCCACTTGCTTGGGTTTAATTTGATATTGATTTAAAAAGAGGGGGGTGGAAAAACCCATAACCATTCTACAATTAACAGTTAAACTTACATAAAATCTGGTTGGAAATAGGCCAGTCTTTGTGAGCCTTTGTTTTCTCCAGAATGAAACTACATTCCTTTTTAATCTAGAAAGGCCCACGTAAAAGGTTTAGCTGCAAAATCAAGGGTATATTCACAGTTATGACTAAAAACCAAAGATTTCACCTATGTATTTTCATAATGCAAATTTATTTATTTATTTTAAATTTATTGTTATGCTAATCACCATCATAATGCAAATTTAAAAAGTGGAATAATGTAGCCAGTATTCATCTATGCCTATTCCTCAGCTCTATCTATACACACCGTACATATTCCAATTAATACTGATCTTCAGATGTGATGAACTGGTTTAAAGTGGCAGCCCCAGCAGCAGCCCCTTGCACTGAAAAATGCAAACAGATAATCCAAAACTTACTAGTGCCCATCAAATAAATGCTTATATGCAGGTTCTAGATAGGTATGCAATCACTCTGTATAGTTTAACACAAACTCATTTCCCCCATACAAGAGCACAACAGAGAATTTTAACAAAGTATCCTTCAACTTTTTAACCTTCCTCTTTTATTTTCTGTTTTGCTTTCTCCTGTGGGGGTGGTTTCCATTGTTTAACTGTTTCTATGTTTTATCACATTTGGGATAGAACTAAAGAACCTACACACCCATCAGTAAGCAAGGCACATTTTCCCATCATCTTCATGGTTAACAAGGAAAACGACAGGCAGCAAAGGAGGAAAAAAGAGCATATAGAAATAAGCAGAACTCCAGCTGAATGGAAATTAAACTTGCCTTGCTGATAGTACTTACACATGCATCTTTCATTCAGGACCATACATTTACAAAAGCAAAATTCGATTAACTGGAAATGTATACGGGGAATTATACTACAAATACCGATTTAACTTTGTTATAAAATGCTGAAGAAAAATACTGCTACTGAATCGGGGAGAAATAGATTATCAGCATATTAACACAGAATATGCAATTTCTTCTCCAGGCAATATTAGGGTAGCATTATATTTATTTTATGAGGATACAATTAGAATATTAAGGAGTATCTGGGCATTGTCCAATTGCAATCAGTCTGCAGACTGCTAACCTATTAGAGACACTGAAGATATTCTCCTTGGTGATAAGACACTGTCCTCTGTTAAGACAATGATAATTTTTATCCATGCTTGTCACCCAGTAACCTAGATAGGCTACTGATTTAGGTTGGACATCCAAATACCAAAACAATAATGAATAGTGCATAAATTCAGTCATTAATAAAAGGCAAAGACAGATCAGTTTCATTCAGGTGATCAGCAATCGGTCTATAAGGTAGAAATTATTTATAAAACCTCTGGAACAAACATTTTTTTTGGAACATTTTTAAGTTTCTTCCCTTTATGAATCTTCTTAGAAATATGGTGGATAATATTTACAACTGCAAAAATACATGAAATCAGGAGGTATTGGACACTACTCTGCAAAATAAGGTATGTGGGCTTTCAAAATACAATTTGGCTTAGGAAAAATGAAACCAATATACCCAATATTTGAACTTAAATGCATTATATAACCAAGAATTAGGTCTCACAAGTATAAACAAAAGCATTTTTCCTTTCCAAAACACTGGAAAAGGAAAACATTTCATTTGGTAATTTATAAAATGTATGTGAGCCTAAGACTTCAGAGTACTTTAAAAGTGAGAGGTATTCTTTTTTCATAAAGTCCAGTCATATAAGCAAGAAGATGCACTTGCAATGCAAAAAGCAATTCTTTTAGCCAATAAAACAGACAATCTGAGAACGACCTCTCCATTACATGGATAAAACCAGTGCACCTAATCAAGGGAGGTTATCAGAGTTTCTTCAGTTGAATCTAGAATCCCACCCACATTGTCTTCTCATTACTATTCCTCAGGGCTTCCTCTTCCCCAATTATAAAAGACCAGACAACCCTGCGACTGATGGGTGATACGCACAAGCTGATTTTCCACTGTTAAACAGAGTTAACATACCCAGGAAGCTATTTCAATTACTGAATAAATAAATGGAAAAGGGTTAAATGCAGAAAATAATGAAAGAGGATTTAACAACATTCCCAACCTCATCAGCAAGCAAACAGGCAATTTCTGAGGAAAATATGCTAGAGAAGACAAATCTTACAAAAGGTAACATACATACAGCATTCATATTGCAGGGTTAACAAAAATATGAAGGAAAACCCCTGAGCAATATTTGATATGCAGCAGCCCATTATTAAGTACAAAGCAGAAAGGTCTCTACCCTCAAATGGCCCCTTGTCCAGAGGTCTTACCCCCATGCACTGACCCATTAGTGGCTACCTCCAGCAAGCCTCTGATAAGCCACGGGTACCACTTTCATCCTTACCACGTTCTTGGTTCAAATCCTACAAAATGCCATTCCCAGGCTGAGCATCCAACTCTTGGTATTGGCGCAAGTCATGATCTCAAGGTCATGGGATTAAGCCCACCCCGCTGAGCAGGGAGTCTGCTTAGGACTCTCTCTCCCTCTGCCCTGCCCTACCCAGCCCTGCCAGCCCCTCTAAAATAAATAAATAAATCTTTTTTTAAAAAATGCCATTCCCAACTTTCAAACGCCACTAATGATTACTAAAGCCATTACATTTCTAAGGGCTTAAATTATCAACAAATATTTTCCAAATGAAAAAAAAAAAGGACTTACTGCTAACGGTTTTTGTGTGTGTATATTTTTAAACACAATGTTAGTTCTGAATCATGCCACTCTTTGCACTCAGCATAAGGACTAGCATACTTAGGTGCGCCGGCCTGTTTGTTAATAAGCCAATCCCACAGCATGAATGTTAACACACAGGGGCTTTACACTGCATTATGGCACAGAAGTGTAGAATAATCACAAAGCGATCACCCTGTTTCTCAAACTGGGGCATAAGCTCCTTGAGAGAGAAACTACTCAGAGTGCTTTCTTTGTGTTCTCTCAGAGCACCCTGATTTGAGGGTTTGCTGCAGGGCAGGCTGGAGCCAATCCAAGACTGCTTTCCTGAAAAATAAACTTGGGACCAAAAGGGGCCCCGGCATGAAGATTATTGGGTTTTGGCAAATTATCTTAGAAATGGAGTCTCTTAACATCCAGGTTACTGCTCACTGCTCCTTGCAGTAACTTCCAGTTCCTAAAATGGTCTCTTTCCCTTGTTACTGACTGGGAACAAAGTTCCTGGATTCTAGGTTCAGCTAGGCCACCACCCAGCTGCACTACTTGAATAAATCACTTTACTTCCCTGTCCCTCAGCTACGAAATGCTGAAGCCTATTCTTCTATCAAAGTTCCAGGACTTCTAAATTTAAGACCTATTTTTCAAGTGTAGCAATCTTCTAACGAAAGCATTAATACCCTAACGCTGAAAACAGTTTTGAAGCATTTAACAACAAAGTTCTAAGACTTCAATTTCAGTGCAATATGTGTGAGCTAATTCAAAGGACTGAAAGCATGTCTACCTCACAATGTTACCGTGTGTAGTGAAGGTTAAATCAAGTAACGAATATAAAGCATTTAGCTCAATGACTAGCATTTACTAAAGCACTCAATAAGTACTAGCCATTATTATTGCTACTGAAAGAAATATAATCAGAACTCTATAGATTTTCATCAAAACCCATAATATCAATGTAATTAAGTTGACAGACCTGAATATGTTTACAAATTCCTTCAAAAAGGAAATAAATGAAAGAAAATTGTCAAGTATTCACTCAGTCACTAAACATCTTATGATCAAGAGAAAGCACATCTTAGCAATCTAGAATTTCCATATCTAATTTTGTAGGATTCTCTCATGTCCCTGCAGAATCTTGTTTCCTGCTTTTAAAAAAAAAAATACAATTCCAAATAAAGCCACCTACCAGCAAAGTGAAAGTTTATTTGTTCTAATAAAATGGTATGTTGATACAATGATTAAGTTATTCTTTTCTCTAACCTCATTTCTACCTTTGCTACTTTAGTACTAAAAAAAAAAAAATCTACAATTAAACCTTTCATTTTTTTTTCTATCTTATCTGTCTGTCCATCTGTCCTTTCCCTCGCCCCTTCATCTCTTCTCTGGATCAAAAGTCGCAAGGCAGCACCTCCTACAGCACTGCTTATGTCCTCAAGGCCCCTTTTCCTGTCTCTCCTCTGACCACCCCATCAGCATTCCTGGGTCCTGGGTCCTCCGTCCCTTCATGAAGCTCCCTAAGAGATTACCTACCCACAGCAAGCAGTCCCTTAGAATCAAACCACCTCTGGTTGCCTTTTTAACAAGAGTAAGGGTATTAGATGTTTAATGGATACTACTCTCCCTTCTGGATGCCTAACAAAGTATCCCGTACTTGTTTGTTTGTTTTTTTAACATTAGTACTTTATTAAGCCTTATCTCCCAGAGAGGTCCCCCTATTCTTCCGTACATAGCACACCGTTTCCCTCCTAGCATTTACCACATTATTTATGTAATGCTTGCCTCCTTGACCAGCCTGCAAGCCCCATGAGGATAGGGACTTTATTCATTCGTTCATCAATGTAGGCCAACGATCTAGTACAATGTCTCATAGAACACACAGTATTCCCTATGTATGTATTGAATCAGTCAGTGGCATCTGAGATGCTTGTGTGCTTTGGGCCAGGCCCTATGGGGAAAAAAAAACACAACAGATATGGCCCTCCAAAACAGAACTTACAATTTAGGACCAATTTTATTTGGGAAGGTTAGAATTTCATAAACTTACAATTTTTTTTGAGAAACAAGACACACTAACCAGAGAAAAATACACAAAAGCCATGGTATAGATTATAAGCTACCCAATAGGAAAGGAACCACGATTGGAAGAGATGAATGAACCACCACAGCCATCAGAGAAAGTCACACGGATGAAGTGGGACTCACGCTGGGGTTTGGTGGAAGGATTAAATCAGGGCTGGAAAAGAGAGCAGATGGCATTCCACAGTGAGACAAAGCTGGCAGAGCACATGCCAAGGAAGGAGATGCGAATAAGCCTGGACTGTGCAGAAATGACATGCAGACTCACACCGCTGAGGAGAGCGGGTGTGGAACCGGGGAACAGATGACAAAGGGCCAGATTAGGAGGAGCCTTGACTGCAATAAAGAAGTTGTTATATTTGATGCCTTGGTCAAGAAAGCCTTCACAGCTTTGGCGGGGAGCAGGATGTTGTCACTGGGACATAAGCCTACCAGTGACACTTAACTAGGTACCAAACAAAGGAGTAGAGACAAGAAACCAACAAAGATTTGTTGGTCCCAAGGGTAACAATACTGAGAACAGAGAAGTAACAAACTGAAATCTGCAAGTTCCCGCAAAGGCCTCTTTCTAACCTCAATGTTAGAAAAGAAGAAAAGCAAAAAGGAAGAAATTACTGGGTTTTAGTGGGATTTGCAATTACATGTATTCCTGGCCCCAGATCAATGTATTCTACACGCCTAGGAGGTGAGAACAATACAGTACTGTTAATGACACATGCTAAGTCCTTAGAGCAACTGCTAACGCTTAACACTGGTTCAGTGAGGTTGATCTTAAGCATGAACTATTGAAAATCTATGATGAACCTAGCACAGCTCTGCCCCTTTGAACAACCATAGATTTCTACATGAACTGCTCCCTAAAGATGTGCTAAAGAACAGAGCCACATGGCCTCTCAAAGGGATCAGATCCCCCTAACAAGACAAAACTGGTACTCAGAATAGAGAAGGAAGCAACGGTAGCACTTGCCTAAAATAAAAGTTTTCCTTGAACAAATTTTTAAAAGAACCTAAATAAAGTGAAAGGTAATACTAGTTTATGCACAAATCTCCAAAACCAAACATAGTATTAAAAGGAAAAAAAGAAAAAAAAAAAACACTCAGGGAACTAGACTCTTAGGACCTACTATGACCAAAGAACCATCTGTCAAAAAAATAGGAGTACTATGTCCTTATCTCTCAGCTTGCATTCAAGATTGAATTCTATTTCTTAGGCACCATGGCTATTTAGGTAGATAAATGGGTATCTGTGGATATTTACCCTATTTTTCTGTATACCTTGGTCAGAAATAAAGACAAAATTAACTGTAACTGCTTTGTCACAAATCGGTTATATTACTTTACTCTTCTTGATTCAGCTAATAGAGAGCAACCATTTTTTAAAAGCTTGCATCAAGAGAAATAATCTAAGCTGATGGCTTATTTTCAAGCTTGAAAACTATTTAAATGTGTTTGTTATACTGTACTGTATCTCTGTAGCTGAGGAAATACACACAAAGGAAACTAGAAGAACAAGGAGAGCTATAAAAGTGATACAATGTTTGTTGTTTCATCAATCATCAGTACACACAGTTACGCAATCCTGATTTTATTTCTGACACCTTACAGGGTGATATGGACCAATGAACACCTCCTTTTTGCAGTTTACATCCTAGCACTACTTAGATCTCATTGTTTCATTTTGTCTTCCCGGATGGAAAAGAATCCAAGCTGAAGAACACTTAGAGTGTATGCTGCCATCCTGGCCTTGAAACAAAGAATTTAACCTCTCCAATCCATTACTTCATTATCTTAAAAATAGGGTGCCAGATACAACAATATAATTGTGGTAAGCAAACCACTAAAATAGCCACCAACAATCACCGCCCCCTCTTACGCACGCCTTTGTGTAATTCATCCCCTTAAAAGTGGGCTGGACCTTGGTGACTGGCTCCTCATGAACAGAATATGGCAAACACTATGGGCATCACTTCCAAGATCATGTCAGAAAAAGACTGTGACTTTCAACCCCATTGGAGAGGTCCCATGTATGGAGGAACTGAGGGAGTTCTCTGGCTAATTGCCAACAAGGAAGCGAGGCTCTCAGTCCAACAACCACCAGGAACTGAAGCCTGCCAGCAAGTCCATGATGAGCTGGGAAGTGGCTGCCCTCTCAGCTGAGGATTCTGGCGAGACGGCAGACCTGGCTGACACCTCAACTGTAATACACTTACAAAAAACCTGGCACCCAGCTAAGCCACACTCAGATTCCTGATCACCAGAAACTGAAAGATAATAAATGTTTAAATTTTAAGCTGCTGATTTGGGGATCATGGGTTGCAGAACAACAGATAAGACAATAATGTAAATGCAATTTATAAAATATTATTTAAGGTTTTAAAAAAATTCTACCTGGGCCCATAGTAAAGTAGGTTTTTTAAAAACCCCTTTTAAGACCTTCCTTGTTTTAAATAAAAGTAATCTATTTTTATCCACTATCATCTAATACATCTGAAATTTATCTAATTAGCTCATCAGTGGTGACAATATTAGTATCCCAAACTAGTAGTCTATCAACCGTCAAAAAAAACTTTAACAAATATTATGAAGGTATTGGTGGTACTTAGGACACACGTGGCCAAAACATAAAGGGAGATTAAGATTGAACAGTAATATCAGACAAAGTCTTTAGAAAAAATTAAGCATAGAAGAATATACTTAATGATAAAGGAGCAGCCAGTCTACTAGGAAACATCAATTTTGTATCTATAGCTGCCAGACACGGCCTCATAACACACAGAGAAGAAAATCAGATTTCATTTTATTTTTTGAAGATTTTATTTATCTACTTGAGAGAGAGAGTGACAGCAAGAACATGCACGAACACTAGCAGCGGGGAGGAACAGAGGGAGAGGGAGAAGCAGACTCCCCGTCGAGCAGGGAGCCCGATGTGGGGCTCGATCCCAGGACCCTGCGATCATGACCTGAGCCAAAGGAAGACGCTTAACCAACTGAACCACACAGGTGCCCTCAGATTTCGTTTTATAACCCCAAATTTTTCCTGAATAACAGCTTTTACACTGTATGGCACTTAAAATTATCTTAAGCAAATCTGCTAATGGAATTTATATCCAAGGTTCTCCCATAGGAAGTGGGGTTTAAGCTTTCCAGAGATAGGGTTAAATGCAGTTCACACATAATACAGATAACGTTCCAATATATGACATGGCCAGTAGGCAACACGTTTGATAGACTGACTCACAGGCACAGATTCTTCTCCCCGCTGTTACCAAGCTATGTGCCATGTGAGTGTGCAGGTCCTCCCTCCAGAGGCAGCAGGCTTTCCCATCCACAGACTCTGAGCTCTGTCCTAAGACTCCCTTTGACCAATGGAATGTATACAGAAGTGACAATGTGGCAGTTCTGATCTTTCTTGCACACTATGTATTTGTGTTAACCTCAGGAAAATGGATTGTTAAGGGTTCAGAAATGTACAGGTCAGTTGTTAAACATATCTATTAATAAAAATTAAGTTACATAAACTTAAAAATAAATTATATTAATTACAAAGGTGCTAAAAACAGACACATAGATCAATGGAACAGAATAGAGAGCCCAGAAATGAACCCTCAACTCTATGGTCGACTAATCTTCGACAAAGCAGGAAAGAATGTCCAATGGAAGACAGTCTCTTCAACAAATGGTGTTGGGAAAATTGGACAGCCACATGCAGAAGAATGAAACTGGACCATTTCCTTACACCACACACAAAAATAGACTCCAAATGGCTAAAAGACCTAAATGTGAGACAGGAGCCCATCAAAATCCTAGAGGAGTACACAGGCAGCAACCTCTTCGACCTCAGCCGCAGCAACTTCTTCCTAGAAACATCGCCAAAGGCAAGGGAAGCAAGGGCAAAAATGAACTATTGGGACTTCATCAAGATAAAAAGCTTTGGCACAGCAAAGGAAACAGTCAACAAAACCAAAAGACAACCGACAGAATGGGAGAAGATATTTGCAAATAACATATCAGATAAAGGATTAGTATCCAAAATCTATAAAGAACTTATCAAACTCAACACCCAAAGAACAACTAATCCAATCAAGAAATGGGCAGAAGACATGAACAGACATTTTTCCAAAGAAGACACCCAAATGGCCAACAGACACATGAAAAAGTGCTCAACATCGCTCGGGATCAGGGAAATCCAAATCAAAACCTCAATGAGATACCACCTCACACCAGTCAGAATGGCTACAATTAACAAGTCAGGAAACAACACGTGTTGGCAAAGATGCAGAGAGAGGGGAACCCTCCTACACTGTTGGTGGGAATGCAAGCTGGTGCAGCCACGCTGGAAAACAGTATGGAGGTTCCTCAAAAAGTTTAAAATAGAGCTACTATACGACCCAGCAATTGCACTACTGGGCATTTACCCCAAAGATACAAATGTAGGGATCTGAAGGGGTATGTGCACCCCAATGTTTATAGCAACAATGTCCAATATAGCCAAACTATGGAAAGAGCCCAGATGTCCACTAATAGATGAATGGATAAAAAAGATGTGGTATATATATACAATGGAATATTATGCAGCCATCAAAAGGAATGAAATCTTGCCATTTGCAATGACGTGGATGGGACTAGAGGGTATTGTGCTGAGCGAAATAAGTCAATCAGAGAAAGACATGTATCATATGATCTCACTGATATGAGGAATTCTTAATCTCAGGAAACAAATTCAGGGTTGCTGGAGTGGTGGGGGATGGGAGGAATGGGGTGGCTGGGTGACAGACAGTGGGGAGGGTATGTGCTATGCTGAGCTCTGTGAATTGTGTAAGACTGTTGAATCACAGACCTGTACCTCTGAAACAAATAATACATTATATGTTTAAAAAAAAAAGAAGAAGAAGAAGATAGTAGTAGGAAGGGAAAAATGAAGGGGGGGAAACTGAAGGGGGGAGACAAACCATGAGAGATTGTGGACTCTAAGAAACTGAGGGTTCTAGAGGGGAGGGGGGTGAGGGGATGGGTAGCCTGGTGATGGGTATTAAGGAGGGCATGTATTGCATGGAGCACTGGGTGTTATATGCAAACAATGAATCATGGAACACTACATCAAAAACTAATGATGTAATGTATGGTGATTAACATAACATAATAGAATAAAATTTTAAAAAAAGAACAAAGGTGCTCAATTTCCTAACTTCCTAATTATTTTATTACTATTACATGTGTTTTTGAGGTTTCCTATTCTGTGTGATGAAAAATACCATCTAGTGGTGTGCTTCCTGGTGATGTCATACTTGTAGCTCAAAATCAGCCATGATAGGATGTACACCACAGAAATGGGCAAATGCTACAAATCCGGGCTTATCTTTTCTTCCAGAGAGCTGGTCAGTGTTCTCTCGCCTTTAGAAATGCTTCTTCGTGGTCCCCACCATTTCAGCCTGGGGCCCCAAAATGAGCACTTCCGCAGCAGACCTGAGGTCAACTCACAGCAGAAGACAAGTCCAGCCAGACCTCAGATGGAGGCAGGGCCACCAGGAGAGCCCCGCCTAGACCAGCCAATCCACAGTCACCCAGGAGAAGCCAGCGTCTGAGCACAAACCCTGACTCAATAAGCTTATTTATGAGAGTTAGTGACCCCATGCCATTGTGGCAATGAATGACTGAAACACGTGGTAAATTGGAGTTCAATTAGTCTCTCAGAAAAGGAAAGACTGGCATTTAAAGACAAAACCAAACTATTAAATTGGTATAGGCCCTGAAAGTGAGATGTCGATAGGCAACCACTGAGAGACTGATAAAAAGGACATGTTCCAACAGCATAGTGAACAGTAGCACTGACCTTGTGACGTGTAAGGGGGATGACCTGAAAGGCATGTTCAGCAAGAATTTATTTGGCCCTACTATGCACTGTGGATTCAGCAGTGAAAATGAGAGCAGCACTGAACATGCTCATGACTGGTGGGAAGAAGAGGGGAGAACAGGTGGGAGGAACAGGGAGGAACAGGGGAGCACAATCTAGGGTGCTGAGGGGCTGGGAAAGGGACAAGGGCACAGCAAAAAGGCATCCAAGCCAGTCCATGGATATCGGAGAAGCCTTTTCAGCTCAGAAGTCTGAGCTTACTCCAACAGTTCAATTAGAGGTGACTAATTCTCTGCTAAATAATGAAGGCTGCTAGAATGAAAAAAGAAAGGTAATGCAGGAAAAAATGAGCAGGATTTGCCAGGTATGTAGATCCAAATGTATCACAGCTGGCCTTGAAACATCAACTGGATGACAGTATAGCCCATTTCAGCTCCTCCTGTATCAGGCAGGGCTTGCTCGGAGGTAGAGGTCCTATTCATCTATGCAAGCCTATGGATAAGCACAGCATCTGGTCCAACATTTGTGCTCACTGATGACTGCCATTGTTCCTGCCTCTTCTTTGATGTTTTATCCATTTACCTGCCAGACAACCCTGAACATGTCCCAGAAACAAAACTCAACAGCTGAAGTTCAGTCAGCATTTCCTAAGAGCATTTATGCCCAAGTACTGTCTATAACTGGGATGGCATCCAAGTGGATTAATTCAGCATTTGAGCCAGGGCCTCCAGGAAACATTGCATCCCAAAAGCCAAGAACGCCCTGTGCTCCCAACCGGAGAATGCGCACACATGTAGAACACCACATTCTTTATATTCTTTTTGAAATCCAAAGTACAAAAATATTACTTAAAATTAGGAAAGTAGGGCCAAATTACCCAGCTAAGAAAAGCAATTTTAAGTGGAAAAAATGAAATACAAAGGTATTCTAAAACGTAGTCTTTTATTTCAACTGTCCCAATTCATACAACTCTTGCTCTAGATTTTTGCTTTAAGAATTAATTCTACAAGTATGACTATCCTGCAAATAATGTAAAAAGCAACTTCCTTTTAGCCACACTGGTAAATCAAGCACACTAAATTCATCCCACTAGATGACAATTCAAATACTGAAACACAGAAGGAAAATAAAATATTTGACAAGGCTCTCATTTAAAAGTATCTCAAGATACAGTTCAATCAAGCACCAATTTCTTCTTCTGAAGACTGTTAGCCTGCAATGAAATATTAAAATTAATAAGACCATTTTCTTCCGAGATTTGTATAAAAAACTCAGTAGGAATGCCACAGACAGGATATAATCATTTAATTTTTTAAAAGAAAAGGAAGTTACATCACCAAATCATTACTACCTTTCTTTGCTCCCATTAAACACATACCTAAGGCATTTCTGGTATAAAAACCAAAATATAAACTGTGGAAGAGATCTAAAACAGGCCCACTGCTTTATTTTCTTGCTTTTGCTAGACTTTACTCTTGAGCATCTTGTATATTTGATTCTTTTTTCACCAAATATTTTCTCTGCTCAGCTGAATCTCCGCCACGCCAAGTTCAACTTCCCCAGATCTTCCCGTTCTAATCATAGCACAGCAAACTCTAGTAAAAATAACTAAGTAAAGATTCCTTAAAATGCTATGGACCTATAACAAAAAGTAGCTTCAGAATTAAAATTTTCAGAAATATTATGGCCAAAGTCACACACTGCCACCAAGTCTGAAACAGCATGTATACACTAAGCGCAATTCGTTCTCTCCCTCTCATGCTCTCTCTCTCTCTCTCTCTCACACACACACACACACACGAGCTACATTAACCACTAAAAGGCAGACATTTCCCTCAAATTGCAGATCAATATGCAAATGTCTTATCAGATTAACTAAGATGAAGTTATAAGGCTTAGCTCAAATTCCTACCTTGACCCGTGTATTTCTCAAGTTCAACTCAAAAATTTAGCCTTTTCCCTTCATGTTTAAGACTTCAAAGGCAGAGGCATGAAAAATGAATGGTCCAGTAAATTCTCAAGAAGCAAGTATAGCCCACCAGTGGCTACAGACACAGGAGTCAGCCACGTTGAGTATATAACGAACCTTCGCTTCCTGTGTTACATTAAGGGAGCCTGGTATCTGTCACCCCTGTGCCATTTGAATTTTGCTTAGTTATATAGACACTAAGTATTCAAACTATAAACCACTTAGGCCAGTTAGATTATTCGGGCATTTTAACTTTTTTTTTCCCTTATTTAAAACCCTGCAGATAGTTCTAGATAATGTTTCACAAATTGGTTAGCTTATGAAAAACTTTCAAACTTCAGTATACATAAAAGTAAAAAAAAAAAAAAATTAGATAACAATTTTTAAAAAAATCCATAGGAACAAAGGCTAAGTCATTCAGTAAAAATGCTTTATTAGATATTTTGAAATTAGATACTGAACTCAAGGACAGGGAAGACACTTGGGAATGGGAGGAGAGGGTCAATCAGAGGTCTGAATAACTCATTTTGGAGAAGGCTCTTCCAACTCACCAATTCTTTAAAGATTTTATAATTTGTTACAAAAGTACAAAATATTTAAACAACATCCCAGTAAGTGATCCTGGAACCAAACTTTTGAAAAACATCCAAGTATTTTTAGAAGAGAATGGGGACACAGGTTATAAGAGGCAGCTTACTTGGCCAGGGATTCAGTATATGAAGATCATTTAGAAATGTGTTTAGGAAGCACTTACATTCATAATCCCAAACCTTAGTCCTACAATGGCAGTTAAGTATACTGAAAAAAAGTTAATTGATGTAATATTACATTTGCAAGCAGAGGGCAAATAGCCAAGGTTGAAATTAGTAAGAGTGACTTAGAGAAACAGCTAAATTGGACACCTTATTTAAAGGTTCTATTAAAAATCATTTAAATTTTCAATCACATTAATAATGACAAGCTTTTAAATGTTATAGGCTTTAAGCCGAGACATTATGAAGAAATATGATGTCCATCTCAAGTCTGACATTTGCTTCTGCCAGCTAGGGCAGCTGCTTGGGGCTACAGCATTATCGAGTTATTTGGCCTCTTCTTATAGTTGTGATAAATGGTTTCATCACATTATCACATATCAATGGTTTCGTGGCACTGCTGACATCATCCAATGAAGCTGAGGAATAAGCAAAACATGAAATGGAGCTAAATGGAAAATAAAGGGTAGAATGATTTTCTAATACTTGGTGTTCAAACAGATTAACAAAGAAATTAATATTATCTCTATGAACATAGATAATGAACACGATATTCTCTAAAGTAGTAATACTAGCTTTCTGGAAAATTCTACCAGATTTACACTTTATCACTATGTTTTTGCTATTTCTACATAAGCAAAAATAACAAGTGGTATAGAACGTCACCTTTTTAAAGGTGACAAATGAGAATTTCTGGCACTTAGAGATGCTCATGGCCTCTGCCTTGAAAGAAGAGAAGGATTATAATCAGAGTCTATAATTGAGATTTTAAAAATACGTTGCTGTCACAATTCAATTTCTGATGTCTGCCTATAACCAATGGCATCCCTATAAATGCTCGGCTCTAAAACCTGTCAAAATGATTTATTACAGAACATTTTAAAAGTATATCCTTTATCAATGATTAATGACCAAAAAGATCGCACATCCCAATATCTGACTGAATGGCAGAAAGAAGGGTTTTTAAGATTTATCCACTGCATGTTCTGGAGGGAATGAATGCCAAACAGTGGGGAGCGGGAGGATGTACAAAAAAAAGGTATATTGTTTCGACTGTTAGCACAGGCCTTATAATCTCTATGCCATGAATCCCATTTCCAGAACATTTTAACCTGTTAGAGTAAAATCAAAGCATTAACCATATAGAACAAAAATACAACTATCTTAAGCCTTACAAGAATAAAAAAAATTTTTTCTCTGTAAAATATCTTAAAACCCAAGTTGGAGAAAATATCAAATCTGTGACCAATGTCCTACCAGAGGAAGAGGAAAGGGGAAGAAAGGTGGAACAGACTAGAATTTGAAAAATAAAACAAAGATTATCAACATTTGAAAAGTGAAAAATTCGAAGGAGAATTACAAATGCTGCCAGAGAATTCCAAGCAGTTCCAAATTGTTTATTATTACAAAATCACGTAACTTTAGTCCTAAATTGCCCTCACTTTTTTAACAATGAAGAGGCAGCTAAGCAAGTATAATAAGAGTGCTTCCAAGACACTTAACTATTTGGGGGGAAAAAAACTGTATCCAAGTCTCTTCTCACATGCAGACATTTACTGAGTGAGTTAAAGCAGACAACAGCTTCTCTAACTAAGTTCCACTGGCTAGGACAGTGAACACATGGAGTTGAAAATCATCAAACTGAAATAAATAAATTTGCAACTCTCAACTGCCCAACACCACTCCCAGCTCAGTGTTCATCATATTAAAGCAGCATTGGCCTAGTCATGCTCTCTCCTCCTCATTATGAAAATCTAACTGGCCTGTCTTCCCTTCCACTCGGCAGTCTAAAAGAACTAAATTTAGGAAGCCACATTTTCAGTAACGGTCCATAAAGTGAGTGTGCCTATAGATATGACGGACAAGGAGTAAGAGAAACCCTAATCCAGATTTTTCTGGTAACTCAGAAAAATTATCTGAAGTATGGCTTCTCATCTCTCTGGGCCTGAGTTTCATCATCTATAACATGAAAGAACTGAGTGGAGAGTGGTTCTCATGTTTCCTGGTCACATTTTAAATCCCCAGGATATCCCCCTATCGATTAAAAAAAAAAAAATAGACACATGCTCAGTACTCAATAATTAAGCATGGGGAGGGGGGTCACCACCTGTCTCCCAGAAAACCACGCATCAACCTCACGTCCAATCCCCATTCTGGAGGTTTTCTAAGGTTCCACCAGGTTCCCATACACTGTCATCGGTGTACTACCCCTTGACAAATCACCTCCCAAAATGAAAAGATTGCGCCACCCCCACCTACTGCTAGAGGTCAGAGCCTGGCTGTAACATGGTCAAGTACATTTGAGAGAGCTAGGAATTATCCTATACATGACCTCTTACTCAATTTCAATTAAAAAGAAATCAACTACTTCAATTGTAGCTTTCCAAAACAAAGAACACTAACTCATTAGAACTGCGAGTTCCTGCCCAACTCCTGACCTACACTGTGAGGTAGTCACTTAGGATTCTACCATCTATAGGCTTGACTAACCCCACCTGTAGCCCTTGACAGTCAACCCTACCCAATGAAATGTCCCCATTCTGGAACAGTAATAATTCCACAAAGTTACCTCTGTCAGAGAAGTTCAATCCATAAATTGAAGAGAACTAGTGAGATTTCTCTCTCAATAATGTGAAGAAATGAGTCAACTAGAGTAAGAGGGTGGGTATGCGTGAACAGAGACCACCCACAGAAAACACTTCGATTGACACAGTTAAGTGTTTTTAAACAACCATTTCCATCCTTTCCTCTACCTATATGCAAATTGGCAAAAAGCCAATAATCTCCTACATATCCCTCAAATATATTCCCTAGAGAAATGAAGGTCTGATCAGTAGATCCCTATTATAAAACACTGTTTGCTACTATACCAACAATATAAGAGCTATTGGTATTGTTCATACATGTATCTAATGGAATCTTAGTACTTCCTTTCAAATCTGAAAAAAAGACAGTCAAGCTGAAGTTTTCCCCAACAGTTTATTAACTACCAAAACAATGTAAGTACTAAAAATCAAAGTGCATAGCTTAAAAAAAAAAAAAAAGGCTTGTAAATGAACACTTTTATTTATATAAAGGACTCTAGAATACGGAACAGAGTAACTCATGGAAAATATTGAGTATTACAAATCTTGGTAGAAATTCATTTTATACTTCTGAAAGTTATTTGAGTCTCTTGAATATGATAAAATCAAGCCATGTTCTTCTTTCTTTCTCATTAAATCCCTTAGAAACATCAGCAACAATTTAGGAATGTAAATGGATTTTCCATTTGCATTTATACTTATTGATGACTTAAACAGAAGGTATACAGCTTAATTTTTTTCGGAGGTAGATTGAGCCCAGAGGAATAGGTTTAAAAAAAAAAAGAAAGAAAGAAAGGAAAACTTATTTTGACTCACAAAACAAAAAATGTCAAAAGGGAAAAACTGATTAAAACAAACAAAACCAGCTAAAGTCAAAGAGAAATCTCAAAACACAGCAGTCCGATGCCTGGTCCAAGGATGATGGACTATGGGGTACCCGTCCTCTGCACAAGAGCAAATTAAATACTGAAGAACACTCTTCAAAGTCCACAAATATCCATTTGGTTTGATTTCAATTTTTAGATTCTCACTCCTTTTGATTCCTTTTACTACCCTGAACTTTACATGTGACTCTAATGTTCAGAAACAAACTCTGTTAATAGGAGATGTGGCTATCATAACACACCATGTCACAAAGGGCACATCAATAGCTCTGACAGATAATACCTCAATAAGAAGTTCTGCAAAGACTTCCTAAGTCAGCACTCCTAGAAGTCCAAATAGTATGTCAGCCAAGGACATATGCTTCCCCTGACATTTTAGGACCAAATCCTATCAAGTAGATTTTTTTCTGAGTCTACCCTGCAAGTACTTCTCATATTTAATTCTATAGTACCAGATACATGGCCAAAGCAAAAATCATTTTTCTCCTAGAACACAAATATCTACAGGAGCCTATATCAGCCATATGCATGTGTGTGTATATATAAAATATGTATTTTTAAATAATCATTCAGTCCACTGAAAGAGAAAATGGTACTTGCTCAGAAATCTATATTTACATGATGGTTTATATATAAAACTATAGTTCCAATTTTTAACTAAGGGCATGGTGCTGCTTCTTTCCAGGTTTCTAGCTACATAAGCAGTAACAACGTAGAAACAACGGAATACTCCAAGTATTGTTAATGCCATGTCCATCCTAAACTCCCACGGGGGAGGGGGGAGGGGAGTAGACACTCTGAGAGACACTGCAATGCAGTTCACAACAAGTATTTGACTAAATGCTCTGCCACTGATTTTGTCTGAGTACTCTCAGAATTGACTATTCTCAGAATGTGTAACTCTGGGTAATAACACCAAAATTCTATCTAGTGATTTTTTATTCTTTTAAAGAAATGGAGGGGTGCCTGGGTGGTGGGCATGGAGCTTAAGATTCTCTCTCTCCTTCAGCTCCTCCCCACCCTCCCTCTCTTGGGGGAAAAAAAAAATGGAAGAGAAAACTATGAGAAAAAAAAAAAGAATGCTTGGGGCGTGAGGGAAGGGAAGGTAGAATAAACATACATCTTGTTTTGTAGCTGTCACTTGGGAACAAAGTAAATGTTTTACATAAATGCAAACCTAAGTTAAAATTTAAAAATTACTGTGCCTGTAGTTAATAATGTATTGTTCATTTAAAATATTATAAGAGTAGGGACACCTGAGTGTCTTAGTCGGTTAAGCATCCGACTCATGATTTCAGCTCAGGGTTATGATCTCAGGGTTATGGGATCGAGCACCACATCGGGCTCAGCACTGGACATGGAGCCTGCTTAAGATTCTCTGTCTGCCACTCTCCCACCTCTCTCTCCCCTTCTATAAATAAATAAATAAATGTATGTATGTATGTATGTATGTAAAAATTCATGTGTTCTCACCACAATAACAAAAATCCTTAAAAATGAAGATAAAAAAATAATCATGTATCCTGCCTTTCCAATTGGAATTGGACAAGATACCCAAATGATTGATATTTTACTTAACAGAAATATTTTAGCTAGTGAAGAATTGCAGATTTAGAATTTGACCATTTTGCAAACTCTAATAATGGGTTCAGTCATCATTAATAGCTACTAACATCACACTGAGACAAATACTACGTATCTCCTGATGGCAGCTGATGACACTACCTAGAAGGTATTCTAGTGCAAAGAAAAATAAATAAATAAAACCCTGATTCTGCTCAAGTCTTTGGATCTGCCAATTTGTAACAAATACAGGGGAAAGAGGAAGCTGTTAAATGACACCATAGGGATACAATCGGCAAATTATGAACCATGGGAAACTGCACAAAAGATGAATGATACTGTTTCTTCAACAAACTAATAAATTAAGACATGGAGTGGGGGGAGGGAGGCAAGATGGCAAAAGAGTAGGGAACCTCACTTCATCTGGTCCCTTGAATTTAGCTAAATCATTCTGAACACCTGTGAATTCAACTGGAGATGTAAGAATTCCTGGGATTCTACAAATAGAAAAGAAACCACTTTTTGCAAGGTAGGAAGTAAGGAGATGTGAATCTGAGGGGATATATCAGAATATAAACAGTGGGGGTAGGGAGGCTCTGTAAGCCGGCTACCAGAAAGTGATATAGCACCAGTGTGCAAAATCAGAACCTTTAGAAATCTGCTCCAGTGAGAGACATCCCTGACTGAAAGGTGCTCTGGTGGCGAAGTGGGGCAGAATCCTAGGTGGAACAGTGTGGCCTCAGTATCCCTGGGGTCACAGAAGGAACATGGGTGCCTGAGCCAGCAGAGTTCTCCACACTGGAGTAGGGAAACCAGCTGTGGTCAGTGAGCCCGTGAGAGGGCGCTTAGCTCAGTGTGCAATAAACCGCAAACCGCAGCACGATCGGGTGACTGTTCTCCATGTGGGGGCCCTGCAAAGGGCAGAAACTCAGTGATCCTCCACCTTCACCTGGGAGGGGTGGCGCAGGTGCAGGGGCCCTGCATGTGGCAGGCCCACTGACAACCCTCCTTCCTCCCCGGGGAGGATCGGCAGGGGTGCACACCACAGGAGTCTGCAGAGTTTGGCACACACAAAAGTGAAGACTGCTTTTCCCTGAGGGCTTACTGAAGAGAGGGGCCATGATCTTTCAGCTCCAGGGCTGGAGATCAGGGTGTGGCCATTTTTATTTTTATCCTCTAAAGCAGCACAGAAAGCCTTCAGGGAACAAAAGCCACACAGAGCAACTCTAAGCAGCTTACACTGAGCCAGGAGCCCTGGCAAGGGGTGGTGCAACTCTACTGGGGCAAAGACACGTGAGAATCACCGTGGCAAACCCCTGCCCCAGAAGACGAGCTGTATCATCAGGGGAATACCAAGTTTACCAAGCACACAGAACTGCACAACTCCAGCACTAGGGGAAAATAGTATATAGAACAACAGGTTTTTTCTCAGAATTCTTTTAGCTTTGTTTCAAATTTTCCTTTTTCTTTTTTCCTTTTTAACTAGGTTCTTATTTTACCAACTTTTGAGTTTTTAACTTTAATTTTTACATTTATATTCTATGGATATATTCTTCAATTTTGGCTTCCTTACACTATATTCAATTTTATTTTTGTATATATATAAGTTTTGCTTTCTTCAAAATTTGGGGGATTTAGTGCATTCTAACAGACCAAAATACACCCAGGACCAAGTGGATCACACTGTTTTGTCCACCTGTGAGATTATATTCTCTTTTTTCCTTTTTTCTTTCTTTTCTTTTATGGTTTCTGACCTCTTCAGATTTGCCTAGTGTGTATTTCACTTGAGTTGTGGTTGATATTTTTTATTTCTTTTCTCTCATTCATCCATTCTTCTCTGGGCAAAAGGACTAGAAGGAGGAATTCACAACAAAAGAAAGAACCAAAGGTAATACTCTTTGCCACAGATCTAATCTATACAGATATAACTACAATGTCAGTACTGGAATTCAGGATAACAATTATAAAGTTGCCAACTGGGCTTGAAAAAAAGCATAAAAAACACTAGAGAATCTCTTAGTGCAGAAATACAATCTCATCAGGCTGAAATTAAAAATACTTTAACTGAGATGCAGTCTAAAATGGAAGTTCTAACAGCCAGGGTAAATGAGGCAGAAGAGTGAGTCAGTGACAAAGAAGACAAGATGACGGAAAGTAAGGAAGCTGAGGAAAAGAGAGAAAAACAACTAATGAATCAGGAGGGGAGGCTTCGAGAAATCAGCAATACCATAAAGTGAAAAAATATTAGAATTACTGGGGTCCCAGAGGAAGAAGAAATAGAGAGAAACAGAAGGTGTGTTTCAACCAATCACAGCTGAGAACTTCCCTCATCTGGGGAAGGAAACAGACATTCAAGTAAAGGAGGTAGGGAGAACCCCCCCTCAAAAAAATCAGTAAAAATAGATCAACACCCTGACATCTAATAGTGAAGCTCACAAATTTCAGATGGAGAAAATCCTGAAAGCAGCTTGAGCAGCTCCTTAACATACAGGGGTAGGAACATTAAGCTGGCAGCAGACCTACCCACAGAGACCTGGCAGGCCAGAAAGGGCTAGCATGATATATTCAGGGTACTAAATGAGCAAAACATGCAGCCAAGAATACTTTATCCAGCAAGGCTGTCATTCAGACTGGAAGGAGAGATAAAGAGCTTCCAGGACAAAGAAACCAAAAGAATTTGTGATCACTAAACCAGCCCTGCAAGAAGTATTAAAGGGGATCCTGTAAGCAAAGAGAAACCCCAAAAGTAACAGACTAGAAAGAAATGGAGGCATACAAAAACAGGGACTTTACAGGTAATACAATGGCATTAAATTCGCATCTTTCAATAGTTACTCTGAATGTAAATGGACTAAATGTTCCAATCAAAAGACACAGGGTATCAGACTGGATAAAAAGCAAGATTCATCCATATGTTGTCTACAAGAGACTCATTTTAGACCCAAAGACAACTCCAGATTGAAAGTGAGTGCGTGGAGAACTATGTATCATGCTAATGGATTTCAAAAGGAAGCTGGGGTAGTAATCCTTATATCAGACAAACGAGATTTTAAACCAAAGACTGTAGTAAAGAGAAGGAAAGGGACACTATATCATATTTAAAGTGTCTATCCAACAAGAAGATCTAACAATTGTAAATACTTATGCTCCTAACTTGGGAGCAGCCAATTATATAAACCAATTATTAACAAAATTAAAGAAACATATCGATAATAAGACAATAATATTAGGGGACGTTAACACCCCACTCACAACGACGGACAGATCATCTAAGCAGAAGATCAACAAGGAAACAAGGGCTTTGAATGACACACTGGACAAGATGAATTTCACAGATATATACAGAACATTCCATCCTAAGCCAACCGAATACACATTCTTGTCGAGTGCACATGGAACATTCTCCAGAACAGATCACATACTGGGTCACAAATCAGGTCTCAATCAGTACTGAAAGACTGGGATCATTCCCTGCATATTTTCAGACCACAATGCTTTGAAACTGGAACCCAGTCACAAGAGGAAATTTTGGAGGAACTCACATACTTGGAGACTAAAGAGCATTCTACTAAAGAATAAATGGGTCAACCAAGAAGTTAAAGAAGAATTTTTAAAATTCATGGAAACTAATGAAAATGAAAACACAACTGTTCAAAACCTTTGGGATGGAGCAAAGGCAGTCACAAGAGGAAAATATATAGCAATACAAGACATGCTCAAAAAACTAGTAAAGGTTCAAATATACAAGCTAACCTTACACCTAAAGGAGCTGGAGAAAGAACAGCAAATAGAGCCTAACCCAAGCAGGAGACAAGAAATAATTAAGATCAGAGCAGAAATCAATGAAAGAGAAACCAAATGAATAGAACAGATCAACAAACCTAGGAGCTGGTTCTTTGAAAGAATTAATAAGATTGATAAACCCCTAGCCAGACTTAATCAAAAAGAAAAGAGAAAGGACCCAAATTAATAAAATCATGAATGAAAGAGGAGAGAATATGACCGATACCAAGGAAATACAAACAATTTTAAGAACATATTATGAGCAACTACATGCCACCAAATTAAGCAATCTGGAAGAAATGGATACATTCATAGAAACTTATAAACTACCAAAACTGAACCAGGAAGAAATAGAAAACCTGAACAGACCCATCACCGGCAAGGAAATTGAAGCAATAATAAAAAATCTCCCAACAAACAAGAATCCAGGGCCTGATGGATTCCCAGGGGAATTCTACCAATCATTTTAAAAAGAATACCTTTTCTTCTGAAGCTGTTTCAAAAAATAGAAAGGGAAGGAAAACTTCCAAACTCATACAATGAGGCCAGCATTACCTTGATCACAAAACCAGACAAAGACCCCACCAAAAAGGAGAATTACAAACCAATATCCCTGATGAACATATTTGCAAAAATTCTCACCAAGACACTAGCCAACAGGATCCAACAGTACAGTAAGAGGATTATTCACCACAACCAGGTGGGCTTTATTCCTGGGCTGCAAGGGTGGTTCAACATCCACAAATCAATCAACGTGATACATCACATTAACAAAAGAAAGGACAAGAACCATATGATCCTCTCAATAGATGCAGAAAAAGCTTCTGACAAAATACAGCATTCTTTCTTGGTTAAAACTCTCCACAGTGTATGGATAGAGGGAACATACCTCAATATCATAGAAGCCATCTACGAAAAGCCCATAGGTAATATCATTCTCAGTGGGGAAAAACAGAGCTTTTCCGCTAAGGTCAGAAACACAACAGGGCTGCCCACTCTCACCACTGTTGTTCAACACAGTACTAGAATTCCTAGCCTCAGCAATCAGACAACAAAAAGAAATAAAAGGCATTCAAACTGGCAAAGAAGAAGTCAAACTCTCACTCTTCGCAGATGACACGTTATTTTATGTGGAAAACCCAAAAGACTCTACCTCAGAATTGCTAGAACTCATACAGGAATTCAGCAATGTGGCAGGATAGACAACCAACGCACAGAAATCAGTTGCATTTCTGTACACTAACAATGAGATAGAAGAAAGAGAAATTAAGGAGTTGATCCCATTTACAATTGCACCCAAAACCATAAGATACCTGGGAATAAACCTAACCAAAGAAGTAAAGGATCTATACTCTAAAAACTACAGAACACTTATGCAAGAAATTGAGGAAGACATGAAGAAATGGAAAAACAGTCCATGCTCATGGATTGGAAGAATAAATACTGTTAAATTATGCAACCCAGAGCCATCTACACATTCAATGGAACCCCTATCAAAATACCATCAACATTTTTCATAGAGCTGGAACAAATAATCCTAATACTTGTATGAAACCAGAAAGACCCCAAATAGCCAAAGGAATGTTGCAAAAGAAAACTGAAGCCGGTGGCATCACAATTCCAGACTTGAAGCTCTATTACAAAGCTGTACTCATCAAGACAGTATGGTACTGGCACAAAAACAGACACATAGATCAATGGAACAGAACAGAGAGCCCAGAAATGGACCCTCAATGCTATGGTCAACTGATCTTTGACAAAGCAGGAAAGAAGATCCAATGGAAAAAAGACAGTCTCTTCAACAAATGGTGTTGGGGAAATTGGACAGTCACATGCAAAATGAAACTGGACCATTTTCCTACACCATATACAAAGATAAACTCAAAATGGATGAAAGACCTAAATGTGACACCAGGAATCCATCAAAATCCTAGAGGAGAACACAGATGGCAATCTCTTCTACCTTATCCACAGCAACTTCTTGCTAGACACGTCTCCAAAGGCAAGGGAAACAAAAGCAAAAATGAACTAGTATGACTTCATCAAGATAAAAATCTGCACAGCAAAGGAAACAGTCAACAAAACTAAAAGGCAACCTACGGAATGGGAGAAGATATTTGCAAATGACCCATCAGATAAAAGGCTAGTATCCAAGATCTATAAAGAATTTATCAAACTCAACAGACAAAAAACACATAATCCAGTCAAGAAATGGGCAGAAGACATGAACAGACAGTCCTCCAAAGACATCTAAATGGCCAACAGACACATGAAAAAATGCTCCACATCACTTGGCATCAGGGAAATACAAATCAAAACCACAATGAGATACCACCTCACACCAGTCAGAATGGCTAAAATTAACAAGTCAGGAAATGACAGATGTTGGCGAGGATGTGGAGAAAGGGGAACCCTCCCACACTGTTGGAGGGAATGCAAGCTGGTGCAGCCACTCTGGAAAACAGTATGAAGGTTCCTCAAAAAGTCGAAAATAGAGCTACCCTATGATGCAGCAATTGCACTACTAGGTATTTACCCCAAAGATACAAAGGTAGTGATCCGAAGGGACACCTGCACCCCAATGTTTATAGCAGCAATGCCCATAATAGCCAAAATATGGAACGAGCCCAGATATCCATCAACAAATGAATGGATATAGAAGATCTGATATATATAGAAAATGTGGTATACACACACACACACACACACACACACACACACACACACACTATGGAATATTACTCAGCCATCAGAAAGGATGAATACTTACCATTTACATCGACCTGGATGGAACTGGAGGATATTATGCTGAGTGAAGTAAGTCAGTGAAAGACAATTATCGTATGGTTTCACTCATATGTGGAATATAAGAAACAGTGAAGAGGATCATAGAGGAGGGAGAAAAAACTGAATGGGAAGAAATCAGAGAGGGAGACAAACCATGAGAGATCCTGAACTCTGGGAAACGAACTGAGTGTTGCTGGAGGGAAAGTGGGGGGGGGGGGGTAATTGAGTGATGGTTATTAAGGAGGGCACGTGATGTGATGAGCACTGGGTGTTATATACAACTGATGAATTCCTGATCTCTACATCTGAAACTAATAATGTACTATATGTCGGCTAATTGAACTTAAATTTTTTAAAAAAGACATGGAGTAGGAAATTAAAAATTAAAAAAAATACCTTAAAAATGTATCAATCATTTGCAATGTATGGATGTTATCTGAAGCTCTGTTCCTATGAAGTAAATATTTTGTGACAACTGGGGAAACTGAGCAACCACTAAGTAGTTATGAAACAGTTACTGTTAAGTTTTTTAGATGTGATGATACTGTGCTTATGTTGAAAAAGCGTTACCTTTTAGAGAGTTACAGAGGTTTTCATGGGTGTAATGAAATGATGCTTGGGAAGGTGGGAAGTGGGCAGGGACAGAGGAAACAAGAATGACCAGGAGTAGATAATGGCAGCTGGATCACTGTCTCTCTACTTTTGCCTAGGTTTGGAATTTTCTATTTATTTTTATTTTTTGAAGATTTCAGAGGGAGAGAGAGACTGAGACCAAAACCACGCATACATGCACCAATTGGGGGAGGAGTAGAGGGAGAGAAAGAATCCTCAAGCAGACTCCCTGCTGACCCCAGGCCTGTAGTCATCACAGGGCTTGAGGTCACAGCCCTCATATCATGACCTGACCTAAAATCAAGAGTCAGACACTTAGTGAGCCACCCCAGTGCCCCTCACTTCCTTTTTTTTTTTTTTTTTTAAACATGAACTGCCTCTCATTAGCAGTCCCTCCTTGGACCACTCCCTCCTTGAAACACTCTCCTCTCCTGGCTCCTAAGACATCATCCTCTCCAGCTAGGTTTACCTTGTCTCTCTAGTTTTTCCTTTTCTCTCTCCTCCCTTCTCTCAAACCTCTTCCTCATGGAGCTCCTTGGGGTTCAAGCCAGGACCCCTTGTCATCTCTATACCTTCTCTTTAGCAACATATCTATTCTTATGCCATTCAGCATCATTTATATGCTAGCAACTGCAAATTTCTATCTCAAACCAGAGGCTCTCCTCTGAGCTATAGGCTCACAAACCCAATTACCTACAAAACTTTGGTGCCTGGATTTTTAGGAAGCACCCTAAATACATACAAAAGCAGAACCTTAAAGCACCACTGCTCCCCCAAAAGTGTTGTTCCTCTTCACCATCTTGATAAATGGCACCCAAGAGCTCCAACGGAAAACTCAAGTATCATCCCTGATTTTTGCTTCTGCCTCACATTCAACCCAATCATGTAAGACCTGTTTTTCTACTGAGTCTTTCTCCATCTCCTGTATCACCCACCTTCCCCCAGGCACCTCAATGGCTTCCTCATGGACCTCCTAGCTTCATGACCCCCCCTCCACACGATTCGCCAGCCAGCATCCACAGCGACCCTTTTCAAGACCAATCTGAACACATCACCCTGAAGTGTGAAATGCACCAGTGCCTTCTTCCATAATTTGAGTGAATCCTGAAGATTCTCTGCAACTTACCATTTCTACTCATCATCAAGGCACGGCACAAACTACAGTACTAGTTGCAAGACCTGTGCCTTTTTCACCAGTAGAAATCTTCAGATCTCATAATTTTGGTATCTTGAAATATCACTTACTCTCATTACTACCTTGCAATTACAATTATTAAACCTACGCTAGAGCTTGTCAGTCAATGCTTTAATAAAGCAAAATTTTTCTCTATATTACACGTTAACGGTTTTGATACCGGTATTTCAATATAATTGGTTTACTTTGTAATCCTTATTTTGCTTTATGCATTTCAAGTTTTGCATGGGTCCACATCCTAGGGATGCAAGGAAAGAGTAAGAGGTAGAAGAGATCCACCCTGGGAGGGAAAAGCATTCATTCACTGACTTGCTTCGAAGTGACAGCATATGGTGACAATAAAACGGAGACAGACTTTTTGTCTTATTTTTTTTTTTAATTCTCTCCAGATCATATATCCCCATTTGCCTAGGTGAATCACTCCACCACCCCCTTCCTTGGAACCCCACTGATCTCACCAGACTGCCAGTGGAGCTCATGATACACAGAAGGTTCAAGAATTCCTGAGTAGGAGCTAAACCAATTTAAAAAAAAATAAAATAAAAAAAATAAAACTAATTAGGTATCTAATTTTAAAGTCTTTGATATGGAAACAAAAATCACTAAAAAAATTAAGAAAACAAAAGAAAATGTGTAGACATGTAATAAAGTTTTAAAACAAATATTTTCAAGATACAATAAGATTGTTAATATACCCCATTAATGTATCACTTACTAAAATTGACAGGAAAGGATCAGTACTGTAAACCTATATGGAACTCCTACAAATCAGTAAGAAAAAGACCTTATTAAAATAAACAAGTTAGAGGAAGAAAAAAAACCTCATAAATTGCCCACACACATGACAATTTTAATATTAGTAATTACAATCTCAATACTATTACCAAATTTTTTTAATTTTTATTATAAAATATTTTATTTTTATATAATTTTACATAATTTTATGTAACTTATATAATTATTTATTTTACTTAAAAGCTGGGTGAGAAGAAACGAGGTTTAGGGATCACGGCCTGAAGGATACGAACCCACCTTTTCTTTTCTATTGTGCATCTAGATTAGACCAGATCCACAGAGAAGCAGTTTTGGCCTCATCACTTAGTGTTCCAAGTGCCACCACTGGCTTTATCAAACCTACACTCCAGTCCCTTATAGACCTGCTTTCCCTGAATTCACTCTTGTCGAATTCCATCAGCCTACATTGGGCAGTGTTATAATAAACATGCCTATACAATTCACCCCCGTGTCTCCTCTAACTGAAAGAATACGTGACCTGGGAACAGTTCCTGCCCGGGCTTAGCATCCCACGTCCACGGGGCTTCGTCTGACATAAGGGGCTGTACATACCTTCCAGCAGTGGTTTTTACCCTTCCATGGGAGGTAAGGTCACATGTACCCACAAAAACCTGACGGAAGCCATCACTCCTTCTCCATATGCACACACTACACTTTGGTTACAATTTCAGGGAGTTGAGAGACCTCTCCCCGGGCTCCAGGTTAAGAACTCCCATGTTATGCAAACTGAGGGTTGCTGGAGTGGGGGGTGGGGTGGGAGGGATGGGGTGACTGGGTGATGGACACTGGGGAGGGTATGTGTTCTGGTGAGCGCTGTGAATTGTGCAAGACTGTTGAATCTCAGATCTGTACCTCTGAAACAAATAATGCAATATATGTTAAGAAAGAAAAAAAGAAGAAGAAGAATGTAGCAGGAGGGGAAGAAGGAAGGGGGGGAAATCGGAGGGGGAGAAGAACCGTGAGAGACAATGGACTCTGAAAAACAAACTGAGGGTTCTAGAGGGGAGGGGGTTGGGAGGATGGGTTAGCCTGGTGATGGGTATTGAGGAGGGCACGTTCTGCATGGAGCACTGGGTGTTATGCACAAACAATGAATCATGGAACACTATATCTAAAACTAATCATGTAATGTATGGGGATTAATATAACAATAAAAAAATTTAAAAAAAAAAAAAAAGAACTCCCATGTTATGGACCAAGCTTCCTTCTCCCAAGTTCCATGTTCACATGGGCTAACAAGTTTGATTTCCAATACCCACCTTCACCCAGTAGACAGTTCATCTTGGTATACATTGGCAATACTGCATACCCACTGTAGTTCACATCCCTATACTCATTTCTACCCCACACTTGATTGTTTTGCTGAAGTTCACATATGCTAGAAGAGTGGGTTTGTTTGTTTTTTTCCAATGGGGGCAGAAGACAAAGGTAGGAAGAGTACAAACAACAAAACATCAAGCTAATCACACAACTTAGTGTGGTAGTCATTAATGTGACTGACCATGTATTTCTAGTTTTCTCCCTTTTCCAGGTACTCAACAGCACTGCATGTTCTGGTTACAGGCCACCAAACAAGCTCTAGAAAAGGAGACAGGAGCAGAAGTGACATGTGTCATTTACAGATCAGCCGACTTAACTGCTTGGGGAAACCCCTGATCTCTTTTCCTCTTGGCACCGGTAGGAGCAAGCCTGGAAACAGGCTGCTAAGGCTGTCTGTCCCCCATGGCCCTGAAATGGACTTCTGGTGCTTTAAGAGAGACTGGGTGCTGTTTCTATCTGCAGCATAAGCCAGCCTAAAGGGACTGAGGTCAAGAGAACCTAAAGACCTCTGACTGGTGAACCTGGACCCCAAGATTTTCAAAGACAACACTAGGATGGCAGAGATTGCATCCTGGTGGCAGGCTGGGATCTTCAGCAGGTCTGGTGCTATCTGGAGCACTGCTGGGGCAGGACCCTCAAGGCCCTACTGGCAGGGAACACTCAAGAGCATGGTCTAGGATAGGGAAGCAGACAGGCTCAGGGTGGGTTTCAGAAGCATGGGCAGGGTTGTGCTGACTGCACACCTGGTGGGAGGCGAGGTCCATCACTCAGGCCCTCCACTGGGCACAGCCCAATGTGCTCTCACCTAGGGCGAGGTGGCTGCCACAGAGGGACAAACAGCTTCCATCAAACACGGTTCATCTGTTCTCACTGCTGAGAAAACTACAGGGAATGTGCTTCTCATCACTGAGCACTTCTTAGGATTATTCTGTGCCTGGTGTATTCCTAAAAAGCACTTTGGCGGGGCGGGGCGGGGGGGGAGCACTTCAATGTCAATTCACAACACGTGTACATTTTTTTCCCCCAAGAAATCAGAGCTAAAGAGAAAAGCGGTAAGGATTTTTTTTTTTCATTTTAAAAAAATGAGGCCAAGACTGAGTATAATTTAAAAAAAAAAATCAAAACACACCACCCTAGAATTTGAGGTTCTGTGAACTATAGATAGCAAGGCCACAAAATAGGCTTTTTTAGAGTGTTCCTAGGCAGCCCAAGAAGCAACGGTATCAGTTACATGAAGAGCAATCTTCAGAAAAACAAACTGGTTACTCTAAAGCAACCCAACTCTCAGCACCCAGACCAGGGAGAAATTTCTCCCTGGTGTCCTCATAACGAGGCCACTGTGTAACATGATCCCTACTGTCAATAAGCGTTTCAAGGGACTTTTCTCAGGAGTGTGCCTCGCTGAAAGCTGACAGCCTCCAACCAAAGGACCATTAAGAACAACAATTCCAAGGGTCTAAAGTTGGTTTTCAGAAACTGAACAGTCTGGTAAGCTGAAGTGATTCAGCAACAAATTTTAGTTTATCTGAAAGAATTAGAGGGGCACCTGGATGGCTCAGTTGGTTAAGTGGCTGCCTTTAGCTCAGGTCATGGTCCCAGGGTCCTGGGATCAAGTCCTGCATTGGGCTCCTTGCTCTCCCTCTCCCTCTGCCCCCCACTCGTGTTCTCTTTCTCTCACTATCTCAAATAAATAAATAAAATCTTAAAAAGAATTAGAGATGCATGTATTAACAAATTTTAATAAGGCAGATACCTTGGTTGGAAAAACAAACATAACAACCTAGCCTCCAATTAACACTTAAGGGAAGTACTTAAATTCCATGAAACTGTATTTGACAATTATTAAAATTCTAACATTTTCACCATCAGAATCCAATTGGATGTCAGAGGGATCTTTGGAAACTTGTAACTCAGCCCAATATACAATTGGATATACAATAAAGTAGAGCAAATGGTGTGCAAATAAGGCACAGGGATAAAATACTTTTAATCACAAAAATTGGATTGACTACATATTCTTCAAGTAATTCTCTGTAACTATCATGCTCCCAGTCTAACATTACATCATCAAATAGCTATCAATTCCTACTTATATTCCCCACTAAGTACCTGATAGAGAACCAACACTTCAGTTGCCTTCAAACACAAATATATGATGTGTTACGGTGGTGCTGGTTCAGGGGGGGCCCAGCCGTGAACAGAAGGGATTCTCACCTTTGTGGAATAGTCAGCAGCTACCATGGAAAGTGCCACTGTGGAAATGGCAGGGCCAGATTTCCCTCAAAAAGTAACTTGAGGGGCGCCTGGGTGGCTCAGTCGGTTAAGCGACTGCCTTCGGCTCAGGTCATGATCCTGGAGTCCCGGGATCGAGTCCCACATCGGGTTCCCTGCTCGGCGGGGAGTCTGCTTCTCCCTCTGACCCTCCCCCGTCTCATGCTCTCTCTCTATCTCATTCTCTCTCTCAAATAAATAAATAAAATCTTAAAAAAAAAAAAAAAAAAAGTAACTTGAGGATCTCTTCCCTCACAAGGAGATACAGAGATCCAAGACTCCAGAATCAGGTTTCTCAAAAGAAGGTACTTGAACCCCAAATTGTGCGTGACAGACGTTGTGCATAGGTAAGCCTCAGAGTGAACATGGGACATCAAAGACATCCATTTTATACTAGTTAGTGGTCATTTAACAATTTTTTCAAGTATTATATATATGACAGGATGCAAAATATATGTCATTCTGGAAGTAAAAATAGAAGACCTCGTCAAAGAGAATTCTGCTGCTTTCAAGCATACTGCCAAACCCCAGGAATTAACATTCATGATCACTAATACAGGAAATCTGAAGAGAAGGCAAGGAAAACTAGTATTAATTATTGGTTAATAAAAAGAATTCAAATTCATTTGTAACCCAAGTATTTATTCATAAAAATGTTTTTATATGTAGCATATAAAATATACATAAAATTTATATAACTAAAAAAATATATGTAAAACACACCTATATGTAAAATACACTTCACTTTACACTTACCGCCATGTTGGTAAGGGGATAACCACTATGTTGTCCCCCCAGTAATACTAACATCATTTGTACTAATGATATCAATGGCATCACTGGAATTGGTATTTGTAAAAATACTCCAAGATCTCTATCAATCCGGTAGAACTACTTTACACTTAGTTTCCTCGTACAAACAGGAAAATGTTAGGGCCAGTATAACAGAGCACTACAAAAATAATGGCTTAAACAACAGAAATGTATTCTCTCTCAGTTCTGGTGACTGTTAGTCGGAGACCAAGATGCTCTTTCCCGAAGCACCAGGGAAGGATCTGTTCCAGGCCTCTCTCCTAGCTTTTGTCATTAGTCTGGCTCCGTAAGGCCCAGCCATCACCGAATAGCTTCCTATCCGGAGTTACATTTTAGAGCACATGATTGGGGGGGTGGGCGAGGTGGTTTACTACACATGGAAAGCCGGAGAACTACCTATCATGAAAAAGTCATTAGATGAATCTTCATGTTCATTCTCCTACTGGTCTCCCACACTCACTGTGACACTTGGTCCTCTCATGGCTTCTCTCCTCCATGTGTGTATGTGTGCATTATCTCCTCAGCAAGACTGCATACTGAGACATGGGATTCAGATTTATAGATACAAGTGTATATAAAACAGGGAAACTCCAAATTCCAGAATGTTTTTCATTTAAGGCCCCACTTCAGTGCTTTACATATAGTAACTCCTTACCCACCCCCCCAAATTCCCAGATTTTATTCTTTAGAAAGGACCATAGGTCCTTACTGACAGCCTATTAGATCTGACCCACGAATCTAATTTGATCACTTGGTTTGCAGGTCTGTGGTAGATTAAAAGCTACAAATTAAAAGGGAGGGGGAAGTAGGCTATCGTAGAAATGCTGTAGAAATATAGAAAAACAAAGCAGAGCAGTCTGCATACTAAGTAAGAGGACAAAGGCCCTGCACACTTTCTCACTTGCTCTTGAATGCAGCACCTTTAAAGCCCAGCACGTTACTACATCTGTAATGCTACCTCTGAGTCGGGACTCAGTAATTTAACCAGCCTTAGCAATCTAAAAAGCAGCAGAAATTTAGAGAGAATACTCTCTGGAACCACTGGTCTTTTTTTTTTTTTTCTTTTAAGTTCTGATTCTCTCTACAGAGGTCAACTGAGCTATATGAGACAACAGATCCTAGAATAATCCTCAACTGCCTAACAGCCCAAATTTATATATATACATACATACACACACACGCGCGCACACACACACACGGATAAAAATTAGTTTATGAGGTCTGCTAAGTACAATTTTAAAGAGTCTTTAGAGAAAATGACTTAACACACACATAACTCAGTAGTCTAAATTTCAATATATGCTCTTAAGAGCTTACAAATTTGTTTTATCACCTATATTAAACTCCCCTCACAACTTTGTTCATGCTGCATATGTTGTATCAAAGTCTCTTTTTCAAGACCGAAAAGGGATAAACGTCAGTCCAGGTCCTCCCCAAACCGCCAAAATAACAAAATCCCAATTACTGTTACTCACTGAATGTGTAGAGGTGTTTCTTGTTCCTCAGGGCATTCATGGAAACGGGATGCAAATTTAGCAGGATAATGAGGGAGAGGGGGGAAAAAAAGACCATTCTGAGGGTCCATCAACTCTTTACAACCAGCTGTGGTTCAGTATCACTATATTCTGATGGCCAAAGTTTCCAACAACCTCGAGCATTTCTCAAAACTGGCTGCACTTGAGAATCAGCAGGGGACTTAAGCCATACCCAGGATCCATCTCAGAGGAAAGGATTTAACTGGTCTGGGGTGTGGCTGGGGAATTTTTTTTCCCCCCTCAAAACTCAAATGACAGCCAGGGATGAGAACTACTATCCTTAAATTGTCCTTTCTCATCAATAAAGATTATACCTGAAGAGTTAAAAAATGGATGTTCAATCCTCTACCCCGTTCTGATAAAGCTCACCATTCCACCCACGTTACTTGTAAGTTAAGAATTAATTCCAGTGTTTCAAAATAAAAAATATACTCCTATTCAAATATAAGTATTAAAGACTCAAACGCATTCTTTGTGGTTGATTGAAACTAGTAAGCACCAGCTTTTTATTAAGTTGTTTTAACGTTAATCCACACATTCTCAGTCATTCCTACACCCACCCCCAAGAGTGAGCAAACGATTCTCAGTGGCCTGGCAACAACTCCTAGCGGAGGATCGAGTTCCGCCCAGGGCACCGAGTCAGGCAGAGAGCAGGTGCCACATCTGCTGTAAAACGCCCTGACACTTTCTTTGAAATTCTTTCCCTGAGATAAACGGGGAAATGAATGGGCCCAGGTGGAAATGGTTCATAATGTTAAATATGAAATGTTCTAAGTAATTTACTAAAACTTGAAGGGATTAAGACAGCTGGGACTGGAAAGAAAAGGGCTTACAGAGGGAAAGGCCGATCCACAGGTGGGCGCGTGAGTCTGAGCTCTGCCGGGCTTATCACAGAGCTGAACACACAGCTATCAGATGCAAGACCCTGCTGGAGAGGTGTTTCTTCCTACTTTCACCTTTGAGTTTGTACCAAAACCATCAGTGTCAAAACCAGAATTTCGGCCAGCCTTCCGAAGGAATCTGGGGGAAAGGAGAGCCTATGTTTATATGCCAAGTATGTTTTTATCTGAAAGGATTCCAGTAAGAAGCACAGACCTCTCTTGCATCACTCCCCCCCGCCCCCATGTTGGTGGTTATCCATGCAAGCACACAGCCCCAGTAAGCTTTTTAATCTCTAGAAGAAATCCTCGGCTTGTACTCCACTCACTCAACTGTCAAAACACACAGAGATGACTGAGAGTAACAACACTGAATACCACTATGCAGGTTTTCTCTATCAACAACAGCATTGTTTGGGGCCCTAATGTAATCCCGCTTTTCACATTTTCCCTCTATGTTAGATGCAATTCTAGGTAATCGGAATATATATTGTAGGGACATTGTTGAGGACATTGTACATTCATCATTCAAGGTTTCCCATGTTATGAGAACATTTTTCAGACCTCAATACCTAGAAAAACTCCACTTTGCCTGAGTAACTGGTTTGATTTTGCCTTTACAATGCTGAATGGTAGATCAATCATGTTTCTTTCTTAGCCTAGGCTGCTGGAACGCTATGAAATCCAGAATCAAATTTCAGCCCTCTTCCAGCAACGATGTAGACCTGCTGTCATACATACTTGTATGCTAACCCATTCCATCACTTTTAGTATTTTCCCCTTCTACCTTTAATTTGCCCTTTGCTCCAGTTTCCTGATCTATTAACTTATGCAGCTAAGCACATATAAAAATTCCCCCTAAGAGCTATAGGAAGAAATCCAACCTGACCATGTTTTGATGTAACTGTACATAATCAACATATGATTTTAACTCAACAGATACACAACAACAGCCCCACCTTAGATCTACTGTCAAGAATTCTGTTTCATAGCTCTGTGTTCTGTATTTAAAAAAAAAAAAAAAAGACGCACAGATAGCATTGTGTCCAAGGGAAACTGAAGAATATTTAATAAATCTGTCCAAATTTCCAGCAAATCTCAAAGAGCACGGCATACATCACTGATACTCTAATGACTATAGGACCCCAAAGTCACATGGCTTAATGGGCAAAGACCAAAGTTTTGTAAAAGAAGCTTTAAATCTTCCTACTTCAGCTTTTTTTGTCAATCAACATTGCATTTTACTCTATAAAATTATTTTATGTAACTAATACTAAAATTATAATGATACATGGTTAGAAGAAAAATGGCAATCATTAATATAGGTCACAGCTGCCCAAACTGTTTATGCTTAGTTTAATTATTTGCAGCCATCAATCTAAAAACTGATGAACATACCACTCTATCCATACTGCTCTGAATGCAGGTCATCAGTGACTTCCATCTTGGTGAAGGCTCCCAGTCTTAACCTTCCTCAGCCTTTCAGCATCACTAGGATGTGGCTGAGGACCTCCTCTTCATCCTCCTCCTCATAACACTACCTTTACTTGGCTTCAGGACACCAATGGTTTTTTTCGTCATTCTCCTCTTTGGCAAAGCATTCTTGGCTCCTTTACTACTTGCTCCTCATCTCCTTGACCTCTAAGTTCTGAAGCACCCCAGGATTTGGTTCTCCTCCATCTATAGTAACTCCCTAAGGAATCCTATTTGTTCTAGAGCCTTATGTATCATGAATGATTCCCCAAATATACTTCCCTAGCCTGCTGCCTTTCCTCACCTCCAGAATCCTCTAACTACCTCTTCACATTGCCACTTACATGTCTAATAGAAATCTCAACCCTATCCCTGGAAAGGACATAGTACCCTCTGTCCTATACAGCAGAGCATTTTAAGCCCTGATGACATCTATTTCCCTAATAAGATAAAGACCAAAGCATCTGTCCTATTAGAAACAAGAACCACCACTTACAGTCTTCAAATCATTATTGCCCTTTAACTGTTATAAATTTAGCAATGCACTCATGAAACAATCTGCAGATGTTTCAGCAGACAATTTACAGAACATTCTAAGCAGGCATGACTGTCCTCAATTGCTTATTGGCACTGAATTTTTCATGTTATTTATATGCACACTAACAGTGGAACGGGCGAGTACTGCACTTTATCCAAGCAGCACAGTGAGAACCATCAATATTATGTGGAATCCGTGACTCTTTTACAAAAATCTACCAAGATATCAGACACCAGATGCCGGCCCACACATCTCCCTGTATATGAGGGCTTGCATGATGATCCACTGGATAGCAGGATTTCTTCTAATTACTTTATGGATCAAAAAAAAAAAAATTCACTCAAGGAATTTCTGTGTGGAACGTTCACCTGCGCCTTAGGAGTTGAGGGCTCTTAGGGACCCATGGTAGCAGAAAGCACACACCTCAGCACCAGACTGGAAGCTGTGAACCAACAGCAGCATGGAATGCACCCGTGTCCAATGCACACCGTTGGCCACCGGGGCACACACAAACTAGGAGATGACAGAACTGTGCTTAGCCTTCCATCTCAAGCTCTGTGCTCTATCAGGCCAGGGACTCTGTGCAGGGAGAATACAGGCAGTCAGGCTGGCTGTCCTGCTGGTTGTCCTTCTACCACCTTTCCTACTCAGTACATGGCACCCCATCCTTCCACTTTACCTGGCCAAAAACAGTGGGCTCATCTTCAACTCCTCCAGCTCTCCTATGCCACTTCCAGTCTGTAAGGAAATCCTGTCGAGTCTATGGGTCAACGCACATCCAAGACCTGCTTGCTTCTCACCACCTCCACCACAAGGAGACTCGTCCAAGCACCACCTTCTCTCATCTGGATTACCTCGATAACCTCTTAACTGGTCCAGTGGGTTTCCACTCCAGTTCCCCAACAGTCTACCACCCACCCTGAAGCCAGTGATTCTTTAAAAATTAAATTGCATCACTCATTCTTCTACTCAAAACCCCCCAGTGACTACCCAAGTGACAAACACAATTTTTTTTAAATTGTAAAGGCCTTACCAGGTATCATGATGGGGCCCTGTCCCTCATCCCCAGCCTCTGCCTCTGATCTCATCTCTGACTGTCTCTATCATGTACTCACTCTACTACAAACACCCTGACCCCCTTACCATTCCTTGAATTCTCCAAGGATCTTCTACTTCAGGGCCTGCATCCCAGTTGTTTCCTCTGAATGGATTATCCTTCTCCCAACATAGTCACCCCCAGATACACACATGGCCGAATACATCATCTTATGTTTTACTTAAATAACCTTCTCAACCAGGTCTTCCCCGACCACCCCTCAGAAACTCCAACACTGCTTGCCTCCATATCCCAATACCCCAGATTCCCTTTCATTCTCCTTAAGGCATCCTACATTCTAACAGGGTCTGCAAGCTATGGACTGTGGGCCTAATCTAGCCCACTGTCTGATTCTGTAAATTACAGTTTGTTGGAACACAGCCTATCCATTCACCCATGTATAACCTATGGCAGGTTTCACACGACAGTGGAAGTCAAGCAGTTGTGACAGAAATTGCCTGGCCTGCAAGGCCTAGAAGATTTACTCTCTGGCCTCTTACTAAGTTTGCAGATGCCCCTCCTAACACGAGTTTAATATATTGCTGGTCTCCCCTCCACCCAAGAAATCATGGACTTTTATCTGTTTATTTCTGTATTTCCAGGGCCACTACCAGTGCCTGGTACATAGTAGGTCCTCAATAAATACTTTTTGAGTAAATGGAGGAAGGAATTAATGAATAATGAATTGATATAGTTCATTTTAGAAGGACACATTGGTGACTTCTCTTTAAACCATTTTTGAAATGCACAGAAAAAAATGTATCTGTAACATAAAAGTACAGTGTAATAATTATAGACACTCATGTAACCACCACCTTAAAAAGTAGAATATGGCTAATATCATTTCAGTCAAAAATACTCTCTCTCTAAAATCCAAAGTTAACTAAAATGCAATGTAGAATTATACGTAACAGATTATATTCACCTAACAGAGAGCCACAAATTAATCTGCATGCTCCAGTTCTTCAACACTATTCAAAAAAACTGTCTCCCTTCTCATACAGTAGCACACTTCAGGACAAAGGAAGAAGAGGAAAAATTCCAGACCCTCACTGTGAAGGCTCAGGCCCGTTCAGTTAAGCTGCCTTCCAGGAAGTCTTTGGGCACTTTAATATAACCATCCCCTCTTATCTGGGGTCCCAAATCCAATTCCATTCTAAAATGAATACTAGACCACTTAGGATCCTTTTATTTATGTAAGCCTCTCACTTCATTTTTGTTAAGCATTTGTGATCCCTCATAGCAAAAAATTAAGACAGTCACCTTCAACTTCTCCTCCTTTATATTTCACTTCCATTTACTAATAAGACTGCTGCTGGTGCCCAGAGAATTCAGGAAAAAAAAAAAAAAAAAAAATCTATTTAGAAACAATTCCAACTTAACTGCTGTGTCAATTCCTATCCATGTCTCCCTTCCTCTGAATAAGGGGGGACATTTGCATTAAAAACAGTATCTCTCTTACTTAGAATGCACCTGCTCAGGCTGATTAAACCCCAAGTGGAGTCATAATCCTCTACTTTTGAGATCACTACCATTCTAACAAAATGAGTTATCACTTCTGTTGAAACATAAGAAAAAAAAAAAAACCATAAAAATGGAATTGTCCTCCTAGGGGGTAGGAGAAAAGAATGGACAAAGAGGCAGGAAGAAAGGACTCAAGAAAAAAGTACCAACAATATTTTCTCATCGAATCCATAGAAATGTTAAGTCACATTTTACAGATAATTAACATTTCCTAAAAGAAATTACTGCCCACAGAGCTAAGTTCTTCTGTGTTCCCAGAAATGCTATATACGGTTTTGTTTTTTCCAAGGGTCATCAGTTAAGGCTGTCTGCTGTAATACCAAGTAGTACAGACTGATCTGCCTATTTCTAATTTCATAGCATAACTTCATTATCCATAATAAAAGGTAAGTCCTATGAAATTTTATACAAAGTGTACTGAGCTTTTAGGATGTAGTTACAGGCATAATACCATATGGCTTTAAGGTGGGAGACAATCAGTACTGTAGAGTTCCACCTATTTCCCCCACTCTCAGATATACACACCTAACAGAATCACTTCATAATAAAAGTGCTAGAGAAAAGGACAAGCTATCCACCTGATAACTCTACCAAGATTTCATCTTACATAGTTAAGCATAATGGGATAGGATTTTCCCTACTAACTATTTAGTAATGGCATGCTAAATTACAGGGGAACTCTTAAATATTACCCCTCTCCTCATTCTACCAAAAGGAGAAAACAGTAAGAACCTAAATGTTTCCTGCAATTTACGACCTATATTTAAAATATTGAAATTCTGGTATTAAGTGTTAGGCTAACATCACCCTTTTTTTTTTCTTAATTTAAGGCACAAGGGCACCCTTTTTTTTTTTTTCTTAATTTAAGGGCACATATATTGTGTTGGTAAGAATTTACAAATCTTTTCCAACACAAAAAGTGACCTCAATAATGATATTTATCGTTAAAAAAATAAATACGTTCATTTTATTTCTCTCCAGATACCATAATGATGCTTTGCTTGCTTGTGTAATAAACAGATATGCTGAAAGTTACCTGGTAAAATATATACAAAGGTTAATGAAATTTAAAATATTCACCAGAATGGAATCTTCTGAGAATATGCATAGAATTATCTCACTCACATTGAACCAGTGGGGGGAAAATAAGTTTATTTCCCTCAGCAAACCTACTTGGACATATATATGAGCCTCCTATATTGATTCACAAGCACACATCTGTATCCCTGAACATGAATAGAACAATATATCTACTAGGAGAAAAGCGTATAAGCAGCTCAACAAAATTCTACAGGATCCTGCAGGCACTGATATTATAACATGAATTTTTATGAGTTTTCAGGAAGGAAAAATATTGCTAACGAAAGGTTGATCAGACATGACAGCTCCAAGGCAGAGACATACATATACCCTGGGGCTCTGCTAACCAAGTCCCCGCTGTGCAGGTGGCACGGCCTTAATTCAGAATCCAGTGAGCCCCTGTCACCATGAGGGACTCAAGCCTCTGAAGTAGGAACCCCATCAAGTCCACGTGTAAAACCTTCTATTCTACTACAGTTATTCCTATAGAAGATACTCTCACCTAATGGTCACACTATGTTTGAAGATCCAATCACTAACAAATGACAACAAAAATATGAAGTGTAACTCTCTTCCTTGGTGAATTTCTTGCCACTCTTTTCATTACCTCCACCACCCCTCACATGGGTCACAGGCCTGCCGCTGGGGACAGGATGGCATTCAGAGAGCTGACAAGAAGGCAATGTGGCATTCATAAAAGGTACTGTGATTGGACAACATCCTTTTGCTGAGGAGACCACAGAAAGGCAGTGATGTCCTAGAAAGGCAGACAGGTAGCCTCCCTTCTCTATTTCCTTTCTCCTCACACTCCCGAAGTAATCATCAGTTCAGCAAAGTAAAAAATAAAAATAAAAATCCTTCTCTTTTCGTTAAATGTTCACCAGCAATTCACACACTTCTAAAGGAAATGAAAAGCACTATCATTCTAATGGGCATTACATATGTTAATAGCTGCCTTGCTATTTGAGGATCCACTCAACAATCATCAGGGTAAACATCCCAAATCACGTCCAGTTAACTGGAGGTCTTTTAAACCAGTGTTCCTGTTTCTCAAAACGGAGAAAAAGTGTTTATTTCTGTAAACAGAGACATTCACGTTGGTTCAAAAGTTAAGTTGTAGTGAAGACATGAATTTGCAAGGAATTATGCATTCGAACACACACACCATGGAACCTTCAAATTATGAAATATTCATGAACAATGCAAAAAGGAGAGCAACTATCAAAATCCTTTCTTACTCTGAAGACACAAGTCAGTACCCTTTATGCAAAGCTCTTGGGTCAAAGGTGAAGGTCAGTAAAAATCCAAGTACCACAAGTTAGACAGTTGGATGGCAACACAGGAGTTAAAATCATACCAGTCACTAACTAGAAGACCAGGTAGCAACTACTTCAGTTCTCTGTAGTTGCTACCTGGTCTTCTAGTTAGTGACTGGTATGAGGAAAGCCCTGTTTCCTCAGCTGTAGAAGGCGGCTACGGCCCTGGACCTCATGGACTTCCAGGGAGGATGAAAAGGATGATGCATGCAAAGCATCTAGCACAGCTCCTGCTCATAAAGGGCCCTCAGTAAATGCCACTGGGCAGTCAACATCACCTTTCTCCGCAAGCCAAAGGGAGCAAAGCCCATGCTTCTACAGCCACCACTGGCCACTCACAGAACCACCCGGCAGCCTTTAAGAGACCCAGGCACAAGGAATCAGGATCTCCTAGTTGAACCCAACATGTCAAAGCTCCACAGGGGAATCAAATGTGCTCAAAGCAGAGACCAAAAATACCATTTTTGCACCAACCATTGCACCAACTTCCCCACTCAACCACAACTGCCCACAAGACAGGCTCCCTATTTTGCTTATTGTGCTCCTGGATTTCCCAAACACTTTCTCCCTCTGTAGGTTTGGTGTTTTATTTTTTGTTATTGGTAAATGGCCTTTCCACATCTGTGCTTACATAGTGCACTCCCCTGAAGGTTGCAGGTACTGTGTGGGGAGAGGGCACATTACGTGAGAGGATGAACATCCTGAGCAAGGGGAAAATAAAGAACCATGGCATTTGAGCTGGTGATCTATTGTGTTTTCCATTTTATCCACAAACTTTAGTGGCTTAAAAGAACCAAAGGGTCCTTTTACTTCACAGTATTAGGAGCCAGGAATTCAAGGAGGACTCAACAATTCCATTCTACATATTTTTTACATTTTGTTAAGTAACTGTCAAAATAAATTGGTCAATCTGTTTATGCACAACCTTAAAAAAAAAAAAAAAAAAAGCTCCTCTCTGCTTTTACTGACCCCCCGTGGGGAGGAACACTGGTTTCGGTATGAGACAAACTGTAAGCAAGTTTTTTCTGTGAGCTTCACTTTCCATAGCCATGAGACAGAGATATCCCTACCTTCCTTGTAAGGCTAGAGGTAGAATTTTAAGAAGTAATGTATGCAAATCACCAGTGCAGTGCCCAGCACACAGTAGGCCTTCAATAAAGCCTAGGCTGAATTGCATTATCAACATCAAGATCGCCATGCAACACCACTTCAAATGAACAGCATCAGAAATCCCAAATATTTTAATGAGCTCCTGCTTCTGGTTATGTCTCAAGGTAATTTAAGTACCTCATACTCAAATTTAATGTTTCCTTTTACCTTTAGGAAGAAATTGAGTCCATTAAATCATTAATGACAGATTTGATGCTCTTCTTTCAGTCCAGATGTGAATGTGCAAGGTGTCTATTTTCAAGGCTCAGCCTCTCTGGTGGAAGCCATTTTTTCCTGGCTTTGTATGTTTTTATAGCATGTTATTACACAGATAATTGAGCATTGCAATTCAGCAACCAATTGTGGATAAGAGCCGCCAGCAAAACTGTCAGGGAAATTAATTAGTAAAAGGAAAGAAAGGAGCAATACTCACCATCTATTAACACAAGGAAGTCTCGGTCTTCTTTCCTGAATCTGCTTTTACATACATTCTTTTTAATTTTATTTATTTATTTAAATTCAATTAATTAACATATAATGTATATTTATTTATTTTTGATGTAGTGTTCCATGATTCATTGTTTGCGTGTAACACCCAGTGCTCCATGCAGAACGTGCCCTCTTTAATACCCATCACCAGGCTAACCCATCCCCCCACCCCCCTCCCCTCTAGAATCCTCAGTTTGTTTCTCAGAGTCCATAGTCTCTCATGGTTCGTCTCCCCCTCCGATTTCCCCTCCCTTCATTTTTCCCTTCCTACTATCTTTTTTTTTTTTTTTTTTAACATACATACATTTTTAAACATTTGCCCTTTCAGAGGATGGAAGCCCATATCCAAAGACACAGAAGTCCCTGCCAGTTGCTCATCTTGGGAGCTTGAGAAAGCAAGACCCTGGCTTCCCCAGGGCCTCACAAAACTTGTCAATCCAGAAATGAAGTGCTTCACCTCCAAAGAGGCCTTGGGCTTCACCCTCTCCTGGACCAGCCCTCTCAGGAGCTCCACGGGGAGAAAACCAGGGGCCCCAAATCAATGGACTCAGATGTTCAGCCAGGCTGAACCGGTCTTATTCCAGGCAGTTCTGCCTAATTAGTGACAACTGGCCAACCAGCAGTGCCAGACCTCTAGAAACTAATTCTGACATAAAACTTGAACATACAACACTTAAAACTTTTTTTAAAATTTGTTTTTTTAATCATCTCTTCTGTGAATTCCATTCTGTTCACCTTGGGGACACAAAATAAATGAGAAATTCACACCCCATACCACCCATGATCCTCAACGCAAGGTGAGGAGACTCCAGCTTGGAGTTCCCCAAGTACATGTCTTTCAGCGCTGTCCCTCATTACAGAGCTTCAGCTTCTCTTTAGCTACACAACTTCCCTCCATGCATTTATTTACTCAAAGATCTCCTGCACGCTGGGATGCAGCTGCTTTGAGTATAAAGATGAACAAGACAGGGTCTCCACTCCCATGAAGCTAGCGGTCTGGTGATGGCTGAAGACACTACAACTCAGCAAGCTCAGCGCATTAAGAGACCTATGGGTGATGACCAATATAAGAAGCCACCGACTCACTGGGGGTGGGCAAAGAGGAGGGAAGGAAGGATGCACAAGACCTTTGAGCGGAAAGAAACGAAGCTCTAGGTACCTTACTTGTCTGGATGGTCCTACTTTAATGTTTAGTCAAATTATACAAATGGCAGGGCCACAATTTTAAGTTTATGAGGCTATAGCACTTTCAGGAACCCAAGTTTTGCTTGTGGGTACAGCAGGTATAAGACCTTAACTAAGTCAGATGTACAAAAAATAGTCTCTTCCTGAAATCAAATTAATTCTGAGTCCAAGGCCCATGGTAAAAAACTGATCTCTCAAAGTCATTCCTGGGAAGTCACACAAAGGTAAGCCTATTATGCTCACTACTGAATCCTTGTTGCCAACCAGACCCTGAGAGCCCTGAAATCCAACACATTTATGATTCCATGCCTGTCAGGGGGTACCAGAATCCTTGTCAAGGCAGGAAACCCAATGTCTAAAATCTTGGCTCCCCAGGCTCACCCAGTGGCCAGTGACCTCCTCCCTGCCCTCATGCTGCCAACAAGATCATCAAGGATCCCAAGCTTGCTCCCTTCCCATCCAAGGAAATCTGCTTTTGCTCTCCCTGCTCTCTAAGGGAAACCACCTCTACCACAAGAGGCTTGTCAACATTCTCTATTCTATAGGTTTAGACTTTTTATAAAGAGACTGAGCAGAACATCTACTTCAAACTACCTCGGTTTTCTGCCAGGCAGCTATCTGCAAGGCAAGAAATTACTACTACCTGAGTTCCAGCTTCAAATGCCAAAGAAGAGAAAAGCAGAGCAAGACACAGGTTTAATTAACATGTGCCCCCACCCCAAACAAATCATAAGATGCTGCAGATTAACAGATCGCCAGTAGAAGCACCCCACCATGTCCCAGCAAGAGGGATCTGTAGACCTCTCCCTCAGTGTGGACAACGAGGTTCCTACTCTTCCCAAACCACTGTCTGAGCAGCACCTTCATGTCGGGAGGTGTACAAAGTCCCGCCCCTTTTTGGCCCAAAAGAAATTTGCCAGCTCAAAGAACAGGAGGAACTTGCTCCCCGAAGAATAGAAAGATTGAGGGTTCCTTGAATGGGCTTCTGTTCTCCAGTAGGGAAAACCTCCAGTAAGACAGACTAACCTTTGAAAACAAAGACTGGGATCTATCACCACTCTCCTCAAAAGCCAGACTTCCAGAGATCCCAAATATCATTTTAATATGGACCAATAAGCTCCCTGACTTCCCAGGCCAGGCAACTCAGTCTTACAGAGATTGCTTCTACTCTATCATTTCATGCATTAACCAGGTATCGGCAAGCAGTATATAAAAAGAGGGAATAGTTTTAGGAGTTAAAATTAATAGCATTGCTGTAATTGCAAACTTCACAAATTCAGAAAACACCTTGTGGTTAAACTAAAAACAACTGGGACAGAGAATCTTTGAAGGCCTCATGCAATTGGCCAGACACTCACTGGGGAGACTGCTTTCCTAGGTATTTTTCCTGAGGGAAGAGTGAAGGGTAAGACACGCTGGGCCAGAGAAGAGAGAACAGAGCTAAAAGTAGGTTCATTTGGGAGCTCAATGTTACTTACTAAAGCACAACTGCCCTTATCATCCCACTTTGGTTTGCCCATTTTATAGCACCACCTCCAGGAAGTTTTCCTCACTCACGCTATACACACTTTCTCCAGTACCCCCTGCTGCCTTACTTTCTAATTTAGTGTGGCTTTTGCAAGCAACCACCACCATCACACATGATCCCCACACCAGTAGACCCGAATCCCTAACTCTTTGGGGAAGGAATTTTCTCCTGTGCTTGCAAAATCCTGAAGGAGACAGTAAGTCCCAGGAGTTTTATAGAAAGTGGGTTTTATCTTCAGGAGGTTCACTTTCCTCCCCACCTCCAACACTGGGAACTAGCTACCCTGACAGGCCTGGAGAAATTACCTTATGAAATCACAGATCTGCCTCATAAAACGAGCTAGCCTAGGGATGCTGAGGCCTTAAAACAAGCCCACGTGGCCCGGAGGTCTCAAAAAGCTCCTAGATCCAGGGTTACCGTGGCCAAAGGTCAAATCCTCAGTTATGTCAGGAGCCCCACTCTGACACAGGCCATGCATGATTCCTGCCAGAGACCCAGAGGTTAAGAACTTCTCCTTCAAGTTTTCCAAGTGCACGTTGAGAAGAAAAAAAAGAAAAAGATTAAAGGAGTGTCTGAAATTCTAGCTGGGCCAAAAACATCATTGCTCTAAACTTGGCAGATTTCAGATAATGAGTAATCGAAAGATATCCCAAAGCAAGGAAAGTGCCATCCTCAAGAGATAGTACCCAAGATGGCTTACCTGGTAAATTCTTACCAAACATACTTTCTCCCTGAACTCTGCCCTCACCAACAAAAACACAAAGTTCCTTACCATAGTGACTAAAACAGTATCTGTCGTAAACATTGCTTAATTATCTAGGGAAAGATTAATCTTTAAAAAAGTAATCTTGATTAGAAAGTTATGAAGCTATAAATAAACCGGTATTAAGGAAAATACTACAATCCTGGTAGTATTTTGTACTAGCATTTTTAAATTACACAAGCACAAAGAATTAACCATAAATATATGGAAAAACCAACCTACCAACTCCTCTTCCTTCTCAATATTATTACTTTGGAAGAGAAAAATAAAAGACTTTTCTAAGACCACAACTATACTTAGTGAACTTACCTGTTACAGCAAATCCCTTTATCTGGTACAACTTGTTGCTCTCCGAGTCTCCAAGACTTTCACCTTCAAGGCACCAGGAAAACCCTCTTTCAGGAAAATCCCATCAGGTAGATCCTGTACTTCCTTCCCTCCCCTGACCCACCTTCAGTTTGAATCACATCCTCACTTGTTCATAGTGCACTGTGCACATTCAAGTCAACTCACTCCACGTATGCTCCGTCTCCTAAACCGACTGCGTGTTGCTTTAGGCAGGACCAGATTTTTTAAAAATTTCTTTTGTATATCCTTCCCTTCCCTCTCACCTGCCAACTCCCACAGAGCTTTCCAAGAAGTGAATTCAATAAATACCTACTGACCTGACAAAGAGAAACAACATGCACCTGCACACCAGATCCAACCCACCAGAAGAAGGGTTAGCAGCAGCTTGGGTACCAGGCAGGAGTCCTACACCTCACCTGCAAGGCCACCTTTGCCAGCACTTATTATCGAAACAACATGCTAAGGTAACACAGTGACATCCCAGGATCCTGTGTCCACCCATCCAGCCAACTAGGATTTCCTCCCCTTCTGTCCTCTGAAAGTACAGGCTAAAAGGCAATGGGAAGAAAGAGAGGCACCAGCCCTTTACTTGGATAATACCAGATTCTTAGCTCCAGCCTACAAGTTTACATTAAAATGAACCCCCCACCCCAGAAAACACCACTGTAACAGGACCTAGTTTTCTAATACATCCTAAATGAGCAACTGTTTTACCCACAAACGGAAAGCTACCCACCCCCAAAGTCAAATCAGTCTGACTGCAGAAGATTGAAAAAAAATGTAATGGTAATTCTGTTATATAATCTACCACTTTTCATCTACGCCCACAGAGAGAACAGCAGCAATAATTAAATTTACATCCTTAGATGTCCTTAAGTGTCAAAATAAATTCCTAAGAACTGCAGGTAATAGTATCTGAACAATTCAACACAGTGCCCAAGTGATCACAGGATTTTCCTGAGTATAAAGTAAGCACCCCCTGACATTTCTCAGCAGGACTTACACCTATCATTATGAAATCACTTGGTAAACCTGTATTTATCGTTTTTTAAAAATCTGTGTTTCCGTTTCCCTTTAATTACCACTGAGAGTCTCTCAAGGGACACTGAGAGTCTCTGATGGAGCCGTCTCCACTGGTGGAACTTAGCTGTAAGCGACGCTGATGGGGCCTTCACTGTCTCTTTACAAGAACCAATTGCACTAATTCCACCACTTAGCTTTAACTCCCTCCTGAGAGGAGGGTAGACAGAGGGAGAGAGAAAGCAGACAGCTCTGAACAAAAACATCCTCTCCTTGGAATGATGCAGCCAGAGACCCTTCCTCAGTCTCCGCACAGTCGGGTTCAGAAAACAAAGAGGCCCCTAAAAACACTTCTTTACATGCAAGTTCCCCGATAGAAGGAGGGTATGTGGCAATTATTTAAAACCTCATGTATATATGAATGATAAATCTGGTTATGGGAATTAACATAAAAGAAAAAGCAAGGGGAAATTCAAGAGTGTCCGCTGCTGAGGGAGAGACTGACCATCATTTGCTCTACAGCGAAATTTTATTTACAAAGAAAACATGTTTTGGACAAATGCCTCCCAGTTTTAATTTTTTCCATTAGTAGTACTTGGTTTATTTAAAAGGTATTCTGATGGGTTTTCTGAGGTAACCACCTTCCACCTTAAATTCTTGGCCTTCACAGGTGTCCCCCATTAGAAATGAACTGAAAGCTACCAGTGGACATTTTGCTTAGGTTTCAAATGATTTGCCCCCACATGTGAAGGAGTCTTGGGCATCCCTGAAGGTGTCCTTAGGACAAAGGAGGGTGACTGTCACACCTCCAGGAGGAGCCCCAGAGCTGCCACATGGCCAGAGTACAGGCTGAGTTGTGAGAGTTCCCTCTACCCTGGCTCACCTGGGCCCTGAGAAAGCCCGGCAGGGCAGGGCCCGGATCATCCCATGTGCAGATGTTGAGAAAGAACACCAATAATTCCTTGTGCCACCAGCATCCACCTCCAGAAGTTTCTATATTGCCCCCAACACTATACAGAAAAGAGGCTTGCGCCCAGTAGCCCATTCATTATGGGGTTAATTGTGGTTTGTAGGTTAATTATGCTTTGTAGGCTAATCTAGAAACCCAATCACCCTTTAAAACTACATCTGTATGGGACTTCACACGCCAAGTTCCAAACAACGGACTTTCAAACAAACTTATAAAACAACCCTGATCGCTAAGACTAACAATTTAGGCTAGAGATACTAGCTTCTGTTCTTAAAAAAAATTAAATACGGGGCGCCTGGGTGGCTCAGTTGTTAAGCATCTGCCTTCTGCTCAGGTCATGATCCCAGAGTCCCGCATAGGGCTCCCTGCTCGGCTGGAAGCCTGCTTCTCCCTCTCCCACTCCCTCTGCTTGTGTTCCCTCTCTCACTGTGTCTCTCTCTGTCAAATAGATAAATAAAATCTTAAAAAAAAAAAAATTAAATACAAGTTAGCACACTGGTTAAAAAAAATTTCTCTTTATTCTGATTTAACTTCATAAACAAACTTTAGTCTACTCCAGAGGCTGGGCAGCTAGGAGCTAGAACAGTGCAGGAGAGCCCTGGCTGCCTGGTAGAGCGGACACCATACAAATCTTCCAAATCGAAGAATTTTTTTAAATCACAATTCATTGGTCTAGGACATGGGAATGATAGACTTGTGATGTGCTATGTGGCCCAAAGAGATTAATTGTGGGCAGCAAAAAAATTTCAAAACCAAGTCTTTTCTGTCTGGAGCCCAGGGTAAAATAAAAAGCAGATTCTGCCACTGATGGAAGGATTTGCAGACGGCTCTAAAGGAAAAGACCCAATTTTGCAGTGAGAGTCTCCAGGACCTAATATCAAAAACCATCTTTTATAATTTCACCTAGAACAATCATTTCTCTCTTTTTTTTTTTTAATATTTGAGAGAGACAGAAAAAGAGAGAAAGAGAGGACCCTAGCACAGGGAGGGACAGAGGGAGACAGAATCCCAGGCAGACTCCCTGCTGAGCACAGAGCCCTAAATGGGGTTTAATCCCACAATCCTGAGATCATGACCAAGCTAAAATCAAGAGCTGGACGCTTAACTGAGCCACTGAGATGCCCGTAGAACAATCACTTCTGATGCACGCAACAGTATGCTATACCATCAAACAAAAAACAAAACTGACCTTGTTATCCAGAGTTAAACTCCTCTGCAGGGATTGGGAGTTAAGAAATAGTACCCTCCATTTCTTCTGATGACTGACAGAAACATACCGAGTAATTTTAAAAGATGAATAAAAATGGAACATGAAACATTTTTTTCTTGTGTTTAAGTCAGCATAATCTGAAAGGAAGAACCTATGAGAAAATGTCTTTGTGAGAATTCCTTTCAAGAATATGTGCCTATCCACAAATCAGAAACACAGTGACCAAGTCTGTCAAAAGAAAAATGTGAATAAAGAGTTCTAGAACAAATTATATACTGATGACAACTTTAAAATTCCAATGTTTCTGTAGTAAGAGGGAAAGAAAAGATTGGAGCTGAAAAGGACCTCTTATTTCAACACACGTGAAAATCACAGAGGCTATAATCCACCTAGTAAGAAGCCAAGACAGAGTTCAGGCCCCCAACCCCTCCACCAATACTCAGCCACTATTCATAAAATTACCAGAATTCCTGCAACCAATTTCCACCGACAGCAGCATTTTCCTAAGCACCAGTGAGTACAGCCCAGGATCACTGTTAATGTTTTAAGGCTAAGTATCAATATTTCCTCCGAAATTAAAATAATTCCTTTAAACATGCGGCCAATAATGGCTCACTGCTACAAGTGTGATTGTAATGAATAACTGAAAATTATCCTAGCAGAATTCATTTTCCCAAAGCCAACCAGAAAATAAAAATCAGTTTATAGTTTAAAACCTTCATTTGTAGAAACTCACTCAGCCCATTAACTGATGACCTAAAACTCAGGATCAGAGCTTTAAATCTTAGCTCTGACCTTAAGTTCTACAGACAGACTCTTCGGCCAAACTCTTCATGCCAAAGGCACAGAGATCTATCTGCTAAGTAGTCTTTTCATTAATGATTATTCGTTTATTCCTGTCACATCGTCTAAGGTTCTGTGCTAGGTTCGTGGATAGAGAGGATCAAGAGGCTGGGACCTTAAGGAATGCAGAGTGTATAACATCGAGATCACTTCACTACAGCTACAGCATGGTAGTGTGGACCAACTGAATTATTAAACTTTAAAAGACTCTGGTAAAAGTTCAATGAATAAATCCATGTAAAACCCTCAGAATGAAGTCTTGACACACAATATGCCTCAAATGCAATTCTGTGCAATATATCATTGTCCACTGTACACCATGCACTGTTCCTGGTGCAGGGATTTGACTTGATTGGACACTGTTCCCACTCAGAGGAACTCACAATCTAGTGGGGGAGAGAGATTAATTATCAACGATACCACAAAACAACTGTACAAAATGGGCAGGAGAAAACAAATGAAGAATCAGAAAAGGCTAGGCACACTCTGAAGTCCTGTACAAATATTAACAGTACAGACAAGATCTGGAATAACCCAGGAACAAAGAGATGCAGCACAACCCTCGGATAAAGAACTTCTCCTGCTATCTTCAACTTTTTAAGTATACTTGAGGCACATGTTACATTAGTCTCACGTGTACAACATGAGCTATCTTCAACCTTTAAAGTTTAAAAAAAAATACCTACTTTCATGAACAGTGCATGCACTTTTATCCTCATCCTCTACCTCCTCTTACACACTTTCACACCTTCAATAGTTTTCGAAGATGACTGATGCCCAAAGTGAGAGCCCTAAAGCATAACAAGATGTCAAATCATTAAAAAAAAAAAAAAATGTACCTTGTTCACAGAATAGTAAAGCACGGAAACCACACCAGGACATTATAGGGAAAACAAAGTGAGAACAAAAAGAGCTTTTAAGTTTCTGGTGAAGCCTACAATTTCATAACCAAAAAAGGCTTTCCCCCCAAACATTCTATTCAACTGAAGGTTTACTACAATCTTCCAACTAACGTGGTTTGTCATGTTCTTTTTAAAATGCCAACAGCCACGCTTCAGAAGGGGAAGAAAGAAAAAAATGCCAAAATGTCAAGTTGCTTCTCTACAGGTGTAACTCCTCCCAGCTGATCTTATTCCCTAATTTTAAAACTGTTACCCTCAGCTTGCCCCAGGTGGAAATGTTCAAATTTCAACAGTCCAACTCCTGAAAATAAGTGATGTTGACTTTTTAATAAAATTAAGAGAGTTCCAGCTTGTAATTTCCATTTTATCTCTTCTTCAAATAGCAATTTTGCACCGTGTCTAAAAGCCATCCATCACCACAGATTAAAACTAGTCCTAAAAGGTCATAGAACCACTCAGACCCTATTTCTCTTACTAGCCAGCAGTCAACAGCTAATGAGGGTAACTTAGTCAATATCTGTAGAACAAAACACCAAGAAATTCCAAAGACATTAAGTGGTTCATTAAATAAAATCTACAAAAGTAGTATTTCAAACAATAGATACATAAATTAAAAGACCAATACACAGAGCAAAGAGAAGGTAGTCTTTCCTTATTTGACAAGCCATTTGCCTCTCCTCCTCTGTAGCTTTCTGATGCACAGAATAATCAATCTTTAAACTAAAGCCATACCAACTTAACCCCAAGCTTCTACTCACTAGTCACAAGAGAGCCACAAAAATGAAAGGACAGCCTTTTCTTGAGTCTTCCTGATAGGTACTCTACTCATGTAAGGGGAGTGTGAAGTTCTCTTTTAGTCAAACTTTTCAATGGTGACCTGTCTCCAAACAAGCATCTCGGGCAGCCCTTCTGTCTGGAGCAATTCTCCCCTCCTCCTCTTGGCTGCACCTGAGGGAGAAGCCCCACAGCTGCCCTTTTAAAACAAGCCTGAGGTGATGATGACTTCAAATAAGCCTCAAACCATATCAATTAAGCTTCAGATGATTTCAACTAAGCACTCCAGCTAAAACTAAGGGAGTAACAAAAAAGATTTTGAGTTTATGTTATGTGTGTAGGAGCTAGACACCCTCCTAACAGATATGATTTATTCATAAAAAAGCTGTTTGTAGAAATAATCCCTTAACCTTTATACACAAAACAGATTTCATCACCACTGCATCCCATTTCAACACCTTAATGTAGTTTAGGTAGCAATGATTACCCTAAGAAGCAATTTTAAATTTGTAACTTATGTAATCAAAGTCCCAATGACATGTACAGTGACATAAGATTTTAACCAATTCTAACCCAATTTTATTTTTCTTCCACTGATAATGCACTTGAGTTCTTCCTACAGTGAAAAGGTATATCCATCTCTGCCTAAAGAAATGCCTAAAAAACAAATGTTAACACCAGAAGCCAGAGATATGATGGTATTATTTTCAAAACAAGCATAGAAAGGCACAAAATCATCAGCCAGGAGTGAACTACATACCTACCTTCTCAGCTTATCAAAAAAGGAACTGACCAGGGGTACCTGGGTGGCTCAGTCATTAAGCGTCTGCCTTCGGCTCGGGTCATGATCCCAGAGTCCTGGGATGGAGCCCTGCATCGGACTCCCTGCTCGGCGGGAAGCCTGCTTCTCCCTCTCCCACCCCCCCTGCCTGTGTTCCCTCTCTCACTGTGTCTCTCTGTCAACTAAATAAATAAAACCTTAAAAAAAAAAAAAAAAAGGAACTGACCAAGTTCTAAGACAGAGGCCAAAAGACCCACATCTGATGTGAGTTTATTAATGTACATTCCACTACCCAAACTAAATAAGGTGCACCTGTGAGCTTGCCAGCCACTGAAAATACCACTAAATTACAAAGTCAAGAATAAAATTAAATTTTCATTTTCCACATGATAGCCTATGAAATTAATTAAGAAAAGAAAGCCAATTTGTCAGTATTTCCACTCTCCCTCCCACATCTCTCCCTCCCACATCTCTACCTCCTCCCAGCCCCCAATATCAGTACAAACCATTTGGGCTGAAAGGTTCAGTGGAAGTAAGTACCATAATCAAAATTATATCGACTGTGTCCAAGAAAGGAATTGATGGGCTGGCAAAAGAGTACAAGCTTAGGGTACAAATTCATAGGCTCTCACAGACACATGTGAGACAGTTATGAATTCAAATCATTAAATAAGCAGTGAATGCTCTTCATTAAGAGAAGTGGGAGAGTCCACCAGAAACTGCACACAAGTTCTATACGTTGAAGTGTGACTTTACTGTATGTGTGCCGCTGACCACGGTCCTGAACCAACATTTCACCTTCAGGAGAGGAATTTTCTCTCCTATCTATCCTTCCCAGGGATTATGAACAAGATGAGTGTGCTGAGACAGACAGACATAGAGAGGGAAAGAGACAAGTACACAGAAGCTGTGAGGATAAGACTTCTGCTGAATCTTATGCTTTAACCCAAAACAACAGTACCAGATTAAAAAAAAAAAATCAGACAAAATATTGGAAACATAAGAGAACAAGAATCTCTGAACTGAACAATGCAAAGTTATATAAATAGCGACCTAGGCGCGTAGGGCAGCACACCAAGTTGGTGAGAGGGAAACAAACTGCAGTCCCTGTACCAGCTTTTGAGTTATATGGTAAGTGCTCTGAGATTATTTTTATTTTTGCCTTGAAGGTTGACATGTTTACACTGCCCCCAAAGGGACAAAACAAATGGGGGCTAGGGGGAGGCCACAATTTACATACACGAATTCTTGCACTCTTAAAAATACTATCACACTTCCAACAGATTTCCTCTCTGCAAAACTGGGGTGGCCCCTCGAACACCTGCCTTGTCCCACCTGACCCTTATGCTTATATGAACCAAAGCTGGCTTCCAGAAAAATCATTTGATGTGTCTTGTTACTCCCTTCTCAGCCTCCAAATCATTACCTACGACGCTTAAGCTCATGGTCATCTCACCAGCCTCTCTACACGGCTGACATGCTGCCTTCTGACTAAATCCCTGGGCACAGCTAGTAATTTACGTGCATAGAGTCTTTTAGGATATTATTTAATAAATGGTCACTAAGAGCAGGTTCCATGAGTAAAAGAGAGATAGTTTCTTAATAGAAGGGTTAATGAACCATACACCGTAAAGCTTTCCTGTTAGTACATTATAAGAAATGCTCTATGAAATTAAAAGTGATAACTATGTTACATATCTACCCACCCATGAATGAAAGGGCCTGTGAGGTCTACCAACAAAACACGCTGGTAGCATACTCCATCAGGGAAAGGACCTCTAGGCTTCTAATTATTCCTGGCTATGGTGTGGACATCGTGCATAAACCAGCTCTTCCATACTCAGTAGTAATAACAAATGCCATTACAGAATGCATACTATGTGCCAGGCATCATGCTGGGGACTCTATAAAACGTCTCATTAATTCTCATGACAACGCTCTGCAATGAACACTGTCATGCCCATTTTACAGATGAGGAAGCAGTCTCAGCATTAATAACCTTTCCAAAGTCACACAACCTGTGCCAGGCATCATGCTGGGGACTCTATAAAACATCTCATTAATTCTCATGACAACCCTCTGCAATGAACACTGTCATGCCCATTTTACAGATGAGGAAGCAGTCTCAGCATTAATAACCTTTCCAAAGTCACACAATCTGTAAGTGGCTGAACTAATGTCGTTATTCTGTACCCTCAGGCACTACTGACCCTGGCCCCTAGAGCAGAGAAAAACTGGCTGCTAGCCCTGACGGGATGAAGGAGAGGAGGACAAGCCCTTTCCAGACAACACTACAGATTGTGATAATGTGATTATAAATGGCATGGGGTTTCTTCCATCTAAAAAGCATAATCATCTTTTCTAAGATATAAATGTCCATGCATGCATACGCATACACTGCACTCAGTTTTCTCCAATGCCATGCCACCTTGTTATGGATCCTCCTCATTGTGAGAAATTTTCTTTTCTTTTTTTTTAAGATGTTATTTATTTATTTGCCAGAGAGAGAGAGTACAAGCAGGGGGAGTGGCAGGCAGGACCCTGGGATCATAACCTGAGCTGAAGGCAGATGCTTAACTGACAAGCCACCCCGGCGTCCCTGTGAGAAATTTTCTAACAAGCTCTTTCTACAGTTTATCATGTTTGCACTCCATATTACAGTTCTTCCATATCCCTCCTTAAAGGGACAAACTGAGAAACAACTGGATTCATTCATACGTAGTATCCACTAAGTCTGAGAGAATACATAGCTTTATCACTGTAAAACAGTGGCAAAATATAAATACTTGACTTTTCCCTAGAATACCTCAGACCAGAGGTGGAAAGAGCAAAGTCTTTAGTTCTCTGATGCTGACCCTTCCTCCTTTAGAAAAATACAAGCAAACAAGCTAAACTCTCATAGTGTGTATTAGCTCACAAACACCACACTTCCCATCAACAGGGAAGCTCATACAATCTCAGGGCAATTTCACCTTGTATTCACCTTGGGTAAATGTTTTCCTGCAATTTACTGTGGAAATGAACAACGGAAAGGCCCTCTTCTCAGTCACCATTCCCATTAATAAAGTTTTTCCTCCAAGAAAATAATAGGCTCAAGGCAACATGACAGTGAAAAGGAACATTAATACTCACACTACCATAATCTCTTGAAGAGCTAAATTCTTCTCCTACGATATGTCCCATGTGTTTACCTGGAGAACCTGAACTACCAGGAATGAGCCCCCTGTTCCATGTACACACCATTTATTAAGATGCCCTCTTCTAGGTCATCAACTCCAACCCTGAAACATTTAAACGGGCTACACAAGCAGTTCCCAACAGCTGGGCTTCATGCTTCCCGCCTTCCCAAAACACAAATCTTATCATACCACTTTCTTGATTCAATCCTTCAATGGCTCCCAGTACCCTTGGAATGAAGTCCAAAAGGTTCTGGATGACCTACGGCATCTCTCTCAAGCATCATCTGATGCTATGCTCCCTCCTCCATGCAAAACAACCTAAAGACCCACCATACTCTCTCCTGCTTCACAGCCTCCTGTTCTCTGCATCGCTCTGACCCCTTCCCTCCTCCCAGCTATTTCCCCCTCATCCATTAGGTCTCAGCTCAAATATCACCTCCTCGGTGAGGCACTTCTCACCTCCCAGACTGAATGAGTTACATGATACAGACACACTCCCTCACAGTCTGCTCCTCTGTACCCATTTATCACCTTTGAAACCAACTAATAATTGTATGTTTAGGGACTATCTCCCCCAACTACACTAGAAGCTTCATGAGATCCAAGCTATCTCTGTCTCACCCACTCTCTGGATCCATTCATATGTAGTATCCACTAAGTCTGAGGGAATACATAGCTGAGGCCGTGCCTCATAAGAGTTTCATGCAATATATATTGCTTTACTGATTCTCTGAACTCATGGCTTTCTTACTGTAATAGTGAGCCAAGAAAGGAGACTAAATAATAAATGCACCAAGATTTATGCACTACCTTTGTTCAAATTATGTAGCTGCTGTGATTAATAAAATACAAACTCAAGAAAAGTTTTACTGAGGGGCGCCTGGGTGCCTCAGTCGGTTAAGCGGTTACCTTTGGCTCAGATCATGAGCTCGGGGTCCTGGGATAGAGCCCTGAGTCAGGCTCTGTGCTCAGCAGGGAGTCTGCTTCTCCCTCTCCCTTTGCCCCCACTCTACCCCCCCATGCTCATTCGCACGTGCATGCACCCTCTCTCAAATAAACAAAACCTTAAAAAAAGAGAGAGAGAGAAGAAAAGCTTTACTGAATCCATGGTTGCTTTTTGCTATTTCTTTTCTCAACCAATCAACACCAGAAATTCATCTGCTACATCATAGTCATGTGCAGGAATCCCACACACACCCCAACTTTGCTAAAAGCAGTACTCAAACTCAAACACTACTTAATAGAACAGTTCAAAGACGTCCCATAACCATGCCTATTGTAACACAGGAAACTGTTTCCCAACCTATGTCAACAAAACCAACCCTTTAATGTCACAGAGTATAAATGAGCCACTTTATATCAAGTTGAAAATCCTTTCAACCACTAAGACTTTTTTTTGGCCATTCCAAGAATCCTTCAAAGTTTCAAGTTCTAATATACACTGTGAAAAGCAGACTTAATACACAAGTCCCTTCAAAGGTTATTTTGAATAGAACCTCAGTGATTTAGCTTTGTTCAAAATTTGCCTGCATCTTGGGGCATCTGGGTGGCTCAGTCGGTTGAGTATTGGACTCTTGATTTCGGCTCAGGTCATGATCTCAGAGTTGTGAGATCCAGCCCTGCATCAGACTCCATGCTAGGCATGGAGCCTGCTTGAGAGTCTCTCCCTGTCCCTCTGTCCTGTCCTCCCCCTTTTCCCCTTCTCAAAACAAAAACAAAAACAAAAAACCTGGATCCATGAGATATTTTTATTAAGAGATACAGAGGTCTGAGCATAACTCACAATAGACAAAAACAAATGAATACACATACAGTCACCCTTCAATCAAATGCACAACTATTTTCAAAGATGTCATTTTTTTCCTTATTCATTCAACACATATTCACTGCGACCCTACTAATGTATCAGAGGTACTGTGCTAGGCATACGGAACAAAATCCCTGCCCTCGAGGAGTTCAGTGAAACAGCAAATAGCACCTGAGTATTTCACTAGTGTCATCACCAGTTGCTTTGGGAAAGGACAGGGCAAAGTGCCTAAAAGTCTATCTGAGAAATGTGATCAGAGGAACAGTCCTCCAATCTAGATCACTGTAGACTGATAGAGCCCACTACCCCTCAAAACCCACAGACTCCAAATGCACAGGCTTAAGAAAGCAGCAGAGGGAGTGAGATGCAGTTTATTAAACCAAATGACATGCGCCATCTCTAACTCTCCAGTGTTTCACTTAAGTACAAAAGAACTACAGTCCGTGCCTTCTTAAACCATTGGTTTTAAGCACCAAAAGCGTAAAGGGCTGATTTAAGTCAATAATCCTTAGTAAGTTCACACACATACTGATAGTGAGATAAAATACAAAATACTACAAGACACTACTAGATATATTCAAATCAGCTTTAACAAGGTTGCCAAAAAAATTAGCACCGAAATTACACACTACATACTTGAATTTTGCTGTTCTTTAACAAGTGACGCAGTAAGTTACTGTAAAAAGAAAAAACACACTTTGGAAAGCAAGGACTCTCCCAAGCTAGACATAACAATTTCAAAATCTAAATGAACCTCTTCCCATTTTATGGGTTGCACTTAAGCCTCTTAATGCTTTATACTCAGGGCCTTGCTGTAGTATAACTAACATTACACTAACTTTGCCCTGCCATAATACAACCTGATACAAATAAAATCTGTTTTCCAGCTTATGCTAATAAAATGAGAATAACCTGAACAGACACAGCCTCAGGTTCTCTCAAAGCAGCAGGTTATTTATGCATAAATAAAAATAACAAGCCAGCCCAAGTTCATACTTCCATTTCACAAAATTTTCATCACAAATTAACTTGAAAAATTAATATTTACTTAGCACATAATGCTACATGTTAGATACTGTGCTAGGATTAAATTAAATGGCATGTATAGAATGTCCAACTCTTATCATTATTATTCCCATTTAACGGTGCAAAAACCAGGGCTTACATGAGCTGAATGGTCCACAATCCCACATCTAGCTAATGTGGCAGCGCTGGGACACAAACCCAGGTCTTCGCACTAAACTTAGTGTTTGTAACCTGACTGAACCCTCTGGAACGGTGTTTATAGCTATGTGCATTTTCTTAGGAGCAGGTGGAGAGCTTACATTAGATTCTCAAGGAAGCCCACAATCCCCTCAAAAGTTAAAAATATCACTGCACCATATGATCACCTGTGGGAAAAAAACAAAACAAAACAGAAAAAGCGCACTGGACTTCAAGGCCTTTCACCAAGACTCTTACTTCTGTACTCGTGAGGAGGTAAAAACTCCACAGTTACAGTTGCACTTTAAAATCCTCAGAGCAAGTCAAGATTTCCACTCCTGGATAATTTCCAGTAACCCCTGCCACAGAGTAAGTTACACAATAAATTGCAATACTATATCAGTTTACATCCAATTCTGAGATTTCACGAATACTGACCAATGTTATTTAGTCATTCCACTTTCCAAAATGTGTTTCCATCAACCAGTCCTCACTGCATTGCCTGTGAAATAAGCTATCATTATATCCACTTCCAAGAAAGTCAAACACAGTCACTCTAAGGCCAGGCAATAAATCAGCTACAGAATCAGGATCCAAAGTGAGAAGTTCCCTACTCCCCCCCTCCCCAAGATATGCAAGACCATGTCATTTACACCAAAGCACCCTCTCCTAGCTACACAGAAAACAGGGGGCATCTTTTCTACTAATGACAACACTAAATGAGAATCCAGTGGTAAATCACTGAGTTAGGGCTTACCCCCAGCTGCCCAATGACAAGTGTGCTCCTCTTGAAAGTTGAGGCAGGTATCACAGGGTAACACCTGGCACATGTCTGGCATCTTCAAAATGAGACGCAACCATTGAGGGACCCTGACAGCTCTGTGGTAGGTGTGGCACTCAGCTTAACTCCTGGCATCCTGTCCCTAGGATCAATCTGAATGATTGATTCATCCTAAATTCCTGATCAGCAAAAAAAAAAAAAGAAAAAAAAAGTATTCATGTGGAAATGAACTTGACCTTGAAGTTAACTGGTTCAAACACCTCATTTTACAGATAAAACTGAAGGCCAGAGGAATGCAACAATTCACCCAAGGCCTCACAACTCAGGAGCAGAGACAGTTCTAGAAAGGTCTCCAGACACCTGTCCAGGATCCTTACAATCCTCCTGGGCACTGGGAAATCAGTCAGGGTTACTGTCAGAAGGCTAGCCATTGACCTGACAGCGAGAACTTCACTCCTCCACCTTGTGCCAGATCCACTCTTTGCGTCTAGACTGAGGTCCCTGGGGGCCAACATCAGGACACTGACCTCAACTTGCTTATTCTGCGAGACAAAGACAATTACTTATTAAAGCTAACCCCATCGGAGAGGAGAAAAATAGGATTCTGGTACTGAACAATTAACTTCACAAGGAATCTATGTTAGAATGATGTTTTATTTATAACCCTGCCTGACCAAGATAACTTCCGCACAACCACCCTCCAAAGAAAACAATCTTAAAGATAATGAAGAACCCTATGCTTCCTGTGCTCCAAAGGCCGGAAAAAAAAAACAAAAACAAAAAGCAAGGAAAGCAGTGGAGAGGACACCGAAGTCATATGCTCAACGTGTCGGGACGCGACCCACAAGTTTTGGAAGAACGTTCTTCCAAGAAACCAGGATGGACACAGCCCCACTCCCCCGCCCCCGAAGGAAATGACAGGTTCTCTATCCAGTTTGACGATCAGTACGCATCTAGACACCCCGGAACAATCCGAATGGGCGCTGCAGGCGGGTATGTCAGCGCCGCGAACGGAGAGCTGAGAGTCCCCCTCTCTCAGAAGACCGACGCTGCGCGGAGCAGCCAAAACCACCCGCAGGGGATCCCGGGGGCCCGCGTCACTGACACGCCTCCGCACAACTCGGCGGGTACTGCTCCCACTCGTCCGCCAGGACCCACACACCATCTCTTCCCCTCACACCCATCCCCTCACCACACTCCCCCTTGGCCCGACAGCTTCGGCGGGAAGCACCGCCCACTTCGGAAAATGAGCTCTTAGTTGTGGGGACAAGCTAGGCGTCTCGATCACATGCATTCCCAGACCCACCGTAGCAGATACAGACATTAAGGAGTTTGCTGCTTTGACATCTTGAAAAGCACACTATCAGCCAGCACCTGAAGACACACACACACGGAGGTAAGAGCCACGGGAAGTCAATAACCCACCAGGAGGCTCCTAACTGCCATCACCCCGGCCTCGGGGCAGAGCACCTGGGGTCCCTCCCACTCCTCCTGCCCCGGTGCGCCCTGCCACCAGCCGCGCGCTGGGCGGAGAGCTGAGGTCTCCCGACAGCCGGGACCCGGACGGGGAGCGGGGGAAGGCGGGGCCCACCTCCTCATCCTGCTCCTCCTGGGACGCGCTGCTGCCCCGGGGCGCGGGTGGCGCGGTTCCTCCGGGGAGCTGCGGCGGCCGCGCACAGACTCCAAGCTCAAGCACCACGCGCGCGGGAGCCCACGCGGCGGGCGGCCGGACACCTCCGGCGCCGCCCGGCGGCGGCGGCGGCCGCGGCTGCTGCTCGCGGGAGAAGCCGCCGGGCTCCCCTTCCTCCGACAGAGTTTCTGAGCCCGAGGAGGACTCGGCCGAGGAAGCGCCGGGCGAGGACGCGGCGGCCACCGCAGGGGCGGGAGCTTCGGGGCGGTGGCCGCTGCAGCCGCGAGGCACCGGCTCCGCCGCCTCCGAAACTTTCTCCCCCATTTCCCTCTCGCGCCCAAAGTGCGGCCCGAGGGGCGGCGGGGACGCGGCGCGCGCTCAGCGTCTCCAGGGAAAGCTGCGGGCTGCGCGGCTCCGGGTCGCTCTCGCTGACGCTCCCGGGCTGCGGGGAGCCCCGCCGGCGACTACATGGCCGCAGCACGGCCGCCGGAGACCGCCGCCAAGTTACCAGCCGCCCAGACTTGGCGGCCGACGGGGGCTCCCGCGCGCGGGGACAGGCCAGCTCGACTCCGCGCGTTCCACAACCCTTGCGCGCTGCGCCCGCGCCGCCCGGACTGCGGCTTCGCCAGCAAAACCTGCCTCCGGGCAGGAGCGGGGCCGGCGGAGGAGACGGGCAGCCCGGGGAGCCAATGGCAGGGCAGCCGCGCCGGTGGGCGGAGGCTGCGGCGCCCCCGGCCGCACGGGCGTCAGGTAGGGAAGGCGGGGCCGAGGCTCGGACTGCGGGATCCGGCCGGAGCGCTTGGGGCCACAGGGAGTCGGGGGAGGAGGGGGGGGACCCTGGAGGGTGGGAGTGGAACCCGGAGTCGGAGCCAAAGGCTGGAATTCCGAACTTGGCGGGGGAGCGGCTGGCCGTCCTTGGAACGCAGTGGAGAGATGGCTGAGGGGGCGGTGAGACCTTGAAGAAGAACTGGACTTTGTTTCAAAAAAGTAAAATCGAGAAAACGGACCAGAAGAAAAGTAGTAGGACTTTAGGAGTAAAGGGAACACCCACACGCTTGCTGGAGGAGAAAGGGGGAAACTTCGTGCTATGCTGACTGACTAGATCTAAACGGACCTGATAACCAATCCGGGATTCTCCATTTAAACTCCTTGGGCCTCAGTTTCCTCAACTGGAAATGGAGACAATACCTGTCTTGTCAGGCTATAAGCTGAACATATCAATTGATAGATAGATAGTTATTGTATACATACACACACACACACATATATATGTGTGTGCCTCAGCAGCGTACCTGGCTTGGAAACATGGATAGTTTTCCAAAGACTATTTTCTTTATTTCTGTGTATAAACTAAGGGTTTAAGTCAACTACTTGTACCTCTGAAAGGGAAGAAAATAACAAATAATGCCCCTATATTTAATTGGGAACAACAATGTGCCCAGTACTGTGCCCAGCCCTAAACAAAGTTGAATTAGAAAGGGCTCTGTGGCCCTAACAATTGCCTGTCTCTCCACATCAGCTAAGCAGAGCATGAAAAGAGTTTGCATTTCCAGTTTACTTTCTCCTAGCTCCGGATTGTAAACCAGCAGGAAGCAAGACCAGGTGCTTCATTTTCCTTACCCCTAAGAACTAGGAGAAAAAACTTTCACCAAAGGCACAAGAATCACCTTCCGGCCATCCCTTGGGCTGGAAAATGCATCCTTCGGGATGATTGGGTGACTTATATTTCTTGGAAGCCAGCACTCGGTTTAGGAGTGGGAAATAAATGACTCCTTACTTGCCTTCAGCTCCAGCCCTATTCTGAGATCTGGCAGTGACCTGAGATATAAATTCAACCTGATTAAATTCCACAGACACTGATTGAAATGTGTGCCAGGTGCTTGCAGGGGATACAAAGATGAATAAGGCCAGTCCCCTGCCCTTGAGGAGCTTATGGTCATACAAGAGATTGATGCTGCATAATATAGCTCCACTATTAATTTTTTAAAGCTGTGGTAGTGCTACAAGAACAATGTGTCATGGGAGAAGGGGGGAGAGTTACAGAAAAACAGTTAACAGGTCCTCAAGAATCTTAGCTTTCTCTTTATCGGAACAGTTTTGCCAAAGGTCCTTAAGAACTGAAGGACCGGAGTTGAAAGCCCCTTCAGCTAATGAGCCCTTTTATGCTATCATGGTATTTACAAGTGATACATCACACAAAGTACTTCATTATATTGGACAGCAAGCTTTGTCCTGATCAGTTTCCTCCCCCCAGGATGAAGGGGAAGGAAATATGGCATGAACCTATTGCCATGGGCAGCCATACTGCAAAGCAGGCTCTGGTTGTCAGGCTTGCATTGTGACACTTCAGGATTTTCTGCGGGGATGTGAATCCTGCTGAGGCAAAAGGACAATTCTAGTGACTTGGCTAAGTTGTGACAGCAAGCCTGAAGAGAGAGCACAGTGGGGCGGTCAGAATCCAGCCCTGGGCCTCACAATTGCTTTTCTAGTCAGGAGTACAGGTCTTTATCCGAACCCCTATGTGGTTGATTCGCCAGAGCCAAAGTGAAATCGGGACTTAAGCAAACCATTCACATGAAAGAAAAAGAGGAGTTGCTTTTCAGTGCATGGGGAAAGAAGAGGCAATGACATGATCTGAATTACTAACAGGAGAAACGATGATAGCGATTCTTCCTTGAGCCCTAAGCATTGTCTATAGGTGGTCTCATTTAACCCTGGCAACAATCTTATAAGACAGACTCTATTAGCCCCACTATTATAGATAAACTGAGGATCTGCAAAGTCAAGTAACTTGCCAGATGTCAGACAGCAAGCGAGATATAGAACTGTGGTTCGAACCCACCGGTCTGCGTCCAAGGCACTGGTAAACATTCCAGTATAATGCTATTCAGAACACACCACTTTTTCAAGCACATATTTACATGCTACATTACAAATATCCACAGAGCAGGAACACTGTTTTCTTGATTCCGTATGTAAAAGAATATGAAAGGATACTTGGAGAACAGATTGTATTTCTCACAAACATTTATCAGACACTTACAATGTTCTTAAACACTTTACAAATGTTAATTTTGTAATCCTCATGTCAACCTTATGAGGTAGCCACTATTATTACTCTCAGATTACATACATGAAATGTGTGAAAATTATGGCACAGAAAAGTTGTGTAATTTGCCCAAAGTCACACAGCTGTCAAGTGATGGAGTCAGGAACAGTTTAGCCTCAGCGTTCATGCTCTTAGCCTCTACTGATCAAAATCAAGTCCTAGATCAGTATTTAACTTTTTAAACCCTTAACCCTGCACAAGAGATATATTTTACAACTCATGACATATATAAATACAACTACAAATAAAATTCCATGAAATAATACCTATCCTAAGTTCCTATAAGCAATGCAGTCTGATATTTTATTGAAAAGAAAAATGCTAGTTTGTGATCAGCTACATATATTTCACACTCCACTCTGACACATGCAGTCAAAAGCAGTGTACCTAATCATCCCCAGAGCTGACCCATGAGGGAAATATGACTATGGTTCAGGCTGAGAGTTTCCAGACCAGAACTAGGCAAACTCAAAGGATGACTCTATAAATAGAAGGTGATCAGAAGGTCAGGCTAGTTCCCTAAAAAATATCACAGTTAGACCTATGGACAAATGCTGAGGTATGGCCAAACCACTGGAACAAAATCAGTTTTGATTTATGAAAACGCTGTGGTTCACCTTTCTTATCTGATAAATTATAATCATCTTCCTCAGTGTCAAGGAAAGTATCCCACCAAAAGGACTTCTCATAAATGTCCCTAATGTTAGGTATAAAAGTATGGCTTTTTTCCTGTATTGTCACTGTAGTCAAGAGCCAGAAAAATAAAAATGACTTAGAGCTCTTGGGAAGCCACTGGTGTAGCTTCGTATGACAGAACCAGACCGGCCTACAGACAAGGAAGGACAAGGTAAGAGGTGTCCATACATTGTACGAGACATGCTCGCAAGTGCTTGGTTCAAAGACAAGAACCCCTGGGCACTAGAGTAAGTGTTTATCGTGTTCAGTGATTAAACACTTGCCTTAGTTTTCTATGTTGTTCTCCTAAGTAACTGGAGATATTGCCTCTGGGAGTCTCTGTTGTCTCTGCCACTCTCTGTTCTGTGGGTGAGGCCGAGTGTGAATGTCAAGCTCTTGTCTCTCTGAGATGGAGGATGTTGGAGGAAAAGTCATCACATCCTTAGTCCATTCCCGTGGTTTTGACCTTCCTCTTAAAGATTAGGTTTATGATTTAATAAAATTGAAATCAATTGTCCTTCCATCTTACCTACATGAAATTAGGGCATCATCAACTCCAAACACACATTTTATGCAAAATTACAAGTAAATATGTTCCTATTTAATACACTGTCATATTATCTTTAGATTATGAAGATAATGATATTATACTTATGGCAGGTTTTTTTATTATCATTATTAATGATAGATTTGCCTGCTCCCCCTTGACCAATGAAATGCAATTTCAGGACAAAGTAAATATCAATGAAGAGGTGGTCATTGAAGTGGCCTAGACTGCGGTTTCTGATTTAAACCAGAAGGAGTAGCATAATACAGCCCATGGCTATTTCTGACCACCCAGCTGGGAGGAAAAGCTCCCACGGTTTCTCAGGCTTTTGTTTGTATCTAAGGCTCTAGGAAAGGAAGGGTTACAGGACAAGGTTCCAGAAGATAAGTAGAATTTTTAAATGATGGTTGAAAAGGACAAGGGAGGAAGAGTAGTAATGTGACTTGCAGCTGTTGGAGTCTCTGACCTAGAGGTTGAGAAGGATGGGAAACTAAGCTATGTTAGCAAATTAAAATAAGCCTGCAACAGACCAAAGGGGAGGATGCTGCTGATCTGATCTCTTAGATCAAGGTTCCTCAGTGATTTGTCCGTGGAACACCCCCATCAGATCAGGATGCAAACACAAGAACAAACGAGGCCGATTCCCTGGCCGGACCGAAGGTCTGGGAATCAGCACTTTTAAGCACCATTCCAAGGGAGTGTCAAGTATACTAAAGCTTAAGGATTACTGAAGGTGTTCCTAATTTGGAAATCAAAGAGCCATTTTACAGGGCAAATGTGCATGGCTCTGTAGAAGGTGACTAGAATGAGCCTGACTGACCGCAAGGATGTCTCTTTGGATCACTTTGCTCCTATTCTCTTGGAGTAGAACTACCTTTGAGAGACCAAGACAGCTTAGCAGCTGGGCAGGAATATGCATGTGCTGAAAACAGGTGGAAAAACTGAGCTAATACACAAAAAGAATTGAGGATAATGTTCCCTCGAGGATTCTGTTTAAACAAAATTCAAAATGGTGACCTATTTCCCACAGAAGACTCCAATCTTTTGCATTTGTCTTTCCAAGATGGACAAGATGAATATTCACATCTAGGATTTTTTTGTTATGCTTTCAGCATGAAATGTTCTTTTATTATCACTCTTCATTTTTCAAAAAAATTTATTCAGTACTCTTTGCCGGTTTAGGAAACAGAAAACAAGCAAACGCATTTACTCATTTTTATTCATTATACTGGTTTGCTTTCAGAGTCAAATGGTTCTGTTTCCCATTTTCAATTCATAGAGGTAATTTCCTTGACTCTGTCTACACTGCTTGGCAAGTAGTTCCTTCCATCACTAAACCCCAACTAATTAGAAAATAAAATGATGCTGAATAGTAACCTAGGAAGTAGCAACTCCTTCCACAGCCATGAGCCAGTTTGCAACCCTAGGAGTAATTTTTAAGGCTTTTTGTACTTGAGGAAATAGGGTCTTCTAGGTCTTTGCCCCTCAAAGTGTGGCTTGCCAATAAGCCAACCTAGGAGCTTATTACAAATGCAGAATCTCAGTCCCCAACCCCAAGCCTACTATCAGAATCTTAACAGATTTGTGAGGACTTCATAGCCACATTAAGGTTAGCAAAGTACTCTTCTAGTTTGGTTCTCAAACTTGGCTGCGCATTGGAATTACTCATGGAACTTTAAAATATACTGGTGTCCCATCCCCAAGATTTTCTGATAAGTGGTTTGGGTTGGAGCTTAGACACTATGACTTAGCAAGTTCCCTAGGTGGGAAATGCTCATTTTAGGGCCAAGGCAGGGAAATACAAGATGAGCCTGGAACAACTCATGGTACCACAAATTAAGGAAATGCTCAAAAAAAGATAAGACCTTGTCAGAAGAACATAGGTGCCACCATGATGGAGCTCCCAATGGCCAAAGCTAGGCCAATCTGAGCAACAAAATAAATCATGATAGTTTTGGACTTTAAAGCATAGAATAAAATAAATAGCCACATTCATATAAATAATGAAATAAAAACTTAAATGGAGGAACAGAGATAGTGCTTCCTCACAATAGAGCTCCAATTAACAAATGTGGAAAGGAAGACGGAAATAGAGAATCACCAAAAGGCAGACACCAAAGGAATAACTGTTGCAGGTAAGACTTAAAGATGTGTGCTTAAGGGGCACCTGTATGGCTCAGTTGGTTAAGTGTTTCAGCTCAGCTCATGATCTCACGGGTCCTGGGATCGAGCCCCACATGGGGCTCTGTGCTCAGTGGGGAGTCTGCTTGAGATTCTCTCCCTCCTGCCCCTCCCACCCACTCATGCTCTCTCTCTAAAATAAATCAATCAAAAAAAAAAAAAAAAGGATTTGTGCTCAAATTAACAAGCTGAAGTTTGAGGAGAAAAATGATTTGCGGGCGCCTGGGTGGCTCAGTTGGTTAAGCGACTGCCTTCGGCTCAGGTCATGATCCTGGAGTCCCGGGATCGAGTCCCGCATCGGGCTCCCTGCTCGGCAGGGAGTCTGCTTCTCCCTTTCCCACTCCCCCCTCTTGTGCTCTCACTCTCTCTCTCAAATAAAAAAAAAAAAAAAAATCTTAAAAAAAAAAAAAAAAAGAAAAAAGAAAAATGATTTGCATAGGTTCAAAGTACTCTCCCCTGCCAATACTTACCAATACAAAGTTAAAGATAGTAACCATGCAGGGGAGAAACCCCTCAGACATCAACTTACCCATATAAATACCACCATAATACAACATATCAATATCTTGTACTCCTCGCTATGATACACATCATTTTTGTGGTATTCTTGACAAAACTGCATAACCTCACTCAAATCATAAGAAAATATGACAAACCCAAATTGAAGTACATTGTACAGAATGACTGATCGGTACTCTTCAACAGACATAAGGTAATGAAAGATAAAGAAAGTGTGAGCAACTGTTGCAGAAATGAAGAAGTAATAACTGAGTACAATGTGGGATCCTGGAAGAAATCCTAGAATTAAAAAAAAGAACATTCATGGAAAAAATGGTGAAATGTGAATCATGCCTGTAGTTTAGTTAATAATATTGTACCAATGTTAATGCCTGTTCTTGGTAATTCTACTATGGTTATATATAAGCTTATCTTTAGGGTAAGCAGGGTAAGGGATATTAAGGAAGCCTTTTTACTATTTTTACAACTTTTCTTTAAATCTAAAATTAGTTGAAAATAAAATGTTAAAAAGCAAGAGTCCCTAGGTGAATCTAATGGCAGTCAAAATTGAGAACTACTATGCCAGCCCTCAATGGCCAAACTCCTTCCTCCTTCCTTTCTCCTTAGTCAAAGAAAATATTTTTTTCCTATCTTGACCTCATCAAGTGGACTAGTCTGAGGTAGTTGAGGTAAGGGGTAACACTGTAAGTAATGACATCAATATATGCCCAGGAAAATGTCCATGGTTGGTGCCATGAAGACCATATACTTGGAGCATAAAAATAATGATAGACATATTCAGTATCTGGCTGCCCTATATCCATTCTGCCTCCTATTGGGAAAAGCATCCCAATTTATTTTTAAGAAATTATTTATCTCCTTCTGAGCAGCTTTGATGGTCTTAATGCTGGAGTGGAATATCCTTGGACTTTGAATCTTGAGAATAATGTAAGGACAGTGGTGTCTAGACAAAGCTCTCAGTTGTCTCCCATTAACTAGATCCAGAGCTGCTGTGGTTCCAGCACTTTTCCAAGTTTTTTTCTCTGGCCTTTCCTTTGAAAAGGAAAGGTCTGAACTACCAATAAAACTTCCTTCTGAATGAATTAACTAAAATAAGCTATTGCTTGCCACCAAGAAACTGTAAAAATTACAGGTGTGCTGACCTGAATCCACTGGTCACCCAGTCTAGGTGGGAAGAAGGCATCTGAATGCCATCTGAAAGCTAGGAGTGATATTAAACTTAAAGATGTATTCCTGACCTCAATAAGGGTGCTGCTTCCATCAGATCTTAGGAAACCATTCATATTTCAGGTATAAGTAGGGATCTCTCTTACTGGAGGTTAAAATGCTTGAGAAAAATAGTGACCTGGCAGAAAAAAAATTTTACCAGCTATGGCAGAAATAGATCCTAACACCACACTATGTTTGTCTATCTGTCTGTCTGTCTGTCTTCCTAATAGGTTATGAGGTCTTGAGGGCTAAAGAATGTTATTTATCTAGCATGTTATTTGCCAACACCTAGCACCCTGTCTGACATAGAAGAGTTCATGATAAATATTTACTGAGTGAGTGCATGGGACTACTGCTATCACATGAGTTTAAACCACTTTTACTAAAATTCTATGTTTAGAGTTTGCTCAGTCTAAGACTTGTATAGTTTGATTAAAAGAACCCACAACATTTTAGGATGGGGGGGAAATCTGTGTATGTAATAAGGTGACTTCATTCCTGACTAGTGCCTCATTTTAATAAAATAATAATTGCATTAAAATCTTCAGCTCAAACCACACTTACTGTCATGCTCGCTGAAGTTTCTTCCCAACTACCTGCCTTCCTAAAAGAGCCAAACTAATTAGAACTATCTGCATGTGGTGTGAATAGGGCGGAAGAGACATTTGACAAGCCCTTGCAATTTCTTACAGGTCCAGCCTGTTGGCAAAACAGGAAAGGCTACTGTAAGCTACAAGAACCCAAGGGTACCACTTGTGATACTAGTCAGGGTAGGAAGAATCTATAAACAAGTGCCCTAGTTTATAGAAAGCTCTATTCTAATGGAAACCCCATTCCTGTCTAAGAATATTAGGGCCCTTTATAACACTTAGCCATGTTGCAAAATTCATGCAAAGGAACTGTTGTGGCAGGAAGATGGCATGAAATCGTGGTCAGCATGTGAAAGAGTTTTTAGAAGCCAGCCAGAGAATCCATTCTATCTCGTTGAAGTAGGAAGTGACTTATTAAAAATTCTTAGAATGCCCAAAGAGTCTTTGGGAGAACTGAAGAAGCAGGCTCTGGGGTGAGCTTGCAGGAACAATCCCCAGGACCTCACTGCACAACTGGCTGGAAAGGGAGTTGCTGCTCCTGATGATTTCCGAACCACCTGGCCTACCCACCATCTGTGCCTGCGAAATGGATGCCCTGGCCCCAACCTGCTTCCTCACATAAATCACTTCCATATCTACATCTCGTTCTGTGCATTTGATTAGCAGAGCCTAAGTCACATGACTGTACTGTGGAGGCAAGAAAAACTGAGAAATGTGGGAGCTGTGCTTTCTATCTTGGGAAGATGGGATTCACACCATGAGGAACCATCATGATGTAGGAAGAGTGTCAAAAGATTTGGCTAACAGGGTAAACTAGAACATTTAGACTTGAAAAGTCTCCAGCTCTTGATTAATTGTACTGATCTGCCCCCGGCATCATGTTTGCAGCTGTCGGGTAAAGTGGGCGTGAGTATCCATTTCAGGATGCCTGCTCCACACATCAGTCATTTCCCTGCTAATTATCTCATGAAGGAAAAGAATTATCATGCACGAGCACATTCAATATGCCACTGTACCAAATGCTCCAGATGCATTATTTTTAAAATCTCCGCAATAAGTCCAACTTAAGGGTCCAATTCCATTTTTACAGATAAAGAAATTAGTGCTGAGAAATGAAATAGTATTTCTCAAAGTCACACAGTAAGGTGGGGCTAGGATTTAATCCAAGGTCTTTCTCAAGTTACGCTCTTTCTACTAATATTGGGTTCCTAACCAGGGCATTCATGGGCCTTTCAAAGGTAGTACTGGCTTCAGGAGCTCTTTTAATTGTAAATGTGCTTCGCTCTTGGGGAGGTCACCTAGAGATTTTATCAGAGTTCCAAAGGGGTATATGATCCCCAAGCAGTACTACCCAAAGTTGTAGTAGATCAGTTTATGATCATAAAGCTGTTGTTACAGGAGCGGAGGGAACATTCCAACTATTTGTTGATTTTTTATCTTTGCATTTATTGATTGTGATATCATTTTGCAATATAAGAATCAAGTTTAAAATTTGAGTCAGGAGCCCCATCCCTTGGGGGGGATACACGTTTGTGTAGAAAGGAGCAGGGGTTAAAACCAATGAGATAGGTTCTCTCTCCAAGATGAGAAAGGGCTGAGCAAAATAGGAACATATTTTTCACTTAACTACTGAAGTCCTAGCTGTACATCAGAAGGCCAACATCTGTTTGTGACTTAGTCCCTGACTCCATTTATCAGAGCCTCCATCACCTGTGTGATGGGGGTAATATAAAACCTGCCATCATTTCCTCCATCACAATGTTATGAGATTGTTTTGGAAGTACTTTCATTTCCCCAACAGAAAAGCATTATAGATCTGTATATATACCTGTTATGACTTCTTTGGGGGGAAGAAAAGCACCTCAGAGAAGACTTGGCTTACAGCTTCCAGGACTGAGTGATTTCTGAGCCTCACAGGCATCCATATACAAGATGTTCTTTGTAGGGAACAACTTGTTCATTTCTTAGTTTTACATTTCTAGTGGGTTGCTTCTTCCCCCTTTCCATTTATTGTGGGGTTTTTTTTTTTAATTAAAAAAATCCAATAGAAATAAGTCTCTTAAATTGTGTTAGCTAGCTAGACTGTTGCTTTAGATGGTTCATTATTAATGTCTTGCTGTCAACATGCATTTTATTTTACAGAATACAAAAGCTTTACTCTAGAAACAAGGTAACAATTGTTTTAAAACAGAAAGATGCAAAGAAGAGAGTTAGCCTGGTCCCCTAGTAGAAGTAGCAGGATACAAAATATAGAAGGTCTAAATGTAACATTTTATGAATAGGGTCAAGCATCTGAGTGTGAAATGTTCCCTTGTTTGCCATCTAGTCCCCAAGCAATCAGTTTTTTAAATGGCATCTTAGAAAGGTAATGAATATCTACTAATACCAAATATAAGCTTAATTTGAAAGCTGGGGAATAGGCCATAAATAAAAACATTGAGTGACTTCCACAGCTCAGCTTGTTCATACTAATGGAAATATACATTATCAACAAGGGAAGTCAAGAGATCTCAAATAGGGTAAAAGGCCAGATACTATGAGGTTCGATTGTTGGTTGTTGTTCTTGCTGTTATTGTTGTGTTGTGTGTTTTGTTGGCTTGTTTATTTGTTTGAGTGGTCTTCATATAGAAAAACATGAAGAATTCACAATTATGGTGGTATCTAACACAAGGGTTCTACATATGATATTTATTAAGCACATAGCAGGGAGAAGAGACAAAGAAATTTTGAAAAGAGCCTTTGCTTGATGTTTTCTTCTAACTATTGTAGCTTGTAATTTCAAAATATAATCTTGCATATGAAATTGCTTGGATGACAATTAATTGTACTTATTCAATTAGATGCCTAATGTAGGAGCAGGAGCTACCTTCCTAGGAGTTCAAGAATTCTTCAGATTTCCATGGGCACAGGAAACCTGAGCAACATTGCGTTGCCTCTATTGGAAGCACACAACCCTCCAGCTCTCATGACCCTTCCAGAGCCAGGTGCTCATCAAGTCTTGTTGATTCTTCCTTCCCATAACTCTCCCATTCATCCCTTCTTTCCCATGTTAAATTCTGCTTCCCTAACTCAGGTCCTCATGACCCCTAAGATTACCTCAGTAGCCCTCTAAATGACTTCCTAGCTTATAGTCCAGCCCTTCCAATTTATCTTATATCCCCATGCCAGATTCATCTTCCAGAAATACTGCTATGATCACACCACTCTCCTGCATGTCAATAAGATAAAAGCCAAAATTCTTAGCCTAGCATGCAAGGCCCCAGTCTCTTCCCAGGTTCATCTTCCTCCACAGACCTTACGCTCATGCCAAACTGGATTATTTACTATGTGTGACTCAAACTCTTCTCCATTCTTGTCCCCCATATGTTTCTATGCACCTAGAGCCTTCTTTCCACGCATTCAAATCTGACAACTACTCAAATTCTATATATCTGCCCAAAGCGACTAAAATCCAGTCTCCCTCATGGCAATTTTAATGGAATACAACAAAGGGAATGGAATGCCACATATCTTCCAAGGCTCAATGAGAAATGGCCACGTACCTCCTGCTTGTCTTGGAATACTTGCCCTAGGGGCAGCCAGAGACCAAGTAAGAAGTCCAAAAACCCTGAGCCTACCATGCTGGAGAGACCACATCTAGACACTCGGGACAGCCCACCTGAGTTCTAGCGTAATTACTGGTCAAGAGAGACATGTTGGATATTCACACCCACAACCTTCAGATGACTGCCCCGGTCAACAACCTAGGAAAGAATTGCCCCACCAAGCCCTGCTTAAATTCCTGATCCCCAGGCCAGAAGCAAAATAAATGGGTGTTTTAAGCCACTATGTTTTGGGATTGTCACACAACAACAGTAACTAGAATGCTCCCATAAATTCTTTCTTGGACCTCTAACCTGGGATCACCTCTCACTCCTTTAAATTCCAAGGATTTATTCTCTATCCTCATTCATTCAGGAAGCATTGAGGCATCTACTAAGTGATAGACACTGTGCTGGATGCTGGGGAAGCAACAGGTTTTGAGAAAGATAGTATCTGTGCTCTTAAGATACTTATAGTCTGGTAGAGATGGACAAGAACACAGGCAATTATGATACATGATGTCCACAGTAAATATGTGAGAACCTGTTTTGTGCCAGGCACTGTGTCATAGAGAGGTAAGTTTGGAAATACTGATTTTTATAGGCTGTGGCACATCGATACAAAATTATTCTAGAGATAATTGAGTATGTAAGTCTGGGGTTCTGAAAAGAGAAGTGGACTGGAGATTTAGATTTGAGGGTCAAGAGCACGTCAATGATAGTGAAAACCAAGAGCATGGATGAGATTCCCCAGGGACAGGGGTAGAAAAGTCAGCCCAGGCAGGAACGCAAAGGAAGAGTGTCCTTCAAAGGAAGAGAAGGATCAGAGAAAAAGCAAGGAAACCAAAGCCTATGGATCCCCCAAATCAAGGTAAACAACCATTTCAAAGAGCAGGGAGGAGTCATGTGAGCCAAATGCTGCTGGGGCCAAATAAGAAAAAACATAACATTCATATAGAGAATCGGTCCCTCTAAAGTTATAAGCTCTTTGTGGACGGGAATTATTTGTGTTGCAAACTTCAATTTCACATTGTTACAAGGCTCAGATGTGTAAAGCGAAAACTCCTTTTTGCTAACTGAAATGAACTATCAGTCCCCATTTCTGCTGATGGCAGATTTTATCTGCTGTCTTTCACGTACATGTAGTTTTTCCTATTTTAAAACACCTTTTTGCGTGCGTGTATGTACATGCTTAGATCCAGGATTCTACTCATTCCCCTTTGTCTTCCCTTGGAAATGGTTCAGGTTCCAGGGGTGCTGATGTATGGTCCCAGCAGGGAAAGTGCATCCCCTTGGGTCCGCTGCTCACAGTGGATTCTGCTCAAGTGGAGCTCATCCCTCTGACCTTGCATGTGAAGCTCTGTCTTCATTGTATCCATCGCTAACATCTGAAGCCCATCATGATCTAGATTGTTAACCCCTGCAACCTGGACATCTTTGTTCTTTCTCAAGTGTGTGAGTAGCTCCTTCTTTACCCTCCACCTAGCTGCTTACTTATCCTCCGCTATGGTGGACAGAATCCTAAGAACACTGGACATCCCCTTCGGTCATTCCTCCTCTACCACCCAGGGGCCATAGTAGATAAGGAGCTTCTTTAGAGCTCATGGTACAAATTCTCTAAATTTATACCAAAAGGAAAAAACACCGTTATATATTTCTTATTATGTCACAATACAATTCAGGGCATAGAATGTCATACACAAAGCCAAATTTTCAGCATCTCTTCCAAACCTAGTCTCTCTTAAGAGTTTTAAGAGCTCTTGAAAATCAAAAATATTTTGGCTTTCAGCTACTTTCTTTGCTCTGGACTTCAATAACTTTCTTGAAAGTGAGAATTACTTTATTCTACACTGCATTTGCCATTTCCTACCAATAAATGCCATTGATACCATGGGAAGAAAACAAGACTAAGATTTTCCAGGAATAAAAAATACATCAGATAATATTTCAAAAGTATTATCCTGTTATATTGGTTATGCATAGTAAGTGATCAAGTCGTATAATTTAAAATACTGCTGATGACTTTTTGTTATGAGAAAGGCAACTTCGTTGGCCTAACATTTGCTAGCATTTGTAAATTTAGGTTTCCAAGGTTAGTCCTTAAAGGATTTTTTATTCCATTAATAGGACTTAAATTATAAATATTTAAACTATAAATAGTGTCAGCTGTCAGAGTCCTATCGGTGGTTATGACTTTGCTGCCCCCCAAAATGATGTCCCATAGGCATTAGGAAATGATAAATAAAGACTAGTATCTTTTCCCCTGTAATTATGCATCTCTACATGAAAGTAAACCTATTAAAACATACAAGCACAAATATTTACTAATATTACTAGTCACTCTGTTTAAATAGGACATACAATTAAGATGCAGTTTAAAGAAATGTAAGATTCTTGATATAGTTATGTCCTCCTTTCTCATAATCTTTGTGGTTAATCATTGCTCAATTTAATTCTGGGTTTATCCTGAGTTTAGACAGAATTAACTAACTCTTTACCTTCCCAAGAATCAAACCTCAAACTTCTGGGCGACCTTCCCCAATTGGCACACCTTTGGCTATTTCAGATTAAGGAATATTCCTGTAAGTGCCTGTTTTTCCAGGCTACTGCTAAAGCATTTTTCCTCAAGTTCTAACTCTCTTCTTTTTAAAGCATATCCTTGTTCTTTTTCTGTTCTGTTCTTTTTTAGAAATCTTAGTGGAAATTGAGAGAGAGAGAGAGAATATATATAGAGACATGTACTACCTCTGCAATTGCACCATGGGTGCTGGGGGACAATCTCTTCTCCAAACCAGAAGAGAGTTCTCCATCTTACCACCTCTCCAACCCCCTCTCTTATGAGGAAGCCTGACTCTCTCCCATCTAGCAGTCAATCCTGAATCATGATTTCATATGTAAAGCTCCTTCCAAAGCAGGCTAGGGTTACAAAGCAAAGCTCATCAAAAATTTCCTTTTCTAATTAGAGCTTACGATTGTTAAAAAAGAGATAAAATGATGTCACCTAAGTTGGGCTAACTTTCCACTGGCAGAAAAGCAAAGCAATAATTTCAAGGGTGTATACGTGCCCTTGACAGCAGTTTTGTTTTTATTTTTACAAGGAAGAGAAGGTAAAGAGGTTAATAAGAAAGTGAGATCCAATCAAATCTTAGTTGGGGGCCTGAAAATACCACAAAGTTGAGAAAGTGAATGAATGGTGGGAGAAAGAAATGAGAAAACAGAAAGCTACTAAAGAAAAAAAAGAGAAGACAAGAAGGCTGCATTTGTTGGCTTCCAAGAGAAACTTAAAAGTCAATGAGGACAGAAAGAAGGAAGCATATGGATGATTTAAAAAACAGAACTAGGGAAATATTGGTCCTCTGGTTGGAAAAAATAATTTTGTTGTAATATTTACAGTGAGTGAAATGACTTAACAGCCAGTGCCTCGTATTTTCTTGGGTCTCTTGTGAGTAATTAATACATATTTGTTGCATAACCAAAGGTGGGGAAGGAGGTTCTTGGAGGAAGCCAGAGTGTGGCGATGAGGAAGGAGGGGACAATTTTCTTTGCAGAGATAATTCTGCTGGATGACAAGAAAGGGGAGCGCTGTTACTGATAGCTGACCTATGACGCGCTGAAACATTTTAGGGATGTGTTTACAGCTTTAGTCTCCCTCACGGAGCTCCAAGTGGGTGGGTATGTGGGTGGGTATGTGGCCTCTCACTGACTGCAGGATGACTGTGAACAATTTTTCTCCTCATACTAACCACTCTTTCACTCTTTTCTCTTTCTAGTTTCAGAGCTAAAAGCATAACAGGAAGTCACAGAAAATTTTCTACACGTTATAAAGTAAAAACATCTTCCAGCTCTATTCAGTATTTCCTCTTTTTCCCATTAATGGAGAGTCAGAGGTGACACTTGTTTATCTGGGAAGAGCAACACTTACTTCCTCTACTTCAGACCGTCTCTGGCCAGAGAATCCAAATGATGACTCCTGTGCCCTCAGGCATAATCTCAAATTTACTAAACTCAAATTAAGAACAATGTGTTTACTTGAGAACCACATTTTTCAATGATGTTGTTTTCTACAGATTGCTTGTCAATCTTTTGATGCTTTTTCTAATTAATTACGGAGTTAAAAATTTGAGAAATGTCCAACAAGAAACCTGTGGAAAGTTCTTATCTGCTACAAATAATTATTTTCCTATTGTGCCTTCGGCAACAAAAATGTCCTGGGCTGCATGCTTTAAAATACTCCACTGGGGAACGGGGATTTGAAGGTTATTGGCAAAACAGGATTGGCCATGTATTGATAATTTTTGAAGCTGGGTGATGGGATGACAAACTTCATTATTCTCTTCTGTTTTCTTAATTAGATAAAGTGTGCATACAAATATGTTCACAGTGACAGTATTTATAACACCAGTGAAGGTAGAAATAACTGGATTATTTAATCATAGAGAATGGCTAAAAAATGATAAACAAAACCATATTCACAAAGTAAACTATCATATGGTGACTAAAGAAAAATGTCTATAATGAATATTTAGTGACATGGAATAATGCTCACAATTTACTAAGTGAAAAATCTGAGTGACAATGAATATGTACGGTATAATATCAATTTTTTTAAATATAAATGTTTGGGGTAAAATTCGCCAGGCTGACCCAATTCTAATATTTATCCTAACAAAATAATCAGAAACACATAAAAATTATGCACACAGACATTCATTATAGAGTTTAGTATAATTTAAAAAAACAGGAAATAGTTTAAAATTTGGTCAATTTTCTATATGTTAACTAACTAGAATTTAAATTGAAGCTTGAGGGACACCTGGGTGGCTCAGTCAGTTGAGTGTCTGACTCTTGGTTTCAGCTCAGATCACAATCTCATGGGTCATGGGGTTGAGGTCCCAAGTCGGGCACCCCGCTCAGTGGGGAGTCTGCTTAAAGATTCTCTCCCTCTGCTCCTCTCCCCCCTCGTGCACACTATCTCTCTCTCACTCTCCCTCTCTAAAATAAAATAAATAAATCTTTAAAAAAATAAATAGAAACAAAAAATAAAATAAAAATTGATCAATTTAAAGTGATATGTCTATTTAGTGAAAAACTATAAAGTCACATTGTTTGGAGAATATTTAATGAATTGGAAAATGTTTTTAAACTGATGTCAAGTTAAATAGCACATTTCCAAACTCTATATAGTGTAGTCCATGTTAATTGAAAAACGAATCAAATCTATGTATGGCTTGGTAATAAGAAGTTTTAAAAATTTCAAGCCAACAGTTGAAGCAGAAAGAAATTATCTGGGTCAGGTATTCTTAGGTTAGGATTAAGTCGCCGATTAAAAATTTACAGCACTCCTACTGATTTCTAAATTCTTTTCTAAATCATGCTAGGCCAATCAAATCAGGCTTTCTGATCCATGCTTTTAAAGCAGAATCTCTCCTATGATCAATCAAGAATTCCCGGTATTATTCTCTTGGTCCCTGTCCCTAGTCCTCAGCCGCAGGCTGAAGCTTCATGATGTATGATGTTTTGATGACCTACTCTAAATGTCCAATTCTTTCTTGAGCCTCACAGCTGCTACTTCCAGGTGAGGCACCTTACCAACCTTTGTCTCCAGGATTGTCAAAACAGACCCCGAGACCTAGCCCTGGGGCTTAACACCCATGACCCATCCTCTATTCAGAAATGGGAGACACTTATAGGTAGGCATTTCCTTTTTCTGTCTGTGTGTAAAGATAGGCAACGGACCTGGGTGGGTCAGTAAGTAAAGGGTCCTTTTATCTTAAATCCCTCCCTGTCTTCATATTTGTCCAGCATGGGAATTTTGACATTTTGTTTAGATAGCTTCCCATGCTCATTCACTTGGAACAGGAGAATCTAAAGCAAGATTATAGCCCAACTGCTTACTCTTTTACCAACATTGCTCTGCATACGTGCTCACTAAATAACCTTCCATTCTTGCTCATAGCAAGGTATGGCAACAGGAAACAAATGATCTGAGTAATATGATACATCTGGAAAGCAAACCATTCCTAAAATTACCCTCCACACACACACTCACTCACACACACAATAATTTGTAATATAAAAATAGTTCCTAAAAAACCAACACACACAAAAATGAACCTTCAATAGAAAACTGACTACAAGGCATAAAGAGATAATAAATGAGAACCCAAAAGGCTAACACATATAAAAAAGAATATTTTATCTTTCGGGTAATTAAAGAAAGATAAATTAAAACACAGTAAAATATACTGTTTGCCTATCAATTTGGTATTTTATTTTTATTTTTTTAAAGATTTTATTTATTTATTTTTGAGAGAGAGAAAGAATGACAGGGGGAGGGGCAGAGGGAGAAGCAGACTCCCTGCTGAGCAGGGAGCCCAACTTGGGGCTCTATTCCAGGACCCTGGGATCATGACCTGAGCCGAAGGCTGGTGCCTAACCAACTGAGCCACCCAGGGGCCCTCAATTTGGTATTTTAAAATAATGATAATATTCAACTGCAGTAAGAGAGGAGTACCATGGGTAATATCATGTGCTGGGTGTGGGTGTAGAGAAGTCTTTCTAGAAAGCAATTCAGTAGTATGTATCAAGTAACTGTGCAAGGTTTGTTTTCTTTCACCCAGTAATCTAAATCCTAGGAATCTGATACCACGAAATATCAGCAATATTGACAAAGATTTAAATGCAAGCTTTCTCATCATAGTAGTATTCATAATGGCAAGGAATCAGATGCAGTCTAGTTGTCCAATAATAAGAGACTAGTTATATTATGGAATATTATGTAGCCATAAAAGGAATCATATTTGCTGGCTAACCTCTACTCATCCTTTATCTGCTCTGTTCTTCAAGAAAGTCTTCCCAGTTAGGTGCTACTCTCATATTTTCTATTCCCACATTGTGACACTTAACTTAGTCCATTACAGTTGCTTTTTAATTGCCTGTCTGCCCATTCGGCTACAAAGGCCAAGAAGGCAAGGGCCATATTTATTTTCTTCTTCGTTATATAACCAGTGCCTGGAAAAATACCTGACACATTGTAAGCACTTGATAAATAGTTGCTAAGTAAATACCAAAAAATTCAAGGAAATTCTCATGATAAAATTTCAAATGAAAAACATAGGATACAAAACTATAGAAAAAATCTGATCCTAACTTAGAAGAAGATAAAGAAGGAGGAGAAATTTTATTTCCATATACAGATACAAAGAAGAAGAAACACAACTGCTTATCTTTGGGTGGTATCTGGGTAGCAGAATATAAGTAATTCTGTATTTTAAACTTCCATATTTTCCAAATTTTCTGCAATGCACACATATGCGCTACTTTTGTAAATGAACAAAAATTTTTACAATTCTCAATATAAAATAAAGAGTAAAAGATTTCCAGAAATAAATTTCAATATATTTCTAATTCCCCAGTTGTTTTTAGTTTTTTCCTACCTTAAATACTTTACTTTCTCTTTTTGAAAGAAAGAATAAGTCTCTACTATTAACATGTTTTTAAAAAACAAGTGGAATGTGAGTAATTGGATTTTTTCTAGTCTCCTGGGAAATGTGTGTGTGTATGCATGTGTGCACCACTAGAATTTTCTAGGTCTGAAACTAAACTCTGTTATCACTGATAATGACTGTTCATGCCACCTCCTCAGAATTGGGTGTGTTTGGAAGCCCAACCTACAAATCCTGTGAGCAAGCAGTGCATCCACCGCACCTTCTAGCTCACTGTGTTTTCCAGTGTGTGAGAGTTGTCCCAGTTGCTCTGGTTTCCAGGTTTAAAAAGGCACCAACACAACAATTTATGGGGAGAATGAAACCTCTGAAGCTGGGATAACTAAATATTCATGCTATTATTTGAAAATGGAACAAAGACAACTTTCCCCCTAAAACATAGAGATAAAGACAATACGAAGTTTAATTTCCTACTTTTTATAGATAGTATGAACTATAATTTACTATGCCCTTACCTATGATTTTCTTATTACAGTATTTCTACACAATACCAAACACTTGTTCAGCTGCCACAAATGACAAAGGGGGCTTTTGAAGGTCAAAAAGTACTTCAAGAGAAATAAAATGATGGAATGGGATAAAGAGTTGTGTCTGAAGGTGAAGAGAGAAAAGGCATGTAGGTAAAAGAACACCATCCTGACCCATTAACCATTTGAGTCTTTCCAGAAGGAAGTCACTAACTCCAACTTCTCTATAATATTCACTGTGTGAGGCAGCGCTCCAGCCCCCACCCCCCAACACCCAAGGAACCACAGCCTAGTCTTCCTCCAGAATCCACCAGCCCTCCATCTGCCAGCCTTCCAAACTCTGCATGTCTGCAGGTAGCCTCAGAGATTAATCAATAGAATGGAACTGGGACCTACATAATGTGTCAGCATGAGCCCAGCATGTTCCAGGAAGTACCGGGAAGAATGCTCAGTCCTTCCTGGGAGCTCAGCAGTCCTGGGACAGCTGGAACTGTGCAGCTGTTTGGTCTGTGGAATAAAATAAGCCCTGTGATCATATCTGGCTCCACTCCATAGGCCCCAAGTGCTTATGCCTGCTTCAGAACTGGGTGCTGTAGTTTGAACTATAACAATCTGTATGATCAAGAGATATAACATCACGAAGTAGGAAAAGAGACTTGTGGGTGGGGAATAGTTCAGGCTCTTCACTCACAGTAGTGATCTTAACAACTTTATTGTGCTTTCTATATCACTCTCTTCAAGATTAAGTATATGGTTAGCACCTTTTTGGAGAACAGTATCAAAACTCTTAAAATGAAAACAAGAATTTATTAATTTGACCCAGGAAATGCTCTTCTAGAAAATTATTCTAAGGAAATAATCAGCGCACAAATACTTATGTACAAGGATATTCACCGAAGTTATTTGTAATACCAAAGTATGAGAAACAACCTATGAAGCTTGATTAAATAAATATGGGATATAGATAAGACAAAATATTATTGATCCATTAAATACTATAATGCAGTTATATTTATTATTAAATTAGAGGCTGAAATTAATTTTAAACATATACATAGAAAAGAGTCTAGAAGGTTCTACACCAAAATAATAGCAATATTATGTCTGGAAGTATTATGGATAAATACTACTCTCTTCTTTGTATTTCTATATAGATTGAATGAAGTATAAAATAAAGCAAGTAAAAAAAGAATCCACCCCTGCCTTTTAGGACACTGGATTATCATTCTAATAAAAATCATCCTAACAGCCTAATATCCCAATTTTCTGTGTAACAACCTGTTTGTGTCTGCACCGGGATGCATTATGGTCCAGTGCTTAAGTTTGAACTAAGCAGTAGATGTACAAATATGACACAGTTTACTTTCCAAATTACTGGCACTGGCAATGCAGGAAATCATTCTAAGTGTTGAATAAAATCAGTCCAAATAGCATTAGCATCTTACCTCCATGCTGTCAGAACGTGCCCATAATCTTCTAACTGCAATCTGGCAACCTCATGGATGAATAGTTCTATTCATCAGAAGACTCTTATTCAGGATTAAATATACATGGCATGGCTACCACCACTACCTCCTCTCATAACCATGGCAGACATCATTAATCACACTTTGTCCTGTGAACCCAGATGTGGCCTCAAAATATTTCCCAACACAGCTGTGCTCCAGGCAGCCCCTATCAATCATTTATTTCAATTCAAGTTGAAACCTATTAGCCATATCTGCTTTGATTACTCTGGCTGGAGCATTATTATTCCTTTGACCGGTTGGTTCCCAGGACTATGGAGTTGAGAGGCATGACCACTTTCTTTATTTAATGATCTCTCTTCCCCTTAAAATGCTTAGAACTTATAAAGGTGTCACTCACATAAGGTTAATTCTCTAAGCAGCATGTTTTAGAAAGCCTCCATCCCTGAACCACATAAAAGAACCACCTCTTTTCAAGATCTTCAAGAATTGTAGGACAAAAATTAGAAAACTTGCCTCCTCTTGGTGATTATATTTATATTCCATGTAAAATAATAGAATATGGAAAACACTCACAACTATTAAGAGAAAGTAGAACCTGGAAAGGAGTGGGGCAGACTAGAAAGGAAATGGTTGACTTACATGAAATCACAGAATAAAGGAATAATTTTTGTTTCCTATATCCATAAAAAGCATACTTCTTCCAAAAATTTTATCTGAGGAAGGCACTGTGAAATCTTAAATAGGGAACTTCCACATGTGAAACAGACAAGTCCCAGCCTTATAGAAATAATCACTTGGGAACCTAGATCAATATGGCCGATTAGTCACATATTTCTAACTCTCACCCTCAAATCACAAGAAACAAAGAAACAAATCACAAGAAACAAACACAATCAGCCCTGGAAAAGTAGAAATAGTGTGTTATTAGTACTCCAGAAATTTTGAAGAAATCCTGAAAAAACAAAGATGATGTGTTCGTGTTGGTAGAGGAAACCACAGCCTAAATCATGTAGATAACTATATATAGTTATATATATAAAAATATAACTAAGGGAATGGGAATGTTTAAGAAGAACTCCAAAATGGAAAAAATAATAAAGAGGCAGAGGCAAAACATCAAAGAAATAATGTAAGAAAAGTTCCCAAAGCTGAATAAAGGCACATGTTTTTAGATTGAAAGAGTCCACAGAACACTAAGCAGAATTAAATAGATATATCTTGATAAAATTATAGAATGCCAAGGATCAAGAGAAAGTTTCCAGAGAGAGAGAGAGAGAAGATGACTTAGAACTTAGAATGAAGGGACTCCTGGCTGACTCAGTCACTTAAGTGTCTGCCTTCAGCTCAGGTCGTGATCCCAGGGTCCCGGGATTGAGTCCTGCATTGGGTTCCTTGCTCAGCAGGAAGCCCGCTTCTCCCTCTGCCTGCTGCTCCCCCTGCTTGTGCTCTCTCTTGCTCTCTCTCTCTCTCTCTGACAAATAAATAAATAAAATCTTAAAAAAAAAAAGAACTTACAATGAGAATCAATTGTGTATCATACTGCCATTAGAAACACTGAATGCTAAAACAAAACAAAACAAATGAAAAAAACTGAATGCTAAAAGACACTAGGAAATCTCAATTTTGAGGGGAAAGTATTTTGACAAGGAGTATTTTGTTCCTAAAAAACTAAAATTCAAGTTATAGGGCAATAAGAAAATGACAATTTGTAGTGTAAGTAGCTCTTATTGCATTAAAGAATTTATAAGGGGATTAAAGTTTTAAAATGTTGAGGCAGTTGGGAAACTGTATTTTAATCTGAGAGAAGGAAGGAATTTGATTGCTTTTGAAATAATTCTCAGGAGAACATTCAACGAAACTGCTAAAGATGTACATTTTAAAAAAGAAAACAATGGAGCAAAGATAGACTTTCCAACAAATGGTGCTAGAACTAGACACTCACATGTAAAAAAATGGATCTTGATACAGACCTTATCCCTTACACGAAAATTATCTCAAAATGGATCATAGACCTAAATGTAAAATGCAAAAGTATAAAACTCCTAGAACAAGGAGAAAACCTAGATGAACTTGGTTATGGCAATGACTTTTTAGATACAACACCAAAGCATGATCCATGGAAGAAACAAATGATAAGGTGGACTTCATTAAAATGTAAAACTTCTGCTCTGTAAAAGACAATGTCAGGAGGATGAGAAAACAACCACAGACTGGGAGAAAATATTTATAAGAGACACATCTGATAAAGGACTATTACCCAAAAACTCAACAACAAAAAAACCCAACCAGATTAAAAAATGAGCCAAAGACCTGAACAGACACCTCACCAAAGAAGATATACAGATGGAAAATAAGCATATTAAAAGATGCTCCACATTAGGAAGGGGAACCCTCCTACACTGTTGGTGGGAATGCAAGCTGGTGCAGCCACTCTGGAAAACAGTATGGAGGTTCCTCAAAAGGTTGAAAATAGAGCTACCTTATGACCCAGCAATTGCACTACTGGGTATTTACCCCAAAAATACAAATGTAGGGATCCGAAGGGGTATGTGCACCCCGATGTTTATAGCAGCAATGTCCACGATAGCCAAACTATGGAAAGGGCCAAGATGTCCATCGACAGATGAATGGATAAAGAAGATGTCATATATATATATATATGTGTGTATATATATATATATATATATATACACATATACATACAATGGAATATTATGCAGCCATCAAAAGGAATGAAATCTTGCCATTTGCAATGACATGGATGGAACTGGAGGGTATTATGCTGAGCGAAATAAGTCAATCAGAGAAAGACATGTATCATATGATCTCACTGATATGAGGAATTCTTAATCTCAGGAAACAAACTGAGGGTTGCTGGAGTGGTGGGGGGTGGGAGGGATGGGGTGGCTGGGTGATAGACATTGGGGAGGGTATGTGCTATGGTGAGCACTGTGAATTGTGTAAGACTGTTGAATCACAGACCTGTACCTCTGAAACAAATAATATATGTTAAAAAAAAGAAGAAGAAGAAGAAGATAGCAGGAAGGGAAAAATGAAGGGGGGGAAACTGGAGGGGGAGACGAATCATGAGAGACTATGGACTCTGAGAAACAAACTGAGGGTTCTAGAGGGGAGGGGGGTGGGGGGATGGGTTAGCCTAGTGATGGGTATTAAAGAGGGCATGTTCTGCAGGGAGCACTGGGTGTTATACGCAAACAATGAATCATGGAACACTACATCAAAAACTAATGATGTAATGTATGGTGATTAACATAATATAATAATAAAAAAAAAGATGCTCCACATCATATGCCATCAGGGAAATACAAATAAAAACAAGGTACCATTACATACCTATTAGATGGCCAAAATCCAGAGTAGTAACAACATCAAATGCTGGTGAGATTGTGGAGCAACAGGAACTCTCATTCACTGCTGGTGAAAATGCAAAATGGTGAACACTTTGGAAGACAGTTTGATGGTTTCTTACAAAACTAAACATATTCTTACCTTATGATCCAGGAATTGCACCCCCTTGATATTTACCCAAAAGAGTTGAAAACTTACATCCACACAAAGACCTATGTGTGAATGTTTGCTGTAGTTTTATTCATAACTGCCAAATCTTGGAAACTACCAAGATGTCCTTCAGTACTCAGGTAAATGTATAAGCAAACTTTGGTAATCCAGGCAATGGAATATTATTCAGTGCTAAAAAGAAGGGAGCTATCAAGCCATGAAAAGATATGGAGGAAACTTAAATGCATGTTATTAAGTAAAAGAAGCCAATCTGAAAAGGTTACATACTACATTACTCAAACAATATGACATTCTGAAAAAAGCAAAACTTTTGAGATAGTAAAAATATCAGAGGGGATGAAGAGGCAGAGCACAGAGGATTTTTAGGGCAATGAAAATACTATGCATGATACAAGGATGGATACAGGTCATTACACATTTGTCTGAACTCACAGAATATACAACACCAAGAGCAAAACCTAATGCAAACTATGTACTTGGGTGATTATGATGTGTCAGGGTAGGCCCACCAATTGTAACAGATGCACCACTCTGGTAGACATGTTGACAATGGGGGAGGCTATGCATGTGCGGGGGCAGGGGTATATGGGAAATCTCTGCTCTATCCATCTATCTGTCTATCTATCTAGATATCTATCTAGTAGGGTCCATGTCCAGCATGGAGCTCAATGCAGGGCTTGAACTCATGACCTTGAGATCAAGACCTGAGCTGAGATCAAAAGCCAGACACTCAACTGACTGAGCCACCCAGGCGTCCCTGTAATTTTGCTGTGAAGATAAAATTGCTCTAAGTGAAGTCTTTATATAATCTATATATAACATATATATACAATTTTATAACATAATATATAATGCTATATATAACATTATTATACACAATATACATAATGTATATAGACTACATTATATATATTTATTACAAAAGGAAAGAAAAAAGAAAGAAAAAGAATGAGAGAGAAAAAAGGGAGAAAGTGAGTTGAGGATAATTGTATATTCAGTAGCTTACTTAAAAGGCAGCAAAAAATGATTACCCTCATATCTTTTTAGTGACTTATGTGAAAAGAGCCAGTTTTGAAGTCCACTTTCCTATATATGGAATTTTGGGTTTTATACTCTCAGCTAATATGGCAAGTGCTCTATCTTGTCCCCATTTACATGGGGCAAAGGGCAAACAAACAGATCTACTTCGCCACAGATTCCTCATTGTCACCAGAAGAATAGCTGGTTTCCTATGAGGCTGTATGAGGTCCCGTTTCACTTATGGAATGAGGGGACAGGAAAGGGAGTGTTTGTCCTACACAGCAGTAGAGCATCAGTTTCCTTGGATAACCACATAGAATGGTTGCTTCTGTGCTGTGTCACTCGTATCCTTGAGTACACAGAGTGTTTAAACTCCATCTTTCACTTCTAGTAGTTTCCTGCCTCCAAAGTATCTAAACAGGAGGACAGTCCAAAGGAATCAGGAGATAATCGTCTTGTAAAAATGATAACGGCTAGCTCTGTGACCAGAGTGTGTCACATAATTCTGATTTAACCCTCCCAAACAGCCCTGTGGGGGCGGGGGGGGGGACAGATACTATTATTTATTATTTTACAGAAGAATAATCTGAAGCTCAGAGCATTTAATGAAACATCTAAGAATATTCAGCAAATCAGTCGATCTGTCTGGCTCAGTGAGTGCCTCCTGTGTATCAGCACATAGTGTTTTGAACAGGGTCCAAAAGACAGATTAGGTCCTTCAGTCAGGAATATGGGAGCTAGCAAAGGGAGACAGGTGGTAAACACGTGTCTTAAGCATGTGTCAGTCTGTTGGTGCTGCTACAACAAAATCCATAGACTGGGTGGCTCATAAACTAAAATTTACTTCTCACAGTTCTGGAGACTGGAAGTAAAAAAGTCAGGGTGCCAGTGTGTTCGGGGGAGGGCCCTCTTCCAGACCATAGACTTCTCTGTGTGCCCTCACATGGTGGAAGGGGCAAGGGATCTCTCTGGAGCCTCTTTAGTAAAGGCACTAATCCCACCCATTGGGTCTCCACCCTCATGATTCAAGCACCTGCCAAAGTCCCCACCCCCTAGCACCATCATCTTTGTGGGTTAGAATTTCAACATATGAATTTGGAGGTGGGGCACAAACATTCATATCACAGCAGCAAGTATACATAAGATAACGTCAGGTACTGGTAATTGCCATGGAGACAAGCAAGAAGCTACATCGTCCAGGAGAACTTGGGCTGTGGTGGGTGGAGGCAGCTGCTTTACCTCTGATGGGGTTGAGGAAGTTCTGTGAATTGAGTCCTGAGTGTTGAGAAGGAAGCAGGCATGTGAACTGGAGGAATAGCAACCCTAGCCGAGGAACAAACACCCAAAGACCACAGTGAACTTGGCATGTTAGAGAGGAAAATAAAGGACCAATGTACATGGGGTATGGTGAGCAAAATGGAGGCTAGGAGGAAATGAGATCTGAGAGGTAGGTAGTGGTCAATCACTTAGGACTCTGTAGACCACAGTAAGGAGTTTGGGTTTTATTCTAAGTGTAATGGGAAGTTTTTGCTTTTTTCTTAAACACCTTTATTAAGGTATATATTACATATCATAAAATTCACCAATTTCAAATGTGCAGTTCAATGATTTCTAATAACTTCAACTGAAGAACACAACCATCACCAGAAAACAATTTTAGAACGTTCTCATCTTCCCAATATGATCCTTCATGCTCACTTACAGTTATTCCCTAGTCCCACCTTTAGCCCCAGGCAACTCCCAGTCTATTTAAATTTGCCTTTTCTGGACATTTCATATAAATGGAACCATAGAATATCTAGTCTCTTGTGTCTGGCTTCTTTCATTTGGCATAATGTTTTTGAGGCTCCATGTCAGTAGTTTTTTCCTTTTTATTGCTAAATAGTGTTCCAGTGTATGGAAGTATCACCATTTGTTTATTGTATTTACCTATTGATGAATAGGTAGGTTGTTCTAGTTTTTAGCTACTATGAATGATGGTGCTATGAACAGTTGCCTGCAAGTCTTTGCATGGACATCTGTTTTCATTCCTTCGGGTAGATACCTAGAAGTGGAATTGCTGGGTGATGTGGCAGTTTCACGTTTAGCATTTTGAGAAACTGCCAAACTGTTTTTCCAGAGGGGCTGCACCATTTTGTATTCCCGAGAGCAGTGCATGAGGGTTCCCATTTCTCCACAAACTCAACAACATTTGTTTTTGTGTGTCTCATTTATGATAGCCACTCTACTGGATGTGAAATGGTCTTTCATTGTAGGCTTCTCCTGCATTTCCTTAATGACTAACAATGTTGAGCATCTGTTCATGCCCTTATTGCCAATGAAGAAGTTGTAAGCAAGGGAAAGATATGATATGACATATGTGTTAACGCTCAATGTGTTTGCTAAATGGTAACTAGGCTATAGGCATAAAACTAGTTAGGAGATGGTTGCAGTAATCCAGAGAGAGAGGATGGTGTCTTAGATTCGGGTTATAATAGCAGAAGGAGAGAGGAGTATGGATACATATACATTGTCCTCTACTGGAGCTAGAGCCAATAGAGTTGGCTAGTGGATTGGATGTGGGGTGTGGGTGTGTGGGAAAGAGAGCTATTTAACTGAACAACTGTGTAGGTAGTAGTGCCATTTATTATCAAGAGGGAGGATTATGGGGAAGCAAATAGGGTGATTATGCTGGGGGTTGATGATCAATCCTTATTTTAATTACATTACATTTTTGGTGTTTACTAAATATCCACGAGAAAATGTTGAGTGTATAGTTGTATATGAGGGTCTGGAGCTCAGAATAGAGGTGTACGGTGGAGACATAAATTTGAGAGTCATCGGCATATAACTAGCATTTAAAGCCTTAGGACCTAAGGAGAGACTGTGGAGAAAAAGGGAACAAAGAACGAAACCCAGAGGCATTTCAAGAGTCACTTGTAGAGATCAGAGGGTAAGGCTGACACATTGGAAGTTAGGACTGGGGTGAAAGCAGGCTGAGGAAAGCATCTAGAAATATGTTCAGTCGACTACTGACTCTATACCCATGCTGTCCACTACAGTGGCCTATTACTCTTGAATTTATGTGAGAATTTCATAGGTACTTATTCCAAATATTTCTTAAGGCATAGGTCATGTCCACAACATACAGAAAACTGCTAATGTGGTGCATATTTTGGATATGTGTTTATGTTGTGCAGATAAACCTATATTTTAGCAAAGACAATGCCACATGGATCATTTGATCCTCACTGAACTGGGAAACTGTTAAAATGGAGGTATCATATCCTTGATATTTGTGAGGCTTAAGATGTCCTTGGTGACTATGAAGGAATTTCAATCAAATAAATCCCTTCTTCCATCTGGTGATATACAACTGGATTAAATGAAGAGAAAGTTAATTATTTAGTAAGGTCACAATATGAGTTAAAATTACTTGATTTTTTCCTTTTCTTTATCATCTATGAAATTCTTAACATACCACAAAAATCAGTTACATCACAACCTCTTCCCATTAATAATATATCGAGTTTCCTTTTAGAAATAGAAGTTTCCCTGTGGTTAGAAATCAGAGATAAACTATGCAGATGTAATTTGGCAAACTTTCCCCACTTTTTCATCTGCCTCCAATGAATAAGGTCATTTGAACAGGGAAATTCCCTCAAGGGGTAGAGCTACACAGTTTTTCATGTTTTACAAGATGGATACCTAGTCAGATATTACACAGACATCTATGGGAATTTTCTCTCAACAGAGAGCTTTCCCTAATAATGTTTATGATTAAAATATCTCACCAAGAGGTATAGTAATAGTCCCTTCATCTAGTTCATTAAAGGATTGGTTGGTTATTCCACAGTAGTAAACTTTCTTCATGGCAAAGCTTTGTGTAGGTTGTTTCTTGTAGCATTGTTTTCCTTTCTAGAAAAAGTTTCCACATTTCTTGCCTGGCTGCATTGGTAGAGTATTTAGCATACTCTGGGTAGCTCAAAGAAACCACATGTTGTAAAAGGCTATTGAAATTCTTGGGGTGCCTGGGTGGCTCAGTCAGTTAAGCAGCCAACTCTCAGTTTCGTCACGGTCTCGGGGTTGTGAGATCGATCCCCATGTTGGTCTCTGCACTCAGCTCGGAGTCTGCTTCAGATTCTCTCTCCCTCTCCCTCCAGCTCACACGTAAGCTCACTTGCACGCACTCTCTCTCTCTCTCTCTCAAATAAATAAATACAAATCTAAAAAAAAAAAAAAGACTACTGAAATTGGTGAGAGACGAGGGAGTCTGGTCCTGCTATGACATTAACTTCTCATGTGATTCAGCGACAAATATCCAACCTCTGTGGGCTTTGGCTTCCTTACCAGCACAATGAAGGCGTCATCCTATATCAGTAGCTTTCAAATAAACTTCAGCATGTAGAGAGGGCTTGTTAAAACACAAGCTGCCGAGTCCTTCCCCCAGGGTTTTGGATCCAAAAGGTCTGAGTTGGGCCCTGAGAATTTGCATTTCTGATCAATTCCAAGGTGTGCTGATATTGTTAGTTTAGGGACCACTCTGAGAACGACTCATCATCTCTGCCATGTTCTTTGTAGCTCAGCTTCCTAGGATTTTGTATGTGTTAAGTGGGTATTTGCTGGTTGGCTTACTTAATGCTAAAACTCTAAAGATCACAGAAAGTCTGATAACTCTAAAATAGGCTTTCATAAAGCAAAACTGTCATCAGAAATTCAGGCATCTCTAATTTTGAAAAAATGGAAACTAGATTATTTTATTAGCATTCTGAGATTGTGTATAAAAATAAACTTCGCAGTTTGGAGAGAAGATAAGTCAGTATTAATTTCTTTTCTCAATGTACCAATTACTGCTTATCCATCTAACCATTACATTTTAGCTGAAATATAAAATTGGGAAAACATGTAGACAAACTGCTTAATCACTCCCTGCACGAAATTCTCTGATGTGAGAGGTTTTTTCCTTTGGTCACTTCAGCATTATGCAATCACGTTTTATTTCTCATTTCTGTTGCAATAAAGCTGAGAATCAAAAAGATTATTTAAAATAGTGTGCCATAAAACTATCCTTATTAATTCAAATATTTGCATTGGGAATTAGCCAGGTAATGTGTTTTAGTGTTTAAGCAGTAAACCAGAGAATATGCTTTTCCTACATTTGATCCAGAATCTAGTTTTTGGTATAATGTAGATGCTTTGAAATGTCCTAAATAATGATTGAAAACTTCAGGAAAGTTAATGCTAATTATTAATCTGCTAGGGATTGCTAGTTATAGCTGGAGAAATAATTTGCTCTCATTTAATTTCTGTTTCTCTATTTGTGAAATAGGAATAGCAGTTTTCTTTGTACACACGTGTTTATTGAGGGCATATATAATTTTAAGCAATATATTTCCCCAAGTTTTTTTTTTAAAGATTTTATTTATTTATTTGACAGACAGACACAGCGAGAAAGGGAACACAAGCAGGGGGAGAGGGAGAAGCAGGCTTCCCGCTGAGCAGGGAGCCCGACGCAGGGCTTGATCCCAGGACCCTGAGATCACGACCTGAGCCGAAGGCAGACGCTTAACGACTGAGCCACCCAGGCGCCCCTCCCCAAATTTTTTACTGAAAAATGCCGCACTGCCTATTAGAGCAGGTTGTCTTTCACCAAGAGTCTTGCTTCTGAAGATGCAGGTGCCTGTGAAGGTAATGGAAGGAAGGTATCACCAGTCTCTCCAGGCAGCTGGAGATGAGTATTGCAGCCAACTCATCTCACTGCCAATTCTCAAGCAATAATGATCACCAGCATCAGAAATAGTCAAAAAGTGCCTCTTTGAATGGATTTAAAACACAGTTTTCAATGCTGGCCAGGGCCCAGTGCTAATAGGAATGAAAGCTGATACATCATTTCTGGAAAGCAGTTTGGCAGGAATCATCACAATTTGTAGCAATTCACTTCCTTTAACTCAGTAATCCCCTTTCTAGGAATCCATTCCCAGGAAATATCAGAGATACTGACAAAGATGTGGATGCACACAGAGTTACTAGCGTGCTATTAGTAACACAGAATAAAAGAAAACATCCTAAGTCACCAGTAATAGAGGGATAGTTAAATAAATTATAGGTTGTCAGAATTTCTTCCAGATTAGTTTGGGAGAATATTCAATGACATAGGAAAATGCTCTTTTTTTATAATGTTAAGTGGGAGGAAAAGGCCAGATGAAAACCCATAAAGCCATGCGATTTTAGGATGGAATGTGTTGTGTGAGCTTGGTTAAGCTGGGAACTGTGGGTCCCAGAACTATGATTTCTGTTCCCTATATGGGTTGGAGCTGGCCAAAACAAGAACTCGTGGGAGATGGAGAAGGCGAAATGACAAAGCTGCCATTGCTTTCTGAAGGCGTCTGCGGTCAGATGTAGCAAAGGACAGATCAAGAGTTGTCGAGTGGGTTCCAGCTCTTCTCCACTCAGCATCAGCACTGCTTGCTCCTGGTCTTGCTGACCACCTGACAGTGGTCTCAGACCCAGCCCTAGAGGCTTGCCTGCAGATCCACAGAGGACAAAGCCACACAGAGACGACAGCTTTCAAGAGACTTCCCTGCGATCTCACTGGGTGGCATTTCTTTCCTCTTGTTCCTGTAATGAATTGCCACAAACTCAGGGGCTTTTAAACAACACAGATTTATTCCCTTGTAGGTACAGAAGCCAGACGTCCAAAATCGGACTAAGCTAAAGCCAGTAAGTTTGTAGGACTGGTTCCTTCTGGGGGCTCTAGGGGAGAAACTGTTTCCTTGCCTTTTCTAGCTTCTGCAGGTCTCCGGCATCCCTTGGCTCATGACCCCTTCCTCACTTTGCTCCAACTGTCATCACATTTGCTACTATTATGGTCAAATCTCCTTCCATTTCCCTCTTACAAGGACACTTATTTGCACACAGGGCCCACTTGGATAATCCAAAATAATGTCCTTGGCTTCTGAGTTGACTGATTAATGACTCCTGTCTTCCTCCCACATCCCCATCGTGAACCTTCACTTCTCCCACAGTCATGTAAGGTCCAATTCCTGTAATAAATCCTGTAGCATAGTGGCTCTGCTCCCCTGTTTGAACTCGAATTGATAAAAAGCCGAATGATGTATACATATGTATAAAACGACTAGAAGGAAGTACATCGATACATTAACAGTGCTAACCTCTGGATGGCAGGAATATAATTGCACAGAGGAAAATGCTGAAGATACAAGAGAGATGGGGAAGCACTGAGGAATGAGATTCAGAGCATTCAAGAAGACATTGGCTTAGCTAGGAGGAGAGACAATGTCGTGGAAGGAAGCAGGACAGGACGGGGGTGGAAGCAGGGGCAGTTGTAGATTTGGTGGCAGGAAGTAAGGAATTTCCTTCTCATGGCTTCTATTTTCTCTGTGAGCTGGAAGGTGAGTTCACATGCTAAGATGTGGGGCAAGTGGCCAGGTCTGAAGTCTGAGGAGAGAAAGGAACATTTGGAACTGTGCTTGGGCAGAACGGGAGAGTGGCTGGAGCACTGTGGGGAGAGCTCAGTTGAGCAGTACCAGTGGGCCTAGGTCCATGATTTTCTCTAGTTTCATTCAACAGCCAGGGTGCTGGGAAGAGAAGGCACATCATAGGGCCTCTCAAAGTCGGGGTTTCCTGAGCAACTGAAAAGGAAAGACAATAGGGCAAGGGAGTTTAAGATCTCCAGTGCAATTTCTCTCCTTGGTCGCCATGCTTTAGAGGAGGAAGGAGAAACACGGGAAGTTGGCGTGATTTACCCAAAGCCAAAGAACTGGCAGGGGCAGAGATGGAACTAAACCCAGGTCTCCTGACGGAAGAGCCGTGCTGTTCTGCAGCAGAGCGGAGGGCAGCTCCGAGTGTGGCCTGGAGGGGTGAGGTGGTGCCTGCTAATGAAAATGCAGATTCCTAGGCCCTGGCCCAAGGATTTAACAAGTACCCCCAGTGATTCTGACGCATAATAAAGTTTATGAATTGCTGGGATAATTCATCCCAGAGTCCCTGTCTTGTGAAGAGAGCACAATAGCAGAATGGTGGCAGGGAGAGCAAGGGAGGTAGGTACAATTCAATACCGAGAGGCAACATATATGAACTTCTGGGGAAGAGGGGTGGGGAAGACGAGTTGGCGCCCAGTGAAGGTCAACAGACAGCACGTGCTGAGTAGGTCTGATGGGGTGCTGTGCGCTTCTGTTATCAATGAGCAAGAGATGGAGAAAAACCAAAGACAAGCCCCAGTTTTGGCCACAGCATTTTCCTTCTTCTAAGTAACACCCAGGGACATTCAATATCCTCTCAGTTGTCCTACTGACTAAATATCAAAAGCAAAAAGAACTACCACAGCCTCAACAGGCTCAAACTCCAGACTTGGAGTTAAGGTAGGCAGGGCTCCTTGACTTGGATGTTGCCAGAAAGGAAGTATTGTGTGGCCTCAGGTGGCAGAGAGACTGCCACCCTTTCATAGGATACCAGCATCCAGATCCCACGCCAACTGGTAGAAGGAACAGATAAGCTTTTTGGAGGTGGAAGCCTCATGGGATTTGCATTCTAGGATCTAAGCTAGAGGTTGGTTTCATGCCTTGGAGATTTGAATGGAAAAGCTGTCTTGTCTCTACAGCAAGTTTATCAAAAATGTATATAATCAGACATGTTTATCTAAAACTCATTTCTACCTATAAAACATCCCAGATCCAAGGAAAGCCTTTTTAAATATTTGTTTCTGTTTGTTTTGATCGACTCCTGGCTTAAAAAATACTAGCATAGGCAGTATGCTATCTCAGTATCTTGAGATACTGAACATATAATGAATGCATCTCCTCTTACCTGCTCATGACCCACTTGTATCAAGGACTTAGTTATCTCTTTAAAAGTTAGTGTTTTTAGGAATATGAGGGAAAAAAATATAAAGTGATGACTTAAATCTATCATTTACTGGTACCAAAAAATGGGATATCAGTGATTCCAAGACCACGTTCTGTGAAGCACTGTGGATATCCCAAATTACTTTCACATGTATCAACTTAATATATCACATGTGCCATTTAAAGTGTCAATAAAATTGAGCATTAACAGGATGCTACCATTCCAAACATAATGCATGATTTGCCAGTTTATATTTTAATACATAAATACAAAGTATCTTGAAGAAAATTTCCTGAGTGTATTGGAGTGATCAACTTGTAAAATATAATGTTATGTACCAAATGTGTAAATGCTTTTTCCCTTTGGTACGTCAAGCCCATTTCAACAGATAAGTACACCCAAACACAAAACGATGAATGCACACCAACTGAAGCATTTTTCATAATAGCAAGAGATGGGAAACAATCCAAGGGTCCACAGAAGGGAGCTGGTTTAATAAACTACTGTATATCTGTGAATACTATACAGCTGTAAACAGAAAATAAGAAATTTGTTCTCTATTCATTTGGATACAGAAAGTTATAGAGGATATACTATAAGGTAAGAAACAAAACAAAATAGAGCAAAGCAAAACAGAAGATCAAGGTAAAGATCACTGTGTAAAGTGTGCCGCCAGGCTCTCCGGAAGAAATAGTGCATATGTTTGTCCTTATTGGCATCTGCATAAAGACCCCGGAGAGATTCACGAGAAACAAGAGGATGGGAGGGAGGGAGGGAGGCTTTTCGATGTATACCTTGTTGAGATTTTTTGAATTCTGAACCAAGTGAATGTATTACTTGTTCAAAACAAATAACAAAACTGTCAAAGACAGAGAAGAATGTAGAAATATTAAAATTGTGGTGTTCATGATAAAGGGAGGGAACATATCTGTTTCTTTCTTTCCAGTGAACGCTTACTGTGCAATTGTCACATTCAGGACCCACAGGCTGATGCCCAAGCCTGAGTAGGATGTTGCCCTCTCCTTCATCCCTTTATTCACCAGTCACCGAATCCAGTTTGGGGAATGATCTGTCTATCCATCAGTTCTTTCTATCCTCCACTCTGCTTGCCTAAGCTTAGGTCACCAGCTTCCCTTCCCTACTCTATAGCATCAGCCTCCCCTCGGTCTTCCTGCCTCCAGCCCTGGCCCTTCAAGTTATCCTCCAGGGTACTGCCAGAATGTTCTATTTAATATACAAATCTGATCTTGTCCCATTCCTGTTCAAAGGCTTTTATTATCTCCCACTCCTCCATTGCCTCCAAATTAAAGGCTGAACTCCTTATTCAGCCCTTAAGGCTCTCCATTGTCACACCCCTGCTTACCTTTCCAGCCTCATCCCTTCCCTGCCCTAAGCTCCCCTCCCCAGTGCCACACGGGAAGCACTGACCCAACATTCCTGACCCTTCACCCTGTGTCTCCCGGACTTTGTGAGTGCTGTTTCCTCTGCAAAGAACGCTCCCTCTCCACTTCTTGGTTTTCTCTGGTTTACTGTCATTTGTTCCTTAAGGCCCTGCCCCAGTAGGATTCTTGCAGGAAATCATCCCTGACTACCTCCAAATACATCTCACATTTTTAAGAGTTAATGAAATTGAATGATAACAAGATATTACCTTGACCAACATAGAACAAGATTTACCAATTTACATTTTTAAATAGAACTATAAAATCGTGGAGAAATGTTCCAGGTTATCTTAGAAGATCAGCTTTCTAAAAATTGTGCTATTGAACATAACTTTTAGCATTTTTGGCCTTTCCGGATTAAGTAACCTTTCTCTGTGATCCCGTAGTACCCCACCACCACCTGCATACCCCTATCATAGCTCTGATGACACAGTTTTATCATTGTCTGACTCCCTCGGACTGTGAAATCCTTGGGGACAGGGCCACTGCTGCTGATGTTGCATTTCCAGTGCCGAGCACAGTGCTGACCGTAACCTACATGAGACTGAGCGAGAAGTGATTGAAGGGCAACCTCCCTAAGCTAATTCCTAACCTATTTCCCCTTGGGAAGGTGTTAAATGGTGTTACACAACAATTGTCCCAGACTCCCCATTGCTGAGCAATGACATAGGCATTTACAGTTAGACCTGCAAGTAGGATATGACTCTTTGGCTTCCTAGCTTTTTAAAAATGCCCCACCCAAAGCCACAGGTCTGAGAAAGAAAATGCCACAGAGAGAACCTGTGGAGAGCCCTTGTAAGAAAGACCTGAAGCCGTCCCTCCCAAGGTGAAGAAACAGAGTCTAATAACACTCTGGGGCCAGTAGTAAGAGACCTGCAGCAAGGAGGGCATCCCCAAACCCAGCATGAAAAGACACCACATAGATAGACAACTACATTAGTGGAAAATAACCCAGTCTGGGCCAGAACTCTTCTGTCACAAAGTTAAAAAAGGATTACCAAGAGGCGCCTGGGTGGCTCAGTCGGTTAAGCATCTGCCTTCTGCTCAGGTCATGATCGCAGGGTCCTGGGATTGAGCCCCACATCGAGCCCCACATCGGGCTCCCTGCTCAGCGGAGAGCCTGCTTTCCCTCTGCCCCCCCTCTGCTCATGCTCTTTCTCTCGCTCTCTCTCTCCCTCTCAAATAAATATATAAAATCTTAAAAAAAAAAAAAGGATTACCAATTTCTTTGGTGAGGAGAAATTAGAGGCTTATATCAGACTCACTGTGGAGCCTTTATTGTTTGTGTACTGTAGGATGAATTAGTAAATATACAGTTCTCATTTATAGGTTCAGTCATTCTCAACAGAGCTTTGTGTTAAACAGCCTCTAGTTTTCATTATTATAGACACCCTAGACCCAAGGATTCCTGCCAGATAATGAGAATCAAAATTCTAACCTTCAGAATGGGCAAAACCATGTAAGTAGCTCCCCCATCCCCTGCCCCCTGCCCCCTTCCCCATGCATCCTCATCCCACATCCCTTTGAGATTGGGTCTTATTAGGGTTTACTTTTATCTCCGTGTGTGACATGCACAGTTAATTGACACTAAAGTTCTGTTGAATGAATGAGTGAATGAATGAATGAAATATACATGCTGTCTGCCAAGATTTCAGGTTCTACATCTTAACATTTTATACCTTATACCACTTTCTCCATCACAAGCATAAATCTTATAAATGGATTTCATGTACTTCTGTTATATTAACAGCTAGATGTAGCTCTCATGCCAAAGACTGTATTTTCTTCTACCATTAATCTTTCTCTGGCTTGTGAGCTGGAAAAGTCATAATGATGGGAGTTGTCATAATGAACCCAAACAGTAATTGTAATAAGAAAATGGAGGGAGAAAATTGAAAAGGAAAATGTCTCTCCCACAGCACCACAGATAAATGACCATATTCTCTCCCAATTTCAAGTCTGCACGGTTGTATTTGTTCTTGTCAAGATCATTAGGTACCAAAAGACCATTTGACATTGGTGGGAATGTTATTTTTAAGAGGAGTAATATATTGTTGTAAAAAAAAAAAAAAAAAAGCATACCTCTTCCTTCTGTAGGTTCATGTCTAATTCACAAAATTTTAAGAGTTAAAACACATATAAAATACTTAATAAAGAGTTTATATGAATGAGACATGAAAGGGAGTAATCTGCTTCAACCAAGCTTTTGAAACCTAGATAAGCAATTACTCCTAATAAAGCAATCAAGGGTTTGAATGAGAACAGGGTTAGTGCTAACTTAGTTAAATATTAATTTGGGGATTTAAAAGACTTTTTTTCCACAGATCTTTTCTCCTCTTAAAAAAAAAAAAAATGTGTTCAAAGTCATCCCCAGTCATTTTGATAAGTTACATCTTCCTGCTATTCCGCAGCATTTAACATACGATGAGAATCACTAGCGAATATAGAGAAATTTATAAGACGGCTAAATCATTCTGACACCCTCTGGGTCCTGATGAATTTAGTAATGAGCTCCACAATGAGATCCCAGACAAATTAAATAATGAAGCGCTTGATTCAGAGGAAAAAGGCCTTCTTCCGAATTGCCAAGAATTTAGCTTGGAACGATTGTTCTATGCACTCTGGCCACTTAGCAATGATGTTGTAAGAAGGCGTTACTTATGTTAAACTGATACTAATTTCAAATTATCTTCTCCCACACTGCCCATGTCTTTGCCCTGATGTTCAACCTCCCTCCAGGGGAGTTAAGTTGATGATGACAGAGAATTTGTCCCCAGTATTTCTTTGAAAGAGTGAAACAGACATTCTTAAAATAGAGAGATTATTTCTCTTCCAATCTCTTTCTTCATCTTTTCCCCAGCTTCCCTCAAGTGACTTACATTCAAACCAGCTCTTAGACAAAAATATGAAATCAGAGAAGTGCTGGGTTAAGTCTAGATTCTCAATCCTGGCTGCACATTGGAATTATCCAGGGAGCTCCTAAAATAGTCCCATGCCCAGCTGCCACCCCAGGCCAATTATGTCAGAAGATCTGGGGCTGGATTGAGGTATCTGTATGTGAAGGTCTCCAAGAGATTCCAGTGTGTAGCCAGGGCTGAGACTCTAGGAGAGCTGAGTCAGCTTGATGAGTTGCCCCTTGGGTCTTCAAAAAGGCAATTAGTTTAGGACCCCTGCCCAGGCGCAGTATGGGGCCTAGAGATGGGAGTCTCTTGTAATGTATGGCATAAAAGAAACTGAAGGGTAACTTATATCTAGGAAATTATCTATGGCAAGACTGTCACTTGGTTTAACTAAAAGACTTGAAATTTTTGTACAGTGCTAGTATAAGGATTCTTAGTAACTACTGTAACAGGAGAAATCAAATAAAAGTATAGCACTACTATGTATCCAAGGTACCCCACACCAACTTTTTTAACAAGTAAATAGTTTCTCTCTGCAGTGAGATCTATAGAGACCTCGTTGACTGTTAAAGATAGTCAATCGGTGCAAAAAAACATAAGAATCTCCTGAGGAATATAAGTCAATCTCTTCTTTACAAGGACAAAAGGGAAGAAAAATTTTACCCAACTTGAATGAGATGATGCCTCACTGCTACATCACCCTAGTCTGCTGGCCCCACCCAGAGTGACTTTACTGACACCAGAGTATTGCAGGGGTAGAGGGCTGCTGATGTGGCAGGTGACTAGAAGCAAGATAGCACCTTCAAGTAGCCAAAAGTGATTCCATGAAGGGAGTCCTAGATGGCTCTTTCAAGGACTCTCCCTTAACGCTGAAGTGAGACCACTTACTGAGCCCAGGGCCCAAGAAGCCTAGTGTATGATCATCATGCTGGGTAAAACTACGTTATATGGTCAGGTTATATCTGGTCTTACCAGCAATGCCCACAGAATGGCCAACATTGTTCAGGCCAGTTGGCTCTTTTGGATTCCTACTTTAAGAGTGTTTGTTATGTTAAAACTGTCCTAACCCCAGTTCATAGGAACGAATAAGATTTTCCCCATGTTTTTATTTATTATTATTATTAATTTTACCATAAAATACAAGCTGTTTGAGGGTAGGGTCTTTGCCTTTAAATTCTCTGCAAGCATTTAAGAACAAAATCCTCTTGGATGTGGGAGATTTTATCTCCCTGCCTTTCCCTTTTAAGATATCTGAGTGGGTTCATCAGACAACAAAAAGAAATCAAAGGCATCCAAATTGGCAAAGAAGAAGTCAAACTCTCACTCTTTGCAGATGATATAATACTTTATGTGGAAAATCCCAAAGACTCCACCCCAAAACTGCTAGAACTCATACAGGAATTCAGTAAAGTGGCAGGATATAAAATCAATGCACAGAAGTCAGTGGCATTCCTATACACCAACAACAAGTCAGAAGAAAGAGAAATTAAGGAGTCGATCCCATTTACAATTGCACCCAAAACCAGAAGATACCTAGGAATAAATTTAACCAAAGAGGCAAAGGATCTGTACTCAGAAAACTATAAAATACTCATGAAAGAAATTGAGGAAGACACAAAGAAATGGAAAAACGTTCCATGCTCATGGATTGGAAGAACAAATATTGTGAAGATGTCAATGCTACCTAGAGCAATCTACACATTCAATGCAATCCCCATCAAAATACCATCCACTTTCTTCAAAGAAATGGAACAAATAATCCTAAAATTTGTATGGAACCAGAAAAGACCCCGCATAGCCAGAGGAATGTTGAAAAAGAAAAGCAAAGCTGGCGGCATCACAATTCCGGACTTCCAGCTCTACTACAAAGCTGTCATCATCAAGACAGTATAGTACTGGCATAAAAACAGACATATAGATCAATGGAACAGAATAGAGAGCCCAGAAATGGACCCTCAACTATATGGTCAACTAATCTTTGACAAAGCAGGAAAGAAGGTCCAATGGAAAAAAGACAGTCTCTTCAACAAATGGTGTTGGGAAAATTGGACAGCCACATGCAGAAGAATGAAACTGGACCATTTCCTTACACCACACACAAAAATAGACTCCAAATGGTTGAAAGACCTCAATGTGAGACAGGAGTCCATCAAAATCCTAAAGGAGAACACAGGCAGCAACCTCTTCGACCTCAGCCGCAGCAACTTCTTCCTAGCAACATCGCCAAAGGCAAGGGAAGCAAGGGCAAAAATGAACTATTGGGACTTCATCAAGATAAAAAGCTTTTGCAAAGCAAAGGAAACAGTCAACAAAACCAAAAGACAACCGACAGAATGGGAGAAGATATTTGCAAATGACATATCAGATAAAGGGCTAGTATCCAAAATCTATAAAGAACTCATCAAACTCAACACCAAAAGAACAAAGAATCCAATCAAGAAATGGGCAGAAGACATGAACAGACATTTTTCCAAAGAAGACATCCAAATGGCCAACAGACACATGAAAAAGTGTTCAATATCGCTCGGCATCAGGGAAATCCAAATCAAAACCTCAATGAGATACCACCTCACACCAGTCAGAATGGCTAAAATTAACAAGTCAGGAAATGACAGATGTTGGCGGGGATGCGGAGAAAGGGGAACCCTCCTACACTGTTGGTGGGAATGCAAGCTGGTGCAGCCACTCTGGAAAACAGTGTGGAGGTTCCTCAAAAAGTTGAAAATAGAGCTACCATATGACCCAGCAATTGCACTACTGGGTATTTACCCCAAAGATACAAAAGTAGGGACCCGAAAGGCTACGTGCACCCCGATGTTTATAGCAGCAATGTCCACAATGGCCAAACTGTGGAAAGAGCCAAGATGTCCATCAACAGATGAATGGATAAAGAAGATGTGGTATATATATACAATGGAATATTATGCAGCCATCAAAAGGAATGAGATCTTGCCATTTGCAACGACGTGGATGGAACTGGAGGGTATTATGCTGAGCGAAATAAGTCAAACAGAGAAAGACATGTATCATATGACTTCACTGATATGAGGAATTCTTAATCTCAGGAAACAAACTGAGGGTTGCTGGAGTGGGGGGTGGGGTGGGAGGGATGGGGTGACTGGGTGATGGACACTGGGGAGGGTATGTGTTCTGGTAAGCGCTGTGAATTGTGCAAGACTGTTGAATCTCAGATCTGTACCTCTGAAACAAATAATGCAATATATGTTAAGAAAGAAAAAAAGAAGAAGAAGAATGTAGCAGGAGGGGAAGAATGAAGGGGGGGAAATCGGAGGGGGAGAAGAACCATGAGAGACAATGGACTCTGAAAAACAAACTGAGGGTTCTAGAGGGGAGGGGGTTGGGAGGATGGGTTAGCCTGGTGATGGGTATTGAGGAGGGCACGTTCTGCATGGAGCACCGGGTGTTATGCACAAACAATGAATCATGGAACACTATATCTAAAACTAATGATGTAATGTATGGGGATTAACATAACAATAAAAAAATTAAAAAAAAAAAGAAAAAGATATCTGAGTGGGTTCTAAATTTTCTGATTTTGCCCTTAACCAATACATTGGCCATGGTGTTACTTTTTATGAAAATACCCATAGTTAGCAGGTTAATTTGTACAGACTTTCTAAAAGATAATTTCTGCAAAATTGCTTTAAAAATCGATTTAAAATACATGTATCCGGGGGGACTGGGTGGCTCAGTCGGTTAAGCAGCTGCCTTCGGCTCAGGTCATGGTCCCGGGGTTCTGGGATCGAGCCCCACATTGGGCTCCTTGCTCAGCGGGGAGCCTGCTTCTCCCTCTGCAGCTCCCCCTGCTTGTGCTCTCTCTCTCTCTCCCTCTCTCTCTCTGACAAATAAATAAATAAAATCTTTAACCCAGAATTCCCACTTCTAAAAAATGTCCAAAGGAAATAAATATACAAATAAGCATATGTGCCAAGATTAGCTATAAAGATGTCCACTGCAGTGTTTTTTATAACAGGAGAAAGTTGGAAATAATCTAAATGAAGAAAGATTGGTTAAGTATATTATGGCACATCTGTAATGATCCTTGGAGCCACAGCATTCCTTGGTGGTGACTCAGGGGCAATTGGGTGAAGAGTAGGGAAGGAAAAAAGCCAATGGGAGCCTGAGGGTAGAGCCGTGGGTCTCACATTCCTGCTTTAACTTCAAAAGCTTCCATTTTATCTGTTTCTTTTGGAAAATTAGTTCTGCTGCCAAAAATCACTGTAAACAGAGTATTATTGAAATAGAAAATAGTAAAAAAAAAAAAAAAAAAACCCTATAAAGTGGAAAAAGACTGCAACACCACTTCCGTTTAATCTCATTTCTGTTTATATGTGTATGTATACCTATACATGAAAAAATACACACACGGGAAGAATCCATATAGCAATGAACATGTTATTCTTTGAAATAATAAGAAAAAAAGTTATTTTTAACTTTAATTTTTTAAAAGACTTTATTTATTTGAGAGAGAGAGAGAACATGAGTCATGGGCAGAGGCAGAGGGAGAGGGAGAAGCAGACTCCCTGCTGAGCAAGGAGCCCGATGCAGGGCTCGATCCCAGGACCCTAGATCATGACCTGAGCTGAAGGCAGACGCTTAACTCACTAAGCCACCCAGGTGCCCAGGGGCTCTATTCTAAGCACTTTACATGTATTAGCTCTTAATCCTGACAACACCGTTATGGGGTAGGAACTATGAATAGCCCCATTTTCCTGAAGAGGAGACTGAGGAACACCAAGAATACACAATGGCTATCATTGCCGGGATTTGAAGTGCTTCATTCATTTCATCATCATCCCTCTGAATCTAAAATTACAAATGAGACAATTTTCATTTCCTGAAAGTCTTTGGTTTGAACACACAGAGGCACGATGACAAGAGACTTCTGATGCCAGCAGAAGGGTTCCAATTCTGGATCTCCTACTTTTCCTCTCAGAACCTCAGTTCCCTCATCTGTAAAGGAGGTTAATAATTCTCACTCTACCAAGGTTCTAGGAATAAGAATTCATCTATAAAAATCTCAGCCCAGTGTGTGTTGCCTGTGGTTACAGAATAAACGGGAGCTCATACTGCTATTAAGGCAAGAAAATGAAGCAAGTGAGGAAACTTAATTGAATAACATTTTAAATTATTTTACTACTAAAAAACCCACTTGAGCAAATGGACCTAGGAATACATATGCTCTTATGGGGTTTATATAATTTATTATCTAAACCAGGGGACTTTAGAGAGGAAAGGGGCCTTATTAACAATTTATCTGGGGTAACAGGTAGAAACAGATTGTCCCGGGCAAACAGGAATGTGCAGTCACCTACTAGCAAGCAGGGGTGTGAGCCCATAGCTACGGGACCTTCTCTGGACCCTCACCTGGCCCATCAGCCCCTACTTCAGGATGGTCATTAGGCTGAGGAATAACAAACAGCAATGAGAAAATCCCTAAGCTGTGTGCTAGCAATATTCAGCAGATTTTAAGTTTATATTGCCTTCTGCTTAGATGAATTCTGCTCTTAAGAATTACCTGGAAACACCAGTTCTCAGGCAGGACATAAGCTTCATTCAATATGACATCCTATCATGTGGTCACTCACTGCTCTGTGATCTTTGAAGGTGAAGACTGTACAAGCCTCGTGGGTAGGGATTTAAAATCAATCTCGATGCACGCCCTCCTTCAAGAGGCTCTGCTGCCCTCCACATGCGCCGCGCACATGGACTGTACTTTCTGAAAATCATGCACCTCTTGAAATGACATGGTACTTGGCTTGCATACAGCACACCTCAGTCAAAGGATCACAGGATATCAGAGCTTGCAGGGATTCTTTAGTCCTATTCCTTCATTTCATGCCTAGAGATCTCAAGTGACTTAACTTAGCCAAGGCTACACAGCTCGCTCACTGCAGAACCAGAACCCAGGCCTGTGCTCATACCAGGCAATGCTTTCTATTATTTTTTAGCTGCTTCCCTGAAAAATAGCTCTACCAGCTTAAAGCGCAATATAGCAATTCCAAAAAGTCACACAGTATTTCAGACTCGTCAGGGTTATTAGCAGGAATTGAATGTTCTCCCACTGTAGACTATAGCATCCTTATAATTAGATGTATTTTTGAGTTCTTATTGGGAGAAAATTAAAATCAGATTTATGTTGATGCTTTAAATTCTCTACATTGGCTAGGTAATAAGGAGGCTAAGTAATGTATGTGCTAGTAGGGGCCCAATCATAAACATAGCCTCCAAGTTGGGACATTTATTTCCTAACATTGACATAGATGGGAATACATAATAAATAAAAAATGAGGTATCCCAAGTCAGAATGAGAAGACCAAAAATGAAAAACCGATATTCATTATTGCAGTAGTTGGGGATTCCAGTCCAGGCTTATAAATAATAATCAACCTAAGTTCATTGGTTTCTACTGTTTAAAGTTTACATTTTCCTGTCCTTTGTATATAGTATGGTGGTTTAGGATAAGACAGGAGATTGGGGATGAAAGAGAACTGAATGAATGCTGGTCACCAGGTCAATGGGTAATATCTAAGAACACAGATTTTAAAAGAAAAGATAAAAGTACCCTGCCTCAAATACACCTGCTGGGGAAGTCAGAGAAGAGATGGGTTTAACTGGGAAATGAGGAAACAGGAACATCAACAAATAGATTTATTTGCAAGATAGTGGGTTCCTAGATATTCTTGGTCTTGCCGTTACTGATCCTTTCCTTATCTGACAAAAAAAGTTCTAAATTCTTTTGACTCTTCTTAAATTCGATTTAAAACACTCATTGAGCCAGTGCAATTAGTCAAGAAAAAGAAATAAAAGGCATCCTGATTGGAAAAGGAGAACTATTTCTATTGGCAAATGACATGATCTTACATATAAAAAATCCTCAAGAATCTGCCAAAAATATTATTAGAACTAATAAACAAGTTCAGCAAGGTTGCAGGATGAAATATCAATATTCAAAAATTATATATTATATATCTATATATGTGATATATATATAGATATGTTTATATATTCTGGGTTCAAGTCCACAAGATAGATCATTTGCAAATATTTTCTCTGGGTTGTCTTTTGCTTTCTTGGTGAAGAAAACACAAAAGTTTTAAATTTTGATGAAGTCTCATCAAAAATTAATTGTATGGTAGTCCTCCCTTATCTGAGGGATACATTCCAATACTCCCAGTGGATGCCTGAAACTGCAGATAATACCAAACCCTATATACACTATACATACAAATCTATGATAAAATTTAATTTATAAATTAGGCACAGTAAGGGATTAGCAACAATAACATAATAGAACAATTATAACAGTATATTATAATAAAAATGATATGAATGTGGCTTCTCTAAAAATATTTTACTATATTTGCTCTTCTTCTTGTGATGATGTGAAATAATAAAATGCCTACATGATTACATGAAGTGAGGTGAATGGCACAGGCATTTTGATGTAGTGTTACGTTACTACTGACCTTCCAACAATAGATAAGGAGGATCACCTGCCTCTGGACTGCAGCTAACTGCAGAAAATGAAACTTCAGATAAGGGTGGCAGAGTACTATATTTCTATACACTAGCAGTGAACAATCCAAAAACGAAATTAAGATCACAATTACAATTCTAATAGTATCAAAAAGAATAAAATACTTCGGAATAAATTTAACAAAAGAAATGCAAGATTTATACACTGAAAACTATAAAATAATGTTGAACAAACCTAAGAAGACCTAAATAAATGAAAAGATATCCCAGCTTCATGAATCTAAAGACATAATATTACTAGATGGCAATACTACCTGCAATGATTTAGATTCAATGCAATCCTTATCAAAATCCCAACTGATTTTGTTTTGCAGAAATTAACAAACTGATCATAAAATCCACATGAAAATGCAAGAAACCCAGAAGAGCCAAATCAATCTTGAAAAAAAAAAAGGAAAAGTTTGGAAGACTCACATTTCCCAATTTCAACATTTACAACAAAGCTGCAATAATCAAGACAGTGTGGTCTTGACAGGACAGACATGTAGATCAATGGAATCTATGTGAAAGTCCATTTATGGCCAATTAAATTTTTAAAAAATATTTCTTTATTTGAGGGAGAGAGGGGCACAGGGAGAGAGAGAATCCCAAGCAGACTCCCCACTGAGCCCAATGCAGGGCTTGATCCCATGGCCCTGAGATCATGACCTGAACCAAAATCAAGAGTTAACCAACTGAGCCACCAGGCACCCCTATGGTCAATTAATTTTTTATAATGGTGTCAGACAATTCAATGGGGGAAAGAATAATCTTTTCAACAAATGATATTGGGACAACTGGATATTCACATATAACAATGAAGTCAGATTTCTATTTCATATTCTATACAAAAATTAACTGAAAAGGGATCATAGGCCTATATGTAAGAATTAAAACTATACAACTATTAGAAAAAATATAATAGTAAATTTTCATGACCTTGTATTCGGCAATGGTTTCTGAGCTACTTACCACACCAAAAGCACAAGCAACAAAAGGAAAAAATAGGTAAATGAGACTTCATCAAAATTTAAAACTTTTGTGAAATTTTTGTGCTTTCTTCACCAAGAAAGCAAAAGACAACCCAGAGAAAATATGTGCAAATCAAATATCTTGTAGACTTGTACCCAGAATATGTAAAGAGCTCCTAAAACTCAACAATAAAAAGATGAATAACCCAATTTACAAATGATTAAAGGATTTGAACAGACATATCTCCAAAGAAGATATACAAATGGCCAATAAGCATATGAAAAGATGTCCAACCATTAGGAAAACATCAGCTCTTAATCTCAGGAAACAAACTGAGGGTTGTTGGAGTGGAGGGGGGTGGGAGGGATGGGGGCCTGGGTGATGGACATTGGGGAGGGTATGTGCTATGGTGAGCGCTGTGAATTGTGTAAGACTGATGAATCACAGACCTGTACCTCTGAACAAATAATACATTATGTTAATAAAAAAAAAGAAAACAAAAATTAAAACTACAATAAGGGACAAAGGGAAGTGATAAGTTATTGTTTGGTGGATAGTTTCAGTTTGGAATGATGAAAAAGTTCTGGAAATGAACAATGCTGATGGTTGCTCAACATTGTGAATGTACTTAATGCCAGTGAACTAACTGTACACTTAAAAATGGTTAGACTGGTATATTTTATGTTATGTATATTTTACCATGATAAAATTAATAACCATGAAGAGGTGCTACTTCACAACCAGTGAATGGCCATAATTACAAAGACAAGTAATAACAAGGGCTGGTGAGCATGTAGAGGTACTGGAGCCCTTATAGACTGTTGGTAGGAATGTAAAATGGTATAGCCACTCTGGAAAACAGTTTAGCAGGTTCTCAAATGGCTGAACATACAGTTACCATATTATCCAACACCACCACTCCTAGGTATATACCTTAGAGAATTTCCACACAAAAGCCTGTACGTGAGTATTCCTGGAAGCATTATTCCTAATAGCTAAAAAGTGGGAACAACTCGATGTCTATCAATTAATGAATGGACATACAAAGTGTGGTATAGCCATGCAATAGAATGTTACTCAGTCATAAAAAATAATGTGGTACTGATACACGCTACAACATGAAAATATTATGCTAAATGAAAGAAGCCAGTTACAAAAGACCACATATTGTATGATTCCATTGATATGAAATGTCTAGAATAGGCAAATCCATAGAGACAAAAAGTAGATTAGTGGTTGCCAGGGGCTGGAGGAGGGAGGAATGGAAAGTGATAGCTGCTGGGTAAATGAGTGATAATGATAGCACACTTCGTAAATATGTAAATTATATTTCCATTAAGTTGTTATTATTTTTTATTATTATCATCAAGTGGAGTGCTGAGTAGGCATGACACTCCTTAGAGTTTAACACCCTATAATTATCATCCTGCTAAGTGCATTGGAAGCAAGTATTTTGGGGTTGGAAAAACCACACACCTGACATACCCCTTTCTTTGCCAGAGGCCACCGTTCATCATTTCCAAGTGATTCACATCCCTTCTCTGATCTCTTGTTCTACGTAAGAAGGATCAGCTGAAAGAATGGGAATATATGAGCATCTGCAAATTCCCTTGTGATATGTCAAGAAAACATTAATGATTATTCATGTGACTCACAGCTTCACTCATCTTTGGCTTTGACAATGGCAGAAAGCCACATACCAGGGGAAATGAAGCCAAGAAGACATAGTTTTGGTTAGCCTACTTAGGTCAGAGAGAAGCAGGTGCATTCTTACTTTGCACAGAGTGTACATTCAATGTCCAAAGAACCAACTACAGAGAACTCTGGGAAATGGATTTTCCTGACAGAGATGCACACAGTTCTAGAAAGATTTAAATTGTAAGCACCTTGGTTCTTGGGAAAAGCCTCCACCATACACCAAGATGTAACTGTGGTCTGCTATGTATATAAAAGACAATAAAACCTATCTCATTAGACTAAGCAAACTTGGTGCAAAAATGAAGTAATAAGTAAATAGGACTCTTGGCCACCTGAGTAGAGATTGTGATGTTGTTAAGCGTTATATACCACTTTAGATATTTTTTCTTAAGAACATTTTTAAATAAATAGAACTTAAAAGATGTTTTTGGTTATTGGAGAGAGGTAATAAGTACTGGTCAAGTTTAAGAGTTTAAAGAACTCTCTTTGGATCTCCCTCCTCAGGCAAGGGCAACAAAAGCAAAAATAAACAAATAGGTTAATCAACTGAAAAGCTTTTCCAAAGCAAAGAAAATCATCAAGAAAATGAAAAGGCAATCTACTGAATGGGAGAATATATTTCTAAATTATATATCCAATATGGGGTTAATATCCAAAATACATGAAGAACTTGAACAACTCAACACCAAAAAACAATCTGACTAACAAATGGGCAAAGGATGTGAATAGACATTTTTCCAAAGACATACAGATGGCCAACAGACATGTGAAAAGATGCTCACCATCATTAAATATCAGGAAAATGCAATTCAAAACTGCAACAAGGTATCACCTCACACCTGTCAGAATGGCTAGTATCAAAGTGATAAGACATAACGAGTGTTGGGGAGGATGCCAAGAAAGGAGAACCCTCGCACACTGCTGGTGGAAATGTAAATTGGCATAGCAAATATGCAAAACAGTATGGAGGTTCCTCAAAAAATTAAAAATAGAAATGCCATATGATCCAGCAATTCCACTTCTGGGTGTTCATCTGAAGAAAATAAAAGACACTCATTTGAAAAGATATATGCCCCCAGCACTGTTTATAATAGCTAAGATATAGAAACAACCTAAGTGTCCATTGATAAATGAATACATATTGAAGATGTGGTGTGTGTATACACACACGCACACACACAGTAGAATACTACTCAACCATTAAAAAAGAATGAAATCCTGTCATTTGCAACAACACAGATAGAACTAAAGAGTATTATACTAAGTGAAATAAATCAGAGAAAGACAAATACTGTATGATTTCACTTATACATGGAATCTAAAAAACAAAATAAGCAAACCAAACAGAAATAGACTCATAAGTACAGAGAACAAACTGGTAGTTGCTAGAAGGGGGGGGCGGGTAGGACCATGCATGAAATAAGTGAAGGGGATGAAGTGCTGCAACCTCCCAGTTATCAAAGTAAGTCACAGAGATGTAAAGTACAGCATAAGGAATATAGTCAAAAATATCATGCTAACTTTGTATGGTGACAGATGGTAACTAGACTTAGCATGGGGATCACTTTGTAATATATTAATGTCGAATCACTATTTGTACACCTGAAACTAATACTGTACGTCAACTACACTTCAATTAAAAAAAAAAAAAAAGCGTTTAAAACACTCGAGCTGTAACTCTGGGCAAATGACTTAAGCTCCCCAAGCATCAGTTTCCTTATTTATAACATGAGGATAACAAGAGCGTTGACCTCATAGGGTTACCATGCAGACTAAAGGAGGTGCGGGGCAGGTGAGGGTCTGGCGCATGACAAGGCGGGCAGTGAGAACCAAGCTCTCCTGAGGGACAGCTGTTTCACTGGAGCTGGGACTGTGACGGTGCCTCTGGTCAGTGTCTCTTGTGCTCCAGGAGCCCCAGTCTCCATCACGTTCTGGCTTCCTCTCAACTCGGGAGATGAGACACTGAGCTTACTAAGACCTCCTTCCATTCTTCCCACAAACCACCTTCTCTTTCAATCCCACCGGATCTCTCATGGCAGCCTCATCGCTCCTCTGGCAGATCTGAAAGCTTGAAGTTTTCTTTGACTGTCTCTCCTTTCCCTACCTGCAAAAATGTTTTAAATTCTTGTCAGCTTTTGCCTTCAATCGGACTTTGCTCTCTGACTTTCATTGTATGGCTGATGCCACCTCTGTCATCTAAGCTCATTGTGATCGCTGATCGATCTCCTAACCTGCGTGTCTTTCTGCCACACACTGGATCAAACTTAGATACCAGTCCTGACTTGAGGCCCAATCATTGTGCCTGTTCAGTTTTATCTCCCACCATTTCCAAAATAGAAATCATTTGCTTCATTCTATTTTAGAAATTGTATCATGCAAGTAATAACACTTAATACTTATTTGCATCAAATTAGTTTCCCTACCGTCTGTCCCAAATACCAGGTTTTGTCTGGCCCCAGTTGTTTTAATGTAAATTTTATCTTAGAAATTATCATACAAGAAAATGTACTTCTTCCCTTTTTTTTTTTTTTTTTTTTTAAAGATTTTTTATTTATTTATTTGAGAGAGACAGAATGAGAGAGAGCAAGCACATGAGAGGGGGAGGGTCAGAGGGAGAAGCAGACTCCCTGCCGAGCAGGGAGCCCGATGCGGGACTCGATCCAGGGACTCCAGGATCATGACCTGAGCCGAAGGCAGTCGCTTAACCAACTGAGCCACCCAGGCGCCCCTGTACTTCTTCCCTTTGCTGTGCATTTGGACACCTGCTAGCACAGGCACAGACTCAGGTAACCATCCCCACACTCAAGACGCAGAACGGTTCCAGCACCCCAGAAAGCTCCCCTTATTGTCTGTCACCCCTTCTTTCTGCCATCCCCCCTGACTAACCTTCTGTTTATGCTGACCTCACTACCTAGATGTTCACACTCCTCTTCCAAGTTATATGGCAATCATCTTTCAAGATATCACACAAATTCCAGGTGTCTGTGAAACTCTTCCTGATTATGTCCACTCACCAACCAGTGATCCAGCTATTCATCCATTTATTTACTCATTCATGCATGCATTCAACAAACATTTATGAAGCAACTGCTATGTGATGGACACAACATTAGGTATTGGGAACACAAAGACGGGTCAAAGAAGCCTCCTGCCCTGAAAAGGCAGAGAGAGGTAATAAGTGATTTTTGATCCATGTGCTACATACAGCAGGAATGGTACATGCATGGGGTACAACGAGAACCCAGAAAAGGGGATTCAGGTGACAACGTTTAAACTGTGTCTTCAGAGAAAGTTAGTGTTCTATGAACAAGGGACCTCACGTGAGCTACAGGGGCGGTTCAGTTTGAGGGGCCTAAAGCTAACAATGCCATCTGGGGTCCTTGATGAAAAAAGAATGCAACTTCACAAATACGCACTAGATAAAATTTAAAATGTTCAAAAGCTGATAAATACCATAAACATCACAAATTCTAAAAGAACAACATATTTTTCTTTTGCTGTTTTTATTTTTAGTGAATCAACTGCCTGAACCAACTCTATGATACCTTCCCCCCTACATTTTGGCCCCTTAGTCTGATTGATTTTCTTTTTTCTGCAGAGAGACTGGGAAGACAATTCGGTCTTTCCTGAGGCACGGATAAGAGACATCTGTTCTTTGTTACTAATGGTTTTAGAAGTTTCTTTTCATTTCATAACTTTGTTATCAGTCATGCCTCATCTGTAACTTCCTCTACAGCTTCTTGCTCAAGCTAAGGAAAGCCTGAGAGGCTCCCCGTTCCCTAATAGTGAGCCTGGGTTGGGGGTAGGATATGCAAGGAAGAGCCTGAGTCATAACGTCCCCCAAGCAGTGGTGGAGCGGCTCCTACTTCAGATCTTCTCCTGGGGGTCCAAGACAGAGTCCAGATGCTCAGTGAGGTTGCCAGGGACAAGCTGTCACTGAGGTCTGGGCAGACGGAGAGGGAGGGCTCCCAGCACACTGGCTCTGCCTGCAGCCCCAGGACTACCACCCCAGGGGGCAACAGTACTCGGTTCAGGCCCCTAGCTAGGCTGCTCCTTCCTCCCTGAATCCTGAAGATCATTCCAAGCTTTGGGAGGTACGTGTGCAAATGAGTTGCTGGAGCATAAACCTCATGTCATCATTGCAAATCTGCCTTTGTGCAAAGCAAGGGTTTTAAAATAGCAGGGCATATTCAGGGAACTGGAAATTGTCTAGTACTGCTTGGAGGAAAGCTGAAAAGTTTGAACTTGATTCTTGAGGCAAAGGGAAGCGAAAACGATTTCGAAGCGTGTAAAAGAAGTGGTCAGATGTGTGCTTTAGAAAAGATGATCAGAGAAAGTTGCAGGATAGGTTAGGGGAAAGTCCGGAGAAGGTGAGTTTAACAGTCCAGGAAAAGAATGACAAGATCCAACAGAAGCAGGAGCAGGGTTGGAAATATAGTAACAATAACAATATTATGAACATCAATACAAATTGACATTTATCGACCACCATGCCACGTGCTTTTAGGGGTCTTAACTTATTCAGTCTTCTCCGCTCCTCAGAAAACAGTTGAGGAAACTGAGACCTTCAGAGATTAAGTAACTTGTACGAGGTCCCTAAGGGATGGGGATTAGGACCCAAAGCGGCTGTGTCCAGAGCCATGGAAAATGATGACAGATTAGATCTGGGGGTAGGGGAAGACAAAAAGGAATGTTGGAAAAGGAAGAAGTTAAGGTGGGTAAGAGGCTATAAACTGAGTCAGGAACTGTTTTTTCCCCTCTTTTGATTCTTACAGCAAATAATTTATATCATTCTCTATATGTTTCACAGGCCTCTCCTCCGGCATGAAAGAAATCTGTTTTGATTTCTGTTTAAATGTATTGTCTTTCCAACCAAATCATAAACTACCAGAGTATAGCATTATTTATGCTATGTATCATATACACAATCAACAGTTACTGGATGCCTACTGTGAGCCAGACCCTGGGCTAGGCACTGGGAATACAAAGATGAACGTGTGACAAAATGCCTTTCTTTTAAGGCCCAGTGGGAGTGATAAATAAAAGATTTTGATGTGATGTCACAAGGCAACCTAGAGTTCTAAACAATGTGATGCGAGAGCACAGGACAGAGAGCTCATCCATATCCAGCTGGGGAGGTCATGAAAGGATTCAAGAGCAGTGATACGTACACCAGGGATCAGTGTACATGTAGGAGTTCACTCGATGACTATGTTGTGGATAGGCCTTCCAGCCTGATGCAGAGGCCAGAGATGTTAACTGTTTTACCAGAAAACAAGAGGTACCGGAGAACCCTAGAGGTATATGGTCAGAGACTGATAGCAGGTCACTTTGAAAATTATTCTTCATGGCCAGTTTGTACTTACTTGGCTGCCTAGGTAACTGAAGCATGGGATGATTCAACCAGGGTGTTGAGAACAGGAGATGTGGCTGCCTGGGCTAGATTGTAATTGCTTACATGCATGCCCTTTTCAATGGGACTTTGCTGCTCTTCTCATCAAGGGGTGGGTATATTACTCCATTATTTGAATCTGGGCATGGCCATGTAACTAGCTCTGGCAAGCAGGTCATTAGCAAATGTGATGCAAGCAGAAGCTTGAAAACTGCTTGCATATTGGAGTTTACATCTCTTGCTGTTCTCTGGGAAATCTTCCACTGCTGTGTGAACAAGCCCAGGCTAGCCTGGAGGCTCCGAGGCCTAATGGACAGATGCTCTATCCCGGCCATTCCTAAATCATCCAGACATTCCTAAATCATCCAGCCTCAGCTAAGCTGACCTAGGTAAGAAGTGCCCATAAAACTCACAGGATACTGAGAAATTATAAATGTTTATTGCTTTAAGTCACTAAGTTGTGGAGTGGTTAGTTACACAGCAAAAGCTAACTGATACACTGCCCTATTTACTCTCTTCAGCATGATCCTAATCAGGATGATAGACATCAAATAGCAATCATTCACTTGGATTCTTTCCTTAGACTTTGGGAAGGTAAGCTACTGAGTCCTTATGACTAGAAGAAAATAAATCTTCTAAACCTGGATGCTACACTTCTTACTCTTTGGTTCTAGAATTCCAATACTTTTAAAATTCATGAGTGGGTACAAGGACTCTGCTGGACTATTTACCAGCTCTCTTGTCTCCCTAACCATACTTTTTCTGAAGATCCTGAGTTTGATGTAGGCTCAGATGTGAAATAGCAAAGGGCCTCATGTTCTAACTATGAGGAGGATGGAGTCTCACTCCCCTCTCTAAACTTTATTGAAAAATTGTGGAGAAATATCGAGGGACTGATTTTTCCACCTCAAGGGGAAAAACTGGGATGTTGTCAGTTCATAAGCCTATACTGCACTGGTTGTTCTACAAAAATAAACTAACATTCTCTTACTTATGATTCCATCTGAGTAAAGCTTAGAAATTTCTGCTTTGTTTTCTACATAGTTAAGTTCATTTGTTACTTTCATTAGTTAATCTGAAAAATTTGGGGAGAGCATTAATAGGGGTTTCACAACAAATAATTCCCCTAGAGGGAAAAGTCAGGAACTCAGCTATGAGATAAAATAAATGTGAAACATATCATTGTCAATCACTCCACTCCACATCCCACCTTCTGAGAAATGAGAAGAGATAAAAATGAAAGATGGTAGTTTGTGACAATTGAAACTTATCTTTCTTTTTTTAAAGATTTTATTTACCTATTTGTCAGAGAGAGAGAGAAAGAGAGAACAAGCAGGGGGAGCGGCAGGCAGAGGGAGAAGCAGGCTCCCCGCCGAGCAGGGACCCCCGACGTGGACTCGATCCCAGGACCCTGGGATCATGACCTGAGCCGAAGGCAGACACTTAACCGACTGAGCCACCCAGGCGTCCTGACAGTTGAAACTTTTTTTATAATAAAATGGAATTGAGGCAAAATTAAAGACATTTCTTAAATTTGTTTGCCTAAATACAGAGGGTAAAGACAATGAGGGCTACCACAGGGACATAATCTGCATATCAAGCTCGGGGTATGGGACTTCTGGGTGGACCAGTAGGAATCCAATTTGCATGAGAGCAAGGGAGACCAAGATTAAGGCTCTCAAGCGGAGAGAGGAAGAACTGATGTTTTAGGATTCACTCTCACTCTAGGATTCTTTTCCCCAACTTACACACAGGGAAGGCCATTCATAACTCCAAACTTCAAACATCACCTCTTTTAGAAGACTTCCTAAACCAAAAGAGAATTCATAATTAATCTGTGCTTCTATTTTTGCATGGATCAGCCTGCTTTATAATGTACCTGCTTCTTTGACTAAGCAGGATGCTTCAGATTTGCTAGGAATGGTTGGGGTGGGGGGTGATCGGAGAGTGCTGTGTCTTACTCATCTAGCAAAACAATTGTCATACAAGAAATATAAAATAAATATTTGTTGAATTAATGAATGAGACATCAGTTAATGAAGAGGGGTGTTTTTAAATAAGAGGGTAGAGCTACTCAAATATTCTTTGGTACAGATTCTAGGAACTTGTTCCAAGTTTCTCAATAGATGGAATAAACAGAAGGCACCCAATAATCTAAGTCCTTGCTATTCAAAGTATGGTCCACAAACCAGTGGCATCAACATGATCTTGGAGTTTGTTGAAAATGCATAATCACCACTGCGGACCTACTAAATCAGAAGCTAGATTTTAACAAGATCCTCTAATGATTCATAAGAACATTAAAGGGTAAGAATGATAATCTATGATAGTGGCTTTCATAATTGGCAGTATATTGGAATAACCTGGAAAGTTTTCTTTCTTTTTTTAAATTTTACTTCCAGTATAGTTTCAGGTTTACAATAGAGTAACTCAACAATTCTATACATTACTTAGTGTTCATCATGGTAAGTGTACTCTTATTTATGTATGTATGTATTTATTTATTTATTTAAGAGAAAGAATGCGCACAAGCAGGAGGGACAGAGGGAGAGGGAGAGAGAATCTGAAGCAGACTCCACGCTAAGCATGGAACCCGATGCAGGGCTTGATCTCATGACCCTGTGGTCCCAACTTGAACCGAAACCAAGAGTTGGATACTTAACTGACTGCACCACCCACATGCCCCATAATAAGTGTTCTCTTAATCCCTTTCACCTACTTCACCCATTCTCCCACCAATTTGTTCTCTAGGGGCACCTGGGTGGCTCAGTTGGTTAAGCGACTGCCTTCGGCTCAGGTCATGATCCCAGGGTCCTGGGATCAAGTCCCGCATTGGGCTCCCTGCTCAGTGGGGAGCCTGCTTCTCCCTCTCCCTCTGCTGCTCCCCCGCCCCCCCCGCTGCCTGTACTCTCCTGCTCTCTCTCTGTCAAATAAATAAATAAAATCTTTTTTTAAAAAAATTTGTTCTCTATAGTGAGGAGTCTTTTGGTTTGTCTCTTTTTTTCCTTTGTTAGGTTGCTTTGCTTCTTAAATTCCACATATGAAAGAATTCATATGATATTTGTTTTTCTCTGGCTGAACTATTTCATTTAGCATTACACTCTCTAGATTCATCTATGTTGCTGACCATGGCAAGATTTCATTCTTTTTTATGACTGAGTAATATTCCATTGTGTATTTCCATATCTTCTATATCCATCCCTCTATCATGGACACTTGGGCTGCTTCCATAATTTGGCTACTGCAAATAATGCTTCAATAAATAAACCTAGGTGTGCATATATCTTTTTGAATTAGTGTTTTTGTACTCTGGATAAATACCCAGTGGTGGAATTACTGGATCATACTCACCTAAAAGGTTTTATGTACTATTGATGTCTAGGTCCCACCTCTGGAGATTCTAATTTGAGTAATCTGGACTTCTCTCTGACCAAGATGAAGTAATAGAGACCTAATTTATCCTCCTGCCTTAAATAGCAGAACAAAAACAGCATATGTGAAATAATGATTTTCAGACTCTATTATTTATTTCTGACTGAGTAGATACCCCAAATTTGCCAGCTTAATAAAACCACACATTTATTATCCCACAGTTTTTGTGTTTCAAGAATCCAGGCATGGTTTAACTATTACTAAATTACCACAAATTACCAATACCAAGAATGAACCTCTAGCTCAAGGTCTCTCCTGAGGCTGCACTTGAGGAGTCGGCCAGTGCTGTGGTCTTATCTGAATGCTGGACTGAGGAAGGATCCACTTCTAAGCTCATTTATGTTGTTGTTGGCAGGATTCAGTTCCTCGTGGACAGCTGAACTTAGGGCCTCCATTACTCTCTGGCTGTTGGCCAGAGGCTACCCTCAGTTCTTTGCCATGTAGACCTCTCCAACATGACAGCTTGCTTCCTCAAAGCAAGCAAGAGAGAGTCTGCAAGCTAGAAGGAAGATACAGTTTTCTGTAACTTTTTTTTTTTTTAGATTTTATTTATTTATTTGACAGAGAGACACAGCGAGAGAGGGAACACAAGCAGAGGGAGTGGGAGAGGGAGAAGCAGGTTTCCCGCTGAGCAGGGAGCGCAATGCGGGGCTCGATCCCAGGACTCTGGGATCATGACCCGAGCCGAAGGCAGACGCTTAACGACTGAGCCACCCAGGCATCCCTGTAACTTTCTGTAATCAGAGGAATGGCATCCTATTATACTTGCCATATCCTATTGATTAGTCACTAGATCTAGCCCACACTCAAGAGAAGGGGGATACATGAACTATGAATACCAGAATGTAGAGATCACTGAGGGCCATCCCAGAAGCTGCCTACCATGCAGGCACTGAATAACAGATATCAAGGGACTGTGATTTCTAACAGAAGGGAAATAAACAGGGTCAGTTGAACAACTGTTTTAGCTTCCTGCCAGGAAGCACTTCCAGGCTAAGGTGCATAAAAGGGGAAATCAATCAGGGTCCAGCAGGCTCTACGAGGTAAAGAAACAGAGAGAATAGTTCAGGAATGTCAAGGCAGTAAGAATGTATGAGACTGAGTACTGAATGCACAAAGAAAAAGCTCAGAAAATCTACTGAGTGGTCCCCTTGAGTCTTTGCCTGAATACTAATTTGTGCATGTCTGAGCAGAAACTACATGAATCCAGGGAAATTACCAATAGGAAGAAGTAAGCAGAACAGTTTCTAGAGTTCACACAGGTCAAGAATGGAAATCCATAAGACATAACAGCAGAATCCTCAAATATTCTTTAGACTATACTAAAAGCTGCTCTGGACTTGCCCTAATAAAATTTAAAAGGAAGTCTCCAACGTTCTAAACTAATTCCAAGTAGATTACTCAGGTACCAGGACAAAATCCAACTCTATTTGAAGGAATACCACAAAATCCAGCAATCAATAATGTAAAATTCACAACACCTAGCATCCAGTAACAAATAAGCAAGCATGCAAAGAAGTAAGAAAATAAGACCTAAAACCAGGACAGAATTCAGTCAATAGGAACAAACCCAGAAATGACAGAGAGTGGAAGTAGCAAACAAGCGTCGAAAAAAAACCTACTAGAACAGCTATTATAAATATTCTCCATATGTTTACGAAGGTAAAGGAAAACATGACCATGGTGTGGGGGGAAAAAAATGGAAGATATAGAAAAGACCCAAAGACTTAAGGAAAAAAAAAAAACATATGAAATGAAAAATAGATTGTGTAGGATTAAGAGAAAACTAGACACTGAAGAGGAAAGTTCAACGATTATCAAGGCACAATAATAAAATATCCAAAATGAAACAAAAACAACCGGAAAAACATGAAAAGAGCAGCCATGACCTGGGACACACAATCAAGTGGGCTAATTTCTATGCAGTTGGAGTCTCAGAAAAAAGGAGGGAGGGAACAAACAATTTTTAAAGAAAAATAATGGTCAAAATTTTCCAAATTTGATGAACTCTATAAACTCGCAGATTCAAGAAGTTCAGTGAATTAGAGCAGAATAAGCACACAAAGAGGTACATGGTAATTAAGTGACTAAAGCCATTGATAAAGACAAATTTTTTTAAAAGCAGGGAAAAAGATACTGTATGTACAAAGGAATAACGGTAAGAATTTTAACAAGTTTCTCAACAGAATCTATGCAAATCAGAAGACAAGGGAAAGTCATCTTTAAAGTATGAAAGGAACAAAGCAGCAATCTAAAATTTTTAACCATAAAAAACTTTCAAACTTGAGGGCAAACTAAAGATATTTCAGACAAACAATGCTCCCTGTCAGCCAACATGAATTATAAGCTACCCTACAGGAAGTTCTTCAGGCAGAAGGAAAATGATAGCAGATGGAAATGTATAAAGGAATAAAGAGAGCCAGAAATGGTAAATATGTAGATAAAGATATTTTTCTCTTTCAAAAAAATATTTAAAAGTAATTGTTTAAAATAAAAATATCAATATATTCTGAAAATGTAAAATATACAAATGAGGAAGTAAAATTTATAAGATCACAAAAGATGAGAAAGCAGGAATGAAGGTACCTATTGTAAGCATTTTATACCATATGTTGATGGTCTTGTGAGGAGAGACCTCTTCCTCATCCTGTTCTCTCATTACAGGAGAATGATGTAAGAATAGTGACTGCAGTCAATGGACTTGAGCCACACAGAACCCACTGGAGAGAGGAGGGTGGAGGGCCCCAGACCTCAGTAACTAGGGGGTGGTGCAGGATTAGGGTGAAGGACACTGTTATTATTGTCTATATCTTGCTTTTTCCCTAGGAGAGCCTAGAGCAATAGGTTCCTCACAATTTAAAAAAAATCATTATTTTTATCACATACCCATGAGAACTGCCTTAACTTTTGTTTATGAAAAACACCTTAAAATAAATCAAAGTGACCCAGGGATGAAAAGGAACTAGAGAAATTTGCATTCATTAATCAAGCCAAATATTAATTTTACTTAATGGTAAACCGAGCCGATTTGTAGAAATCCAAATTCATATATTTAAAAAAAATAATTATTAAAAACAGAACTCTGCTACATCACCACGTTCCTCAAACAAGAGGACGTGTGGCTGTCCTGCTTTACCACTACACAGGATGGAGACTGAGCACAGCAAGGCTGCGAGTCCAGCAATCATAGGATTAGGAATCTTCACTCCTCAGGGCCTACGTGAGGGGGGCACATCTGTCAGGAGCCAAGGATTCACAGTGTGGGTCTGGTCTGGGCTTTTTAAAAAAGCCTAGAAAGGGGCGCCTGGGTGGCTCAGTCGTTAAGCGTCTGCCTTTGGCTCAGGTCATGATCCCAGGGTCTTGGGATGGAGCCCCGCATCCGGCTCCCTGCTCGGCGGGAAGGCTGCTTCTCCCTCTCCCACTCCTCCTGCTTGTGTTCCCTCTCTCACTGTGTCTCTCTCTGTCAAATAAATAAATAAAATCTTAAAAAAAAAAAAAGCCTGGAAAAAAGGGTCTAGAGGACAGTTAGGAGCAAATTAAGGAGACTGAAATTAGGATCTATGAGGTACCCTTGATATAGGGTTGGAGGTAATTTTGCATGAAAAAGAAAAAGTGACTAGCTGTCTTCAAATAAATTAAGAGTAATTACCAATAGATAATTAACAGTACAGCTCATTCCCATTCTACAAGATAGAAACAAGCAAGAATGAGTTTAAATTTCAACAGTGAAGTTTGATCATGGAGAGTAGAATTTATTGAGCAGAAGGGTGAGTAAGCACAGAGAAAAATCTAGATTCTTAAAATATATTAAGTGAAGCTGTGTCTTCCTAACGCAAAGCATCCAGCTGACCCTTTAAAGTCATGTGCATAAAACATCTGTAAGATAAGTGAATTTGTTAATTAATTGAACTCAGTAAACATTTTACAGCTTTTGGGAAATTTCACCCAAATAAAGAAAAGCATAGGAGTCCTATTATCTGATCTTGTTCTGAAATAATTTATATTATATAATTAGAGTAACAATGTCCATTTGACAGTGGACTCATTCCTACGGGCTCAGACAGCAGACAGAACTCCACCTAATTTCACAAGTCTTTATGGTGAGATTACAGAGATTTACTCAAATTACTCAACGCCTTGACTCCTCAGTGAATCACTGCTTTCTACCACCTACCAACCAAGTTATCTGAGAGCTTACAGAAATCCTAAACAAACTGATAATTTTTTAAAACTGAAAATGAAGGTATGGAGAATTCTCATCAAACTCGTTGTCTTCTTGGATTCAGGCAAGAAAGGTCTTTACCGACTAAGGTTTAGGACAAGTGAAAATGAAGATGAAGTGAAGTTGGGTGATTGTTATACATCCATAAGCTGTTTTTCCAGAAAGCTAGCCACCAAATGATTAAGGCAGTGGTTCTTCAAGTGTTTGCCGGACCAGGATGAGCATCACCTGGGAACCTGTTGGAAATGCAAATTCTTGGGTCCCACCCAAGGCCTACTAAATAAGAAATTCTGCAGGTGGAGCCCAGCACCTTGCGTTTTAATAATCCCTCCAGGTGATTCTGATACACACTAAGATTTGATAACCTTTGGCTTAAAGGAATGATTTATAATTATTCTCAGCTGAGCCCAATCTAAGTCTCCCCATCTGGCGACTGGTGTTAACTGGTGATCCTTATGGGTCTCTATCTTCATGAACTGAAATGTACGGGAGTTGCAGGTTTCCTACATGGAGGAGAGACACATGGAAGATATCTTGCCTGGATAGTGAGTGGGGTACATATTCAATATGTACTAATCGAAAAAAAAAAAAAAAAGCTTTACATATAATAGAATGCACACGTATTTGTTGATTATTTAACTCAGGCTAGTCCTTCTGCCTAATCCACTGGTTTGGATCCCCAAAGGCGTGGGGAGAGCCAGGAGCTGAAAGATCTATGCTCATCAAAACAAAACAGAAAATGAAAAAGTGAAAACTGTTTTGGGACTTGGAGCATCAGCCACTGCTTCGTGGCCCAGGTAGAAAAGTGGAGGTCAGCCCTGTTCCACATTGGAGCCCGGACATTTCCAAGGGCATGAAGCAGCTCCCAGGGCAACTGCCTATGCCTAGTTCAAAAGTGCTCTCCCAGGAGGCAGGAGCAGTAGAAATCACGGTAAGGACACAGACCTAGCGAGGGGCTGACACAGCTGCTCTCATTTGAGTATCAATATGACTTTACCTCTTTATCCACAGATTGGGAAGGCCTGGGACAATGAGGTCCCAAATATAATATAAAACAAAACTAAACTCAGCCAGGAAAAGTGAAAAGCATGCGACCAAAGTTCCCTTCAGGGTGTTAGAGAGTAATTTAAAGCCTCGGCAAGCTTGGTCTAGGTGCTTTCAGATTCAAAGCAGTGCAGTGATTGTCGGGTTCAATAGCTAGCTATTTGTTGATGTCAGTTGTCTGGGAATTATACATCTCTAGAAAAATCAATTCCTATAAAGCTTTTTAAATGGGGAAAGCCACAGGAGCTTCTGTATGAACAGAACAGAGAACACTGAAGCTGACAGACCTCAGGTCTATCTTGAACTGGCGGTCAGCATGTATGTATTGCTTTTAAAATGTGGCAGTCGTTAATTCATACTAAAAATATTGATTGAGTACCTACTATGCATCAGGAATGGTGCTAGACACCGTGAATCATTGGAATCAGACAGATTACGGTCAGCCACTGTAGAACTGCTCTATTCAATATGGCAGCCACTAGCCACACATGGTTATTGAAATTCAATTCCTTAGTCCCATGCACCACATTTCAAGTGTTCAATACCCACATGTGGCTAGTGGCTACCATCCTGGTCAGCACAGATACAGGATACAAGGTAACAGAGGGGGAGCTTCCCACTGTCTGTTGTCCCAAGTCTCAGTGCTGGGGTTTTCCTTTCCCACTTCTATCTCCCCCGGGGGTATCAAAGCCCTCTTTCAGGGCTGGTGTTGTTATGAGTGTCCTGGACCACAGTATTGGTAGAAGGTACCTATGTGGATCATTTTAACTGGGTCTCAGAAGAATCTTGAGGCAGATGCAGACCTTCTTCTGCCGAGTAGACCATGGGCAATATGGCACACTCTCTTTCCAATTCCATTGCTATGACATAAACTCTGCTATGGTATAAAGCCTGCCCCTTTTGATTCTCAAAAAAATCTATTGCAGAAGTTAAAAAGAAATCTGGAATATTAACAGTTTCTTGCTTTTTGTCTTGCTCCTATTTTTCTCCCTATGGCAATGTAGATGCCTCTGCCTGAGAGGGGGGAAAGTCACTTGCAAGGACAAGAGGAAAACAAAAGCACAAAGATTAATATTTCAAGATATTATCTTGCTACATCAAAACAGTAGAAAACATGATTCTTGCCTCCAAGCTGCCTATGTAACTGGAAAAACATGAAAAATGGGGAAATTCATGAAAAGTTAATAACCATAAAGAGTAAAGTAACAATATTAAACAGAAATGACAGAGGTGTCACTTGGATCTACATGATGAATACTTGAGGGCTGGTATAGACCCTAAGTGTGACTTTTACAGAAAGGTGAGGTCTGAGCTGCAAAGATTTAGTCGGATAACGGGGAGAAGAGGTGGAATTTCAGGTGGGGAAACATAATAAGCAGAAGTGTGAATGTGGAGTTCAAGTGTTTTAGGCAAAAGGAATCTAAGGGTTTGACCGTCATGCCAGGTGTGGGGAGCTAAGCCGGCAAGGGTAGGCTGAGAAACTACCGTGGGAGAGCCTGAAGGCAGGGCTGAAGGGTTTGCTCACTATCCCATAGCAGGATGGGGCTGTCCTTGAACTGTGTACATAGGGAAGGGATACAGCTAGAGCAGCGTCATGACAATAAACGAAACACTGAACCCTAGCCTAACATTCGGGTATCTGGATATACTGAAGCTGAGGCAGGCTGGAGACCGGAGGGTGGGGAGGAGGCTACTGCCGGGGTGTAGGCATGAAGTGACCCAGGCCTGGAAGAGGGTGGGTAACACTGGAATGAAAAGGGATCAACGAGCATGAGTAGCATGCTGAAATGAAAATCAACAAGGCTTTGATTCTTTGGAGCTGAGGGAGAAAGAAAAGTCAAATATACTATTAACTCAGGCAAATTACTCAGCATCTATAAAATAGTGATAATAGCTGTGTTTTACAGGTTTCCCATGTGAATTAATAAAAAGACCTTTGTAAAATACAAGAAGTCTCTGGCATACAAATGAGATTTAAATCTGTCATTTGGAACTCAGATGGCCCAGAGCTGCCCTCCTCATTCCAACAGCCAGGGCCTCAGGGAAAGAGATCCAGCTGGAAGGGCAAGACCAACATACCCTCTTTTCCTTAAGGTCCGGGAGACTTTACACTCTTGTGCAAGAACCACTGGAATATAACAGAATTTTCCAGAACATACGGGGGCCCTCTGCTGTATTTTCAAGCACATGCCACATTTCAGGTCTCTATAAGATTTCTGAGGCCCCTCCCATAACAAATAAAGGATCACAGCTCAAAACCGTGATGTGCTTACGTTTGTTTGTTTGTTTTTAAGATTTATTTATTTATTTGAGAGACAGAGAGAGCAGGAGGAGGGGCAGAGGGAGAGAATCTCAAGCAGGTTCCCCACTGAGTGCAGAGCCTGATGGGGTGCTCGATCTCACAACCCTGAGATAATGACCTGAGCAGAAACCAAGAGTCGGAAGCTCAACGGACTGAGCCACCAGGCTCTCCTGCTTTTGTCTTTTATTGTCTCAAACATCTAGTCTCATTGTATAAGCCACCTTGCCACCTGTTTTTCCCTGTCTCTAATCATTCCTAATAAAATGGTGTTTATGTCTCCACCTAGTCCACAAAACCTTGTTTAACATGCATATTGTTGCCTATGCCTTAGATTTACAACAAAAATAGAAAAAGTTGCTGCTACCATGCTGATTATCATTTTTTAAGTAAAGGGGAAAGAAGGGAAAATGAGTAGGAAATTATTCTATTTATGTTGAGTGCTAGTGCTTGAGGAAAAGCTGGGTAAATTAGTGGCAAATATAAGGGCAGATGGAGATTTTTGTAAAAATTGTGAAGAAAATCTCCTAAGCACTTTCAAATACTCTAGAAATTATAGGTCTTGAGTCTTTATTATGTTGAATTTAACTTTAAATCTCTGCCCATCATTTTTTACTTGAAACAGGTATATATAAGCAGGCTGTGAGGATATAGACATCGATGTCTGTGTGTGTACGTGTGTGTGTGTGTGTGTATGGAAGCATATGTCTACACACACATGTAAGAATGTATACACTTGTAAAAGGGACACAAGAAGGGAAAGAGAATAATATGGCTGAAGAAAAAAGATTTTTCTGGGGTAACTGTAAATCAAGAAAAGGAGAAGTTAAGAAGAGCATATGTGTACAGAAGAAGAAATGAATTGGTCTATGCAGAGCAAAAAGAGAAAGGAAAAAGAGGAGAGATAAGACTGTCACCGGCAGGTATCAGACGTTAGTCTAATAAATGAGACCCACACACAGGGGCTGTGCTGTGCAGAGCCAAGAGGAAAAACACCATCAGACTATTCACATGAATGGTCAAAGTCTAAGCTGGTAACTTGGAGAGTATCTCTGTTCTGGAACTTAAAGAAGAGTCAACACACATTATAAGTTGGATTATAAATAATGGGTAACTTTCTTCCAAGGGATCCAGTACCTCTTCCTGCCCTGGCTGGACAGAAAGTGCCACTGAGGCCCCACCTAGAGCAGCATTCCCTGATTTACTTATTTCCTTGGCCCCATTAAAATATTCCTATCTGCGGTCCCCTAATTTCAGAACAGTGTTCTAAGTGATGATTTGGTAAAGTTACCCGTACAAATGGGACTGGGAATACTAATGAGTTAATCTGCAGTAGCACTTAGGATGATTCTAGATGATTTTCTAGAAATAATCATTTAGGCTCCAAAGGTGTCTTGGCCAAGTTGACAGGCCAGATGGGAGCACAAGTTTGGATAGGGAATTTCTTCCAGCATGACTTCTTAGGTCATACCATATAAAACTCACATTCAGCCCAAAAAGGGGAGGTAGAGAAGAACATTCCCTTTACCTTCCATAGGCCATTGCCAAGGGACATGGCCAGAAGACTGATAGACATCCACAGAAGTGGGGCTACTTTGCCTTTCTCCATTTAATTCTCAGAGAATCTGATCAGGGCTGCTGGTAGCTCTTGGACAAGGGTGACCAACAGTTACAGTTTGCCCAGGACTGACGGTCTCCAAGGATGTGGAACTTCCAGTGTCAGGACCAGGAGAGCTCTAGGCAAACTCAGATGATGAGTCACCCTAATATTCCTTCTCACAGGTCAGGCCTTGACTTGAATGGCGAATACCACAAAAGGATATCAATCCACCATCTGCACCCTGCTAGCTCTTTAGTAAAGAAATAGTAGAGTGCAATATAGATACTATCAAGTCTTCACTATTTCCTGTTATTCTCTCCACCTCCCACTAGACATTTCTGTAGTAAAATCGAAGGCAAATTCTCTTGTTTGGTAGCATCATCCCAAGTTAAACAGCCTAGTCAAAAATTATAAAAGGCCACAAAACATCCCATGCATTTGAGAGTAGTATCCATGAGCGTTATAAATTCTAAGTCTCTGGGGTTAGTTCCAGTGCTAATAGTCTGGGTCTGAAAAGTCCAAAACTGGCTCTGAGCCAAATTATAATGTACCTATTTCAGGTGCCCCAAGTCCATTACTATCTTCTCTCCAACAGGACTGGAGCGCTTTACAACCTTTGTTTCTCGTAGTGAAACCTGTGCCCAGGGAAATATCTAATACCGGCAATTTACTTATTAGTGTGAATGAAGTGGTAGCTCCCCAGGCTGGTTTAAATTGTTAAGTCTTATCTTTAATTATATTCTTTCATTCCTTCTACTACTAAGTATTCACTGAGAGCCCTCCATGATGAGGTTGGAATATAGTAAGTGAAAGCAACCCAGAGCCTGCCTCCAAGGAACTTAACCAAATTTGGCCTCCATTAATTGCAGGCATCAGCTGGCCAGAAAGAAAAAAGTGTTTAAGGGTAGGGATGGGTTTCCTAACTGCCCCTGACATTGGAGCTCTTAGGCTGGCACTGACAGAGGCTGTTGTTTCAGGGTGAGATACTGATGAACTAATTGTAGGAATTAATGTGGGTAGTAAAACCTAAAGTCCTAGTCTTACTTCTCTCTAATATTTGTTTAGACTTGAAAGATGATGTTAAGAGCAAAGAACAGGAGAATGGAGAAGTGGTCTGGACAAAGAATAAAACCAAAATGGAGGAAATTTAAAATAGAGAAATATGAAATCCTGATTTTGATCCAAAAAGTCATTGATTTCAAGGACTATATTAAAATCTCCCCAGAGCAAAACATTTTATGGACATTGATAGAGCAATTTCAACATCTGGGACAGGGAATGGATGAGTAAATATGGTACATCTTATGGAACTTAATGTATCTTTATCTATTATAAAAAATATAAAAAATAATGTAGCAGCATGGGAAAATGTTAACATGTTAGTCTTTAAAGTGGGAATATGAAAAATTATCTAAGTTGTATTGAAAACTGTAAAATTTATAGAAGCTTATGAGCAAGGACTAAAAAAGAATATGGACAATTGAAAATTGCAGATGTGGGCATAGTAAGATCCTGGGTCAGCTATTTCATATTTATCTATCCTCTTATAATATTGTTTGTACAATAAACATTATAATAAATCAATTGGACAGGTAAGGATAGGGGAAAAGAAATGCTTATTTATAAAGCATTGATTGACTACAAGCTCAGAAAAAGCCAAGTGACAAAACTATGGGACTAATGTTTAAAAAAACTGATGAAATGAGACTTCATCAATGGAAAGTTAAGCCAGATCCAAGAGAAATAGAAGTCTCAGCATACTGTGCACTAATTCAACCACATCTGGAATACTCTGTTTAGCTCTGGGCAACTTACTTTGTGGGAGACATTGATAAACTACAGCACAGTAAAAGAAGGGCAACTGTAAGATTTGGAAAGACCTGAAAAGAATAGTAAATGACAATAAGTTTTAGAAATGGAATTCTAACTTAGAAAATGTTGCAGGGGTGTGCATCTGTAGGATTGTTATTATAAAAGCTGTGTTAGGTTTGCGTAAGTTTAGAAGGCAGAATTAGAATCAAGAAATAGAAACTTTAGGGAAGCAGTTCCCTAGCTAGAATAAGGAGGAACTTTCTAATAAAAACTGGCCAACAATGCAATGAACTATTTCAAAAGGTTGTGAACTTCTCATTGCAGAAAGCATTGAAATAAAAACAAGCAAAGAGTACCGACATTTGTTGGAAGTTTGTTCTGGATGGTTCCTAAAGACCCATTGAATCTTTAGATGGTATGTTTCTGTCCAACTTGAGACTGAGAAATATTTGTTATGTTTCTACAATTTCTCAGGTATAGCCATGAGACAGGTCAAGCCTTCCCTTACATAGCCTCATTCAATTTAGAGACATAAAATGTAATCAGAATGAAGCCAGATAAGAAGAAATAGATTTTGTCAGTTCCCATTGGATTGCGTAAGTGTATCCTCTGAGTTTATTTTAAAATTCCATTGCTCAACATCCATTTGATTACTCTCAACCTAATTACTTTGGGCCACATTGCAATTTTCATTCTTGACCTTTAATCTAATCACCAAGGAAAGAGATAAAATAAGTAACTTCTATGAGCCAGGCACCATACTAGACATATTACATACATAATTGTATTAGTCTTCCAACCCTATGAGGCAAGAATTATCATACCCATTTTACAGTGAAGTAGAGATTTGCTTATAATTAAGATAGACACACCCAAGATCCTACAGCAAATGCCAGAGCTAGACTTCAAACTCAGGGTCCAGGTTATTCCAAAGCTCTGCTTGACCATACTGCTGCTTTACCTTTCCCAAGCCAAACCACTGGAGATGGAAATTCACCCACAAGCAACTACAATCCTGTCTCTGTGCAAGACCCTGCTCATTATTTCACTTGTTTTGTTTTTAGAAACTGAGCTTGTTCCCACAAGAGGACCTAAAGCTGCTTGTTCTTTGAATGAGAATGTTCAAGCCAGTAACTTGCTTGTATGGTCACTGGCTTCAGAGCTGAGGTCGAAGGGACAATGGCCCCCGAAGATGTCCACGTGGCAGGGCAGAACAGAGTGTTCACATGTGATTAAATTAAGGAGTTTGAGATGGGGAACCACCCTGGATTGTCTGAGTAGGCCCAATTTAATCACAAACATCCTTATAAGAAGGGAACAGGAGGGTTAGAGCCAGAGAAGCCTCCATGTATTATGGAAGCAGAGAGAATGAGAGAGAGAGAGAGAGAGAGAGAGAGATTTGAGATGCCATACTGGTGGCTTGGAAGATGAAGGGATCATGAGGCAAGAAATGCAGGTAGCCTCTAGAAGCTAGCAAAAGCAAAGGGATGGATTCTCCACAAGGAACTCAGCCCTGCTGATACTTTGATTTTTAGGACTCCTTTACTTCCAGAAATAAGATAATAAATTTGTGTTGTTGTAAGCCACTGGGTTTGTGGTAATTTGTTACAGCAGCAATAGAAAACCACAGCCTAGAATACTCTCTTCGAATGAAGAGAAATTACCATATTGGAGAACATCTTGACAACTGGAGAACCAGGAACTTTTCTGCCTGCTGGTGACAGACCGAAGGTGGCTGTGCGTGTCCCTGGCAGGCCCAACACCCAGGTGAGAGTGGAGTAGGAGGGAGCATGGGAGGGGGCAGAGGGGGAAGGCAAGGAGGAAAGGGCCATCAAGAGAAAAAGGAGAGATAGAAGAGTGAATGTAGAGGAGAGAGAAAGAACAAGGCACAGTCGGTAATGAGCAGTTAGTTGCCACTAACTTGTGTCCTAAGAAAGACATATTTCTAAGTACTCTTAGAAATGTACAGGTTCTTGAATGAACCTGTGATGTCAAAGTTAACATTTTCATAGAATAGGTATTGTATTAACACAAAGAGTATCAACTTGATTCCAATTGTTGAAAGGGAGGTTTTAAGTTGTTTCTGAGCCTCTTGGATTCACCCCAGTGTTATTTTCTGTTCACATGACCAGCCTAAGAGGAGAAGACAGGAGATCAGAAAGCCACGCCATGGGCAGGGATTACCATGAGCTCTGAGGCGAGAAGGAAAGCATTACCCTTCTTTGAGAGCCCACACAGGGGGAGTGCACAGCATTCCTGTCCCGTCCTTATCAAGAAGGAGTGCTCAAGCTATAGTAGCAAGTACCTGATTCTATCCCCGCTCAGCTTTTCCAAAGACAGCCACAAAGCCGTCCCCGAAGAGCACCCCGCCAGGGCGATTATTCGTGTACTCACAGGCAGTAGGCAATTCTGAGCATCTACTGGACCAGCTGGATTTGTACCTGGGCGCTCTGTAATATGAGGAATTTGTGTCTTCCTGTAAGGTTTGCCTCGCTTACCAAAGCCAGCAAACTTGGTTTGAGTGGATATGACCAGAAGCTGGACAACGTGCTGCACTTGATTCTACATGACCATTAACTGCAAAACTAGCTAAGATACTTTGAGGCTTCTGAGAAACCATGGAAGTTTACCAGATGCGGGCCCTAGTAGATGTATTTTTCCGTTAAAACTTCTTAAAGATCATTTATTATAGCGCATTGATTTGAAGTCAGCTCAGACATTACTTAGCTATGCCATTTTGAGTAAATGACTGCATCTCTCCATACCCCGGTGTCCTTACCTAGATCCCTGCTTGTGCTGGGCCTCTTTGAGTCTACAGATGCGCACAGTGTCCTATTCCCTATCGGCATTTCAGTGGCACTCTCCCTAGCCCCTCTGTTAGAGGGTACATTTTTCTATGTCATTTGGAATGAAAAGCTCTCTTCAATGCCAGGCAACATTTAAAATGGGCTCATCATCTCTGTAAATCCAAAAGTCATCAATTATGATCTTCTGCTTGGTCACTCTCAGACTAGGAGAAAAAAAAAACAATCAGAACAAAGTAATTGGAGAACCAGCCCCCCCAAATTAATAGCAACAAAAATATACATCCATACTGTAACTGAGTTCCTCCTACAAACATGAGTTCTTTCCTTCAATGAATACTTATTCACGAGGGCCTCCTATGGCCAGGCCCTATCCTAGGCACTTGGGATGCAGTGATGAACAAAACAGACAAAGCTCCTGCCTTTAAGGAAGTTACATTCTAGAGAGAGGGACACACACTAAATAAAAAGCACAAAACAGAAGAACAATGCTGAGTAGAGGGCTAGAAAGGGAGGAAGTAGGGAGAGGCAACAGGTGTCGTGCTGGGCTGGGCAGGTGCGGTGAGCGATAACAGAAATCACAAAACACCATCCCTGTCATAAAAAGTTTACAGTTTGGACAAAGAGACTGAACACGACAGAATGACATTTAGGGGACCAAACAAGATAGGTTTGATTTATGTGTTTGAGTTAAACTCTAAAAGGATTTAGGCTAGGCTGGGCAATTAAAGAAATGGTAGGGAAAAAGAGAGACAAAGAACAGAGCTCCCATCAGAAGGCCCTTGGCATCACCCTGGGGATCAGAAACAGGGAGTGCACTGTCAGAAAGCAGCTGCTCCCCCAATGGCTTCCGAGGTGCAGGAGCCCCACCATGGATGCAGGAGCCCACGTTCCTTTCTGAACAGGGGCCCAGGCCTCTGAGTCGCAGTCTGAAGAGGAAAGCCTGGTTTCTGCTTTCTCCTCCCTAACACGCTTGACCCCATCTCTCCCAAAGGACCACGGGGAGGAGTGATGAGGTAATGTCTCCAAAGGGGTTAGTGTTCTGCTGACTCTTCTGGCAAAATGCAAATTATAACCAGGTGAAGCCACACAGTCTAGAATGGAAATCCTGGAGTCAAAATATTCAAAACATAACATCAAATACGTAATCTCTCCCTAACCGGACAGTTCAGAGTACATATGATGTGGCAGGTTTTCCTGTCTTTCCTTAACCACTTAAAAACACCCTAACCTTTGGCCACGAGTATGTGGGTTTTGGGATGCCATATGGAAAAAATACAACTGACTTTTTATGAGCCGTGCAGTGGCGTTCCAAAGTAAATCAGGACACACGTATATCAGGCATGTTCATTTCCTTGGCTATGTGTTTGGCCAGATGATGTCAATACTTCGTTTGCCATAACTCTGGTCCAGCTGGCAAGCCCGGTCTGCACAAATCATAGGATTTTAGGGATGGAAAGGAGCGGCATGAACCAGAAAAGGAAGTAAAGAACACCAAGAGAGAAAAACTTGACTTTCAACAGAGACTCAACACATCAGCTCATCCTAAAACTTCAGTTCATCATCTAAGGGAAAGCCTCTTGTAGAACTGTGAGGAGCATTATTCAGTAGAGGCTTTCAAAATACATTTCAGACATAAAATTCTATAGCACTACTAAAGGACAATCAAATCACATCCCCTTACCTCTCCTTTCTAAAGGTATTGTCTTATGAATCTGAGGTCATATAGTGCTGTTGGAAGTGCCAGGCTTACATGTGGGAAAACAATCACAAATATATATGTGTGTGTGCATTATTCTTTTATGATATTATATCTTCACTTTTGAAATTTAGGGTATGCAAATACATATATTTAAGTAAATTAGTACCATCCATACTAATCCACTGCTCCGAAACAATCATAGAAATAATTTGGAAAATAGCCTCCCATATTTTTGATGGCATCTATGTTTTTAGTAAACTTGGGATCATATTTTCTGTTTTGTAAGGGGCTTTTTTCCTATAATTTTGAAAGAGAACGGAAATTACACGTAATGTGACTGGTTCCTTGAAAGGGCAGCTCAAAGTTCGACCTCCTAAAATAGGTTTTCAAATGGTAATGTCATGAATGCCCAGGAGAAACAAGGAAATCCCTGAGTTCACCACAGAACAGACATTGCACATGTAGTAGCTAGAATATAGGATTTTTTCTGTGTAATCTAGGACTGCACCAAAGGTGAGGTGAGGGAAGTCAACCACTCTGCTGTTTCCCGTGGTGCTTCAGTGAGGTTTTTCATTGCATCTCCTTCTCTCATATACTTACTAGGCTCTCCAACTGGGTTTTATAGGAATTGAATCCACCCAAAGAAGACATAGGTCTCTGACTGCAAATAACAATAAACTACACACAGGTATTTCTTTCTAAATCAAAGTAGTCCGCAGATATTTACTAACTTCTAATTCAACCTAATTTATTACCTCAACATACTATGGTGGGTGAGGTGGGTGAAAGCTATTTTTAGTCCTATTTTACCAGTACATGTGGACAAAAAAAAAAAAAAGTACAGACCTTGGCTACAGCCATTAAATAAGCCATATATGGTCTCTTAATAGGAACTCAACTCCCTAGTTACTGTCCTGATTTCTCTGGGCTCTTAAGTAACATTTACTAATTCTTTTTTTTTTTTTTTTAATATTATGTTCTTTAATGAAAGTGTTCCTGCTCTAAATGACATATTTTCTCTACTTTTTCCTTCCCTGACTTTAATTTCTATGAATACTTAAAATATGTTTGTTTTTAAGAGTTCATCAGCTTCTGCTACAGACCCCTCCCTGCAGGCATATTTTTCTTTTAATGTTGGCCCCAATATGACTGGATTGAGGAACATGTATGTAGGGGAAAATCAGCTTTCTTTTTCAAGCCCTATTTCCTATTTTCCCACGTAACTCTCTCTTCTCCTCTGTCATACCCTCCTACGTGGGCTAGTTACTGTGTGATTCCTCTATAACCGGACCCTTCACCCCATCAATGAGAAGCCATGTGGGAACTTACTGTACCCTGGGTCACACAAAGGGATCTGTAGAGTCTCTCTGCAAACAGTGGTCAAATGGTGTGCTAAAAACCGGTCCTCAGTGGGGGGAGAAGGAAGCCCTGAACCGCAGCATTTGCCAGTGTCCATGGTATAAATACTACCACCACGACTGACTTCAAGCTATGAACATTATTCACTAAATATGGAGTTGAGACGAGAAGCATATGCAGCCAGCTCAGAAATCAGAAGTGGAATGCCTATCTAAGTCCTGGGTTCCTGACTCACAAAATCATAACCAAACTAAAATGGCCATTAATGCTGGGGGTGGTTTGTTATGTAACAGTAGATAATCAGAACAGCTACCAAGCTAAGAAGTAGGATGAGGAAGGTAATCAATAAAAACTACTCAGATCAACCCAAAACGTGGCAGAAGGATGGGAACAAAAATGTTTAGGATGGTAGATTTAAATCCCTGTATAACAGCAATTACATTAAACAAACCAAATGTCTCAGTTAAAAGACAAAGGTCACCAGCCAGGATTTACAAAAAACAAATAGATATGATGCTTATAAGAGATAACATCAAAAACGTAAGGACATGGAAAGCAAAACAAGGGAAAAATATAGAGCATCTGAACATTAACCAAAACCAAAATAACGTGACTATTTTAATGTCAAAGACAGTAACCCTGAAGGCAAAAAGCATTATTAGAGAAAAGGAGGGACACCTTGTTATGACAAAATGTTCAATTCACCAGAAAGAAAAACTGCTTTAAATTTGTATGCATATAATAATATGGTGTTAAAATATATAAAGCAAAAATTTAAAGCACTTCAAGGAGCAATAGATGAATCCACAACCAGACTGGGAGATTTTAAAATACTTCGAGAATAAATTAGTTGGCTCATTTATTCATTTAAGTTCTCTTGTGTATCCTTATTCAGCAAGAACTGTGTTAGATGACTGCTGTGAGTGGAATACATTCTCTATAGGAAAAATTATTCTAAGTGATAATAAAACCATTTGCTCTTTGTTCAAGGCAAAGAAATTAAAGTGAGGCCCAAGTTTTATCTGAAATCTTAAGATTTCTCACTCATCCTCTACTGAAACTATATTGACTGAGATTTTTGGAAGTTTTGGGGAGAGACTACCTTCCTAGAATGTCATGGAGTTAATTTTCCACATCAACCTATTTACAGACTTAGAGGACTATCTCTGTAAAAAAAAATTTTTTTCCTAATATGTATTTAACAGTAGCAGTAAGGCACTCTGTTACAATGAGGTGACCAATAGATCAGAAACTGGATTATTATCTGAGACATACCTGTCCATCCCATAGAGCTGGATTGTCTGGTCTTATTTCTTTGTGTTTTCTCAAGTACCCCTTGGTGGTAATAATTTACTTCCTTATAACAATCATTACAGAGCTTACACAAATATTCGATTAACAGCTAATCTGTCCCATATTCCTGTTTTCTTGTAAGCCACTAGTTGATAAGCACTATATAACAGTTCAGTTGCATTTTGGCTTTTGTTTTGTTTTAATTTTTTAATTTTATTTTATTATGTTATGTTAGTCACCATTCATTACATCATTAGTATTTGCAACGACGTGGATGGAACTAGACAGTTTCATTTTGAATCACCTGCTCAATCACACTTATTGTTCATGATGCTTTAGTTCTATTTACAGCATTCTTTGCTTTAGGAATCAAGAATTATTTTACTATTGACTATGGGCCAACAAGAAAATGGACCCTTGTCTTCTCTTGGCAAGAGAGTACTGTTTCTTATCTTAACCAAAAAGACAAATATTCAAAACACTTCCATTTTATGGTTACACTTGTAACTTTTTACTTTTGTAGGTACGTGTATCACTCATACTGCATGGACAGTATGGTTCATTTTGAGCATTGTTTTAAATGTTCCAGTACTGAGATGAATATAGACTCCTGGCAGCTAGGCAGAGTACTGGCAGTCTATCACCCTCCATCTAATGCAGGTCTCTAAATAGAGTCTGGACAAATCTGTGCAGTTGTTCTTGCCAAGTCTTTCTACCATGACTGTTACCATCACTCTATGGTCCTGATTTTCAGCCAACAATACATTTATTTAAGTCTGCTAAATTAAAATTGAGGAACAGGTTTTTTGCTTATCTGCCAGATAAGCAGCAAGGGTTACTCACTGAAGCACAGAGGATATCTTCCTACAAAATACCTGCCAATGGGGTACAGATCATGTTTAGATAGAAAAGCTCCTTTAACAAGGACCATCAACTCTAGCCTCTATAATCTTTAGTACTTAAGCTCTCTAGAATGTCTTTTTAGAAAGCTAATATACTCTTTTCTCAGTTTCTAACCCCAACCTATGGGCAAATGTATCTGTATTCCTCCATTTGGTTATCTTTACCCAAAAGCTAGCCCTATCACCATAGAGAAGGAAAGGGTCTATTTCACTCTAGTAAGTAGGATGCATCTCCCCTGATGATAGTTAACGCTCTTCACTAGGCTAAGTTTTGTCTTTGATCTGCTGACACAATTGATCTTGAATTTCTATTGGTTCTGATGCATCTTGTTTTGAGATTTCTCTCACAAAGCTTTGTTTAATTCTCACTTGCTTGTCGTTTTATGTCTGGCCTTTGAACCTCAGAGGGGCTTGATTTCTACCCCTCCCTCTTCTTTTATCCTTTTTTTCTTATTTTTTAAAGCTGATTTAGCATGATCCTCATGTAGTGTTTTAGAAGTAATGTACAGAGGGGAGGGGGACGCTGCATTAGTAAAACAGCAGTGGTGTGTTCACAACTCCATTCCATTTAAAAATGTCTCCCTTATTCTCAGGGAGTCTTTGGAGTGCTTCCGTGCTGGGCAGCTGCAAATGTTCCAGAAGAACAAGCAAACCACACAGTCACTTAACGTTGTGGTTTCATTCCGCTGTCTTTATTGTAGTTGCCTGAGCCTCGAAGATGCCTGCTGTCCCTGCACGGTGCTACTAAAATTTTCCCTCTGCAGAGTAAAATGATGCCTTACCTTCATATAACACTTTAAAATTTCAGGTCTATGTGGGACGTCACGTGATTTTCAGCACAACCCCGCACACTGGTAGGACAGGAAGAGACAGACATCCGAGCTGAGAGAGGGTACTGGTAAGTTTCGGGAACCAAGAGGAGTCTCTCCAAGGGCCAAACCCTCTTCTTTTCTTTCCTCTTCAGCAGAAATGGATGACAGACTGTTCCCTTTGCCTAAACGAATTGAAGGCCAGCTGAAATGTGGAAGCCAAAGTGAAAAAATGCCTGCCTGGAGCACTGTATACTCTCGTCAGTTTACAAACTACCCATCTCTAATGAGGTGAGCCACCTCCCTTGCTTCAGTAAACAAATAATGAGGAGGAGGAGGCTATAGTTAGATGCACATTCCCAGGGTTTTGATGGCTAATTAGCCAAGTGACTATCATCACGGTTAATGGACCTCCCTTGGTTAAATTCCCTTCCATTGGATACCATTGGAAATAGATCCTTTGGGTCAATGAAGCTCTTCTGGGGTGTCTGCTATTATCCAAAAGGCACAGTTCCATAGCCCACCTCTGGCTTGGCTTAACTGATGCATTAGCAACAGAGTCTAAATTACTCAGAGAGAGTGTCTATTTCCTGGACCAGCACATCAACACCAAGCACTACGGAGAGTTCATCAACAGGCCAAGCAGAGAGTCTGAAAGGAGCTACCACACAGTGGTGCAAATAAGAGCTCAGCTTCTGGGAACAGCAGGTAGGGAAATGGAGCCAGCTACAGGGGGATGCAACGCATGAAGGTGCCATGAAAAATCACCTGTCTACTAAAATTACAGCAAAACAGCATGCTGGTGAATTTAAGGAAGATCTTCATGCAGATGGGGATTTACTTTTTTCTTTTTTTTTTTTTTTTTGCACCTGCTGTCAGTAAGCATTAGACCAGAAACATCAGCAAACATTGATTAAGCATATTGCCTTGATAAAACTTCAGGCAAAAGAAGAAAGTAGTTCAGCAGCTCCAGAGCCCAGAAGACAAATTACTCTTGGTACAGCAATTAGAATGGGGGAAATTGCTGTACCTTTTTGAAAAAGCACTCTGAGCTTGGCTCTGTAGACAATCTAATAATAGCTGATATGACTTTAGAGAAAGCACCTGCACTCCTATCATGCTTTGTAATTTTTTTAAAAAGTACTTCAGGTATAAAATGCCACATGACCAAAACTATGAAGGTCAGTCTATTTCTAAGCTATAGCTCAGACTGGATGCTTTAAACTAGTTTCCTTCAAGAAATATGTGGTATAATAAGTGAAATAAGAAAGACTTTAGAGACCCAGCATTCCCTCCACTTCATGTTGTAATGTTCATCCTGAGCTGGGTTTTCTGTCAATTTTCCTCCAGCAGGTCGATAACATGAATGTTTCACAAGCAACTTTAAAATGCATTAGTCATTTTGGGATCCATTTCTTCAGTGTTCTTGCTGGTCCTTTTGACCGTGTGGCGGCAGTTGGGCTGTGAGCACAAAATAACGTTCCTGGGTGAGAGGACCTGCGTGTGCTCTGTCATGGTGACCACAAGTAAATTCCAGCTTGCTTCCAGTTTAAACCCAGCAGGCCGAGTGAGTGGGAATAAAGGTGAAGTCACATAAGTTTCCGTGTGTGTACGTGTGTGTTGTGCACTGAGCCACAAATACATACACTGATACTCATGTTTTGTATTGCTTCTTTCCTTGAAGTGGAAGGAAAAAGAATTTTCTCTTTATTGTGTATTCATTATGTCAGCCTCTGTGCTGGGCCTAATGATAGCAGTCTAGTGCTCAGTCACATGGCCTCTGAAGTCAGACTGCTCTGGTTGAAATCCTGGGTCTGTAACACTGGACTAGAACTCAACCCCTCCAAGCTTCCTTTTTCTCACCTATTAAACATGGATATTAATAGAACTTATTTCAAAGCGTTATTGGAAGGATTCGATAAGTATATACTGCTTAGCATATGACAATTTGCAATAGATGAGATACTATAATATTTCATTTAGCACAATAATAGTCCTATGAGATACAAGCATTAGCCCCATTTTATAGATGTGAGAACAGAGGCTAAGGAAAATTAACTAAATTCCCCACAATTTTAAAACTAGCAATGATCTCTCCTATGAAAAAAATTAAAAGAATGAACAACGATATTCCTTAGGGGAATGCTAGCTGCTGTAGCAAATAAACCTCAAGTTTGTAAAAGCCCACCCACAGTAAAAATGTATTTCTCTCATGTAACACTTTATGGTGGCTTCCTAGTTGGTCAGTAACTCTCCTCCCCGTCATGACTCATACATCCCGCTTTCTTCCATTTGGAAGTTCTGCCATCCCCTAGAACCTTAAAGCCACTCATATCCAGCTAGCACAAGGGGAAAGAGAACATGTTAAAGGCATAATGACTTCTTAAAATCCTGGGGTCAGAGTAATCCATGACTTCTGCTGGCATTCCGTGGATAAGACCAACCATAGGGCCACACCCGGGTGGAGAGGGCGCTGGGAACGACGGTCCCTAGCTAGGCAGCCTCATCCTATGGTGTGGGGGAATACAATGTCAACATAACATAGCATTCATTCCTTGCTGCCACTGGGTCAAAGGACAGCATCTTCAAGCATGAGGCACATTATTTGATTTGGAGGAATTCTTTTATTCTCCTCCTAGTCCACAAAATTTCTCCAAATTAAAATTTCACTCCTCTTCTATCATTGTCCTTATTTCTTACCAAAGGAATTTTAGATCTGTCTCTGTCAGGCTCTTAAACAATTATCTTCATGGGTCAAGGTAATTGTGCTATGCTAAGTCTGATGGAGAAAAGTGGAGGAGGAATCTGACCAATTCAAATGATAGCCTGAAGCTTGTTATTTTGTTATGCATGTGCTTCTCTGGGCTTCAAATATTGGTAAGGGCCATGGAGTGAGCCCATCCTTTAAAAAATCAAAGCCCTGTGCTGAGAGTGAACTAAAGGGGTTCTGCATTGAACAGCTTGTGTTAACCCACAGAAAAACCATACTAAATGCCTGCAAGTGGAATTCAGTTAAATGAATAATTAAACAAGACCACACACATAATCAATGACCCCTGTTTTAGTTATCTATTGCTGTGTAAGGAACCACCTCAGAACGGTGGATTTAAACAACCATTTTATTACCCTCATGATTCAGTGAGTTGACTGGGCTCATCTGGGCAGTTCCGCTCTGTGTGACATCAGCTGGGGCTGCAGTCATCTGGGGGCATGATTAAGCTGGATCATCCAAGTTGCACCCTCATAAGAACTGGTGCCTTGGTGGGGACAGCTGTAAGATTGGGTACAGCTGGGTCACTGCGACAGTTGGTGCCTCTTTATCTTCCCATGTCATCTCAAGCCCTGTCACTTTCCACATGGCCTCTCCATGAGTTCTCTCCAGTAGGGTAGCCACACCTCTAATATGGCAGCCCGGGATTCCCAAAAGCATGGAAGTAGAAGCTGCCAAATCTTCCTAAGACTTTGTCCCAGGACTAGCATAAGGTCCTTTCTGTCAAATTCTATGGTTAAGGCAAGGTTCAATGGGCTGGAAACATAAAAAGGTATATACTAGAAGGTGTGGCCCTCTGGGCACCATTTAAGAGGTTTTTACCAAATCCCTAGCTCACCAATAAGAATGAGCACCATGCCAGACCCAAAAGCAGTCAGCATGGCCTAATAAGAAATTTGATGTACTTGGCCTCTCATCCTTTTTTTTTTTTTTTCCAATTTATTCTTTCCTGGGAGTCTGTTTTACAGGGGAGTAGTGACACTCCACAGTATTCCTGACCTCAGAGTAGCAGAGGCCAAGAGCAGCAGTCTGAGTTGTGATCAAACAATTTAATTCCATTTATAGATGGTTCTCTCACGGTTCTACTTTCAGATAACTGAAGAGATGGCATGAACAGATCAGGGGAAAGTAGAACCAGAGATGAGGAGGGGCAGACAGTCAACCATCCCATAACAAATGGGGTGGCAATGGAGCCAAGGGCCATGGAGAGACGTTAGAGGCTGGGAGAATAGTTAGGGCATGCCTGTGTAATCTATGTAAGAATCGATGATTTGGGGATCTCATTTAAATACAGTGGGAATTTAAGAAACATTTGTAATGTATAATTCATAGGATTTGATGACCAGTGGCTTTAAGAAGGAAGGGAGAACAACTCGAGTGTGGGAGCTTGAGTGGCAGGATGAGTGAGTTCCATCAGATACCAAGAAAGGAAAGAGAGTAGGAGGAGTGTTTGGGGGTAAATGATGGAGATTTCACTTTTGAACACATAGAATTTGAGGTGTTTGTAGGAGATGTACTGAAGTTGAACTGTGGGCGATTGGATATACGTTTCTGTGGTGGGTATTTGTTTTTCTTTTCTTTTCCTTTCCTCTCCCTTTCCTCCTTATTTATTCTTATTGCCCATGTTTCCTGCTTTGTATAGGGGGAAATTCCCCCACTGAATGAGTCCCAATGAGAGACAGCCCACATCCCAGTATAAAATCTTAAAGGGCCAGATTTTGCTTTCTTAGCCCTCTTGTAGCTAGGATATGTACCCCTGATGCAGGTTTGACCAATCAAATGCACCCATCCAAGACTATGAATTAGGAATGGGTAACTTAAAGAAACAAGGACAATGGAGTATTCATTCTGCAGGCAGCAACAACACCCACTTTCCAAGGGAAAATGCTCTCTTAGTGTCCAGTGCTTGGGACAGCTGGGACCTTTCTAGACTCACGATGCTGCTTAGCTTTGGCTTCCCTTTCTTCTAGCCCATTTGCTGAGTCTTGCTCTTTAGCTTTTGCAAAAAGTCTAGGAGCTACACAATATATTTTTGATAATTTACATTTTGCTTGAATGAGCCTCTGGTAGCTTGCAGCTCGGATCCCTGGCCAGCTTATAATCTGGAACCTGAAGGAGGGACTGGGGATTCATCAGAGAAAAGATGGAGGTAGAAGCCACAGGGGTGAATGAGTTTGTCCAGGGTCCACAGAGAAAGTGTCAGGGTAAAAAAAGAAGTGGGTTGAGGACAGGGCCCTGAGGAATAGTTACATGGAAAGGCTGGGCAGAGCAGAACGCCAACACTGTGCCCCTGAGGGCAGACACCTCAAGGACTATCTTCCTCTGCCAGTTTCCCCAGAGCGAAATCATCTAGGGCACAGTGGATTCAGGTATCAGAGGGGTTTAGGACTCAGCGTCCTGCTAACAGGACAGATTTGTTGCTATGACAGTTCAGAGAAACCATGAAAGCCCTCAAGGGCAACGGACAGAATTGGAAGCACAAGACCAACATCAGCAGTCAGGCAAGGAGCAACCGGGCACCTAGAAAGGAGGAAAGGCTGAGGCACAGCTAAAAGGTTGAGGCTCAGGGATGTCTGGAGTCCAGAGTTAGGGAGAATGCACTGGCTAGGAGGACACACCAAGAAAGAGGCTGCTTCTGGGGCAGAATCTATTTGCCATCCTGTCCTTTCACACTTGAGACCACCTGCTCCGGGGTACCTGGTCCAGGCCTTAAAGGTCTGTCTGTATAGCCAGAGAAAGAATAAGAGCCCACGGGGCGTGGCATTTATCACTGACAAGGGGCAGGAGTGCTCAGCTTCCTGGGAAGTTCTCACTCCAGGCAGCAAAATGACTGGGTGGGTTAAATTATGAAAAGGTTTTATCCAAATTAGAACCAAATAATACGTGATATTTCTGGATGTGAGTTCATCCCTGGCGCCAAGAGCTACTAAGGGTGGGGAGCCCTATTGGCCAGCACCTCCCCATGCTCCCCTCTCTGCCGCAATCTCCTCTCCCAATGAGTGGTGTTCTGTTGTGTTGGAGACACGCATTCCTTACTAGCTGGGACTGCGTGATTTAGCCCCGCAATCCACACCGTCTTGGACATTAATTGAATGTCTAAGTCTTTCCGACGAGGCTAAAGCACCTCACAGTACTTAATGTCTCTTGTCCTTCCCCAGAGTCACCCACAAAACACTAACAGATGCAAGTATTTGCATCTAGGTGACCTAGATGGCTTATATATAGAAATCAACACGAAACTTTTATGCCTAACATTTCAGTCCAATCCTTACCATAGGACGTGGTGTGTTTTCCTTACCACAGCTTTTTCTTCTTTGCTCTATTGCTCTTCAGAAAAGAACTAGGACACTGAAATGTGAGGATGTAACCACATGGGGTGACTTCAGTTATCTGATGTCTATGAAGACATGATAGATGAAGACATCTATCTGATGTCTATGGCCAGTCGACTCGTCCTTAAGATGATATGGAAACTTCAGACACAGCTGCTACTTTGCGAGTGATTTTGTGATCCTGTTAGCCATTGTAATGGCTTAAATGGCATTTTGATTACTGCTTTAAATGACTTTGCTTTTTTACTAAAGGTAGTATTTTCATTTAAAAATATGGGTCGCTGGTGTTTCCTTTTAAAAGAAGGCTATGTTTAGTACACAGGAAAATGAGTATATATTTGTAGAGGTTTTACTCAGATACATTTCTGTATCTCAGATTGATTTTTGGAATATGAATGCTTCAATACTTTTGTGGGTTCAGTGGTGTCATATCAAGACTTACTACATTTTTCCTGGTTTTAAAATATTGTTAATTCTTCCACAGGCTTCCCATAGCTCCAGTTTATTTCTGGTACCTACAACAAGTCCACCAGCTGTGTTTATGATTATACATAGTTTTAGAAAGGAGACTTGACTTAGTACATTGTATGCTGGAAAGATAAAAAGACACTTACCCTGGATATACATTTCTCTTCCTGCCTATGATGCTTCTGCCAAAACCATCGGCCATGGCCTTCATGGAAGGGCTTTTCACACAGCATTGCTTCTGATCAAGGAAATCACTTCACAGAAAATGAAATGTGGCAATGGGTCCATACTCGTGGAATGCACTGGTCTCACCGTGTTTCCCACCATCCTCAAGCAGGTGGCTTGATAGAACTGTGGAATGACCTTTTGAAGACTCGGGTATAGCACCAGCTAGCTAGATGACATCATCTTGTGGGGCTGGGTCAATGTTCTCCAAGAGGCTGGACATCCTCTGTATAAATGTCCAATTACATTTTTTGTCCTATAGCCAAACTTTAGACGTCCAGGAATTAGGGACAGAATTAAGGATAGAAATTGGTACCTTTCAGTATTACCCCCAAAAGACTGGGAGCAAAAGTTTTGTTTTCTGTCCCTACAATTTTATGCTCTGCTGCTGGTCTAGACATTTTCATTCCCACAGGAGGAACTCTTCCACCAGGAGGCACAATAATGATTCCATTGAACTAGAAGTGAGGACTGCCATCCAGTTACTCTGGCCTCCTTGTGTCCCTCAATCAACAAGGAAAAAACAAGTTACTGTGCTGGCTAGGGAGACAGATCCTGATGACCAAGGAGCAAGAGGACAGGTACTCCGCAATGGAGGTAAGGAAGAATGTCTGGAATACAGGAAATCCCTTAGGATATCTCTTAGTGTTGCCATGTGCTGTGATGAAAGTCAATGGAAAACTATAACAACCCAACCCAAGAAGGGCTTCTAAAGGCTCATATTCTTCAGGAATGAAGTTTTGGGTCATCCCGTCAAGCAAAGAACTATGACCAAATGAGGTGCTCGCTGAGAGTGAAGATAATGTGGAATAGGTAGTAAAAGACAATATTCTAAGTATCAGCTACAACCATGTGACCAGTTACAGAAACAAGGACTGTAACTATTATGAGTATTTAGTTATGAATATATTTGTGTGTTCATATATTGTTATGATATGGCAAATGTCTCTGCTGCCTTTCTTCTCTTATCCCCTTACCATATAACATAAGATACAGTGACTTTAGATCATAGTATTTAATAATTGCTAACTTTACAGCATAATATTTCAGTTAAAGGATATCAAAGAGAAGAATAAACATCATTGAAGACTGTGCATCATCTCCTGGGGAAAGGGTTAGTTCATTTTTTATTGCATGCAGGATAATTGTGTCATGTGAAGCATAAGTATGACCCTATGATTATCTTTATATGGAGATTAAACATGATTTAAGAAGATGAATATGGGTGCTAAATTGACAAAAAGTGGACTTGAGATGGTATGTATGTCAGTTTGGCTGGACCACAGTGCTCAGATATTTGGTCAAACGTTATTTTGGGTGCTTCTGTGAGCATGTTTTTGGATGAGATTAACATTTAAGCTGGTGGACTTTAAGTAAAGCAAATTGCCCACCAAAATGTGGGTAAGCCTCATCCAATCAGCTAAACGCCTGAATAGAACAAAAGACTGACTGCCCCTGGGCAAAAGGGACCTCTGCAGCAGATTGCCTTTGGACTTGAACTACAACACTGACTCTTCTCTGGGTCTCCAGTCTGCTGGCCCATTCTACAGATTTCTGGAGAAATAAAAGAACTAAAACCAACCAAGTTGAAATCAAAAGGCTATTAATGAGGTGCAATCAAAAATGGAGGCTCTAACTGCTAGGATAAATGAGGCAGAAGAGAGAATTAGTGATAGAGAAGACCAAATGATGGAGAATAAAAAAGCTGAGAAAAAGAGAGATAAACAACTACTGGATCACGAGGGCAAAATTCAAGAGATAAGTGATACCAAAAAACGAAACAATATTAGAATAATTGGAATCCCAGAAGAAGAAAGAGAGAGGGGAGCAGAAGGTATATTGGAGCAAATTATAGTGGAGAACTTTCCTAATTTGGGGAAGGAAACAGGCATCCAAAAACCAGGAAGCACAGAGAACCCCCCTCAAAATCAATAAAAATAGGTCAACACCCTGACATCTAATAGTAAAACTTACAAGTCTCAGAAACAAAGAGAAAATCTTGAAAGCAGCTCAGGACAAGAGGTCTGTAACCTACAATGGTAGAAACATTAGATTGGCAGCAGACCTATCCACAGAGACCTGGCAGGCCAGAAAGGACTGGCATGATATATTCAGGGCACTAAAAGAGAAAAATATGCAGACAAGAATACTATACCCAGCTAGGCTGTCATTGAAAATAGGAGAGATAAAAAGCTTCCAGAACAAAAAAAAAACTAAAAGAATTTGCAAACACCAAACCAGCCCTACAAGAAATATTGAAAGGGGTCCTCTAAGCAAAGAGAGAGCCTAAAAGTAACATAGACCAGAAAGGAACACAGATAATATACAGTAATAGTCACCTTACAGGCAAAACAATGGCACTAAATTCATATCTTTCAATAGTTACCCAGAATGTAAATGGGCTAAATGTCCCAATCAAAAGACACAGGCTATCAGATTGGATAAAAAAACAAGACCCATATATATGCTCTCTGCAAGAGACTCATTTTAGACCCAAAGACACCTCCAGATTGAAAGTGAGGGGGTGGAAAACCATTTACCACGCTAATGCACACCAAAAGAAAGCTGGGGTGGCAATCCTTATAGCAGACAAATTAGATTTTAAACCAAAGACTATGATAAGAGATGAGGAAGGACACTATATCCTACTTAAAGGGTCTATCCAACAAGAAGATCTAACAATTGTAAATATCTCTGCCCCTAACATGGGAGCAGCCAATTATATAAGCCAATTAATAACAAAAGCAAAGAAACACATTGACAACAATACAATAATCGTAGGGGAATTTAACACCCCCCTCACTGAAATGGACAGATCATCTAAGCAAAAGATCAACAAGGAAATAAAGACTTTAAATGATACACATACACTGGGCCAAATGGACTTCACAGATATATTCAGAACATTCCATCCCAAAGCAACAGAACACACATTCTTCTCTAGTGCACATGGAACATTCTCCAGAATAGATCACATCCTGGGTCACAAATCAGGTCTCAACCGGTACCAAAAACTGGAATAATTCCCTGCATATTTTCAGACCACAATGCTTTGAAACTAGAACTCATTCACAAGAGGAAAGTTGGAAAGAACTCAAATACATGGAGGCTAAAGAGCATCCTACTAAAGAATGAATGGGTCAACCAGGAAATTAAAGAAGAATTTTAAAAATTCATGGAAACAAATGAAAATGAAAACACAACTGTTCAAAATCTTTGGGATGCAGCAAAGGCAGTCCTAAGAGGAAAGTATATAGCAATACAAGCCTTTCTCAAGAAACAAGAACGTTCTCAAATATACAACCTAACCCTACACCCAAAGGAGCTGGAGAGAGAACAGCAAATAAAGCCTAAACCCAGCAGGAGAAGAGAAATAATAAAGATCAGAGGAGAAATAGTGAAATAGAAACCAAAAGAACAGTAGAACAGATCAATGAAACTAGGAGCTGGTTCTTCGAAAGAATTAATATTGATAAACCCCTGGCCAGACTTATCAAAAAGAAAAGAGAAAGGACCCAAATAAATAAAATCATGAATGAAAGAGGAGAGATCACAACCAACACCAAAGAAATACAAACAATTGTAAGAACATATTATGAGCAACTCTATGCCAGCAATTTAGATAATCTGGAAGAAATGGATGCATTCCTAGAGACGTATAAACTACCAAAACTGAACCAGGAAGAAATAGAAAACCTGAACAGACCCATTACCAGTAAGGAAATTGAAGCAGAAATAAAAAAATCTCCCAACAAACAAGAGCCCAGGGCCAGATGGTTTCCCAGGGGAATTCTACCAAACATTTCAAGAAGAATTAATACCTATTCTTCTGAAACTGTTCCAAAAAATAGAAATGGAAGGAAAACTTCCAAACTCATTTTATGAGGCCAACATTACCTTGATCCCAAAACCAGACAAGGACCCCATCAAAAAGGAGAATTACAGACCAATATCCCTGATGAACATGGATGCAAAAATTCTCACCAAAATACTAGTCAATAGGATCCAACAGTACATTAAAAGGATTATTCACCACGACCAATTGGGATTTATTCCTGGGTTGCAAGATGGGTTCATTGTCCGCAAATCAATCAATGTGATACAATACATTAATAAAAGAAAGAACAAGAACCATATAATCCTCTCAATAGATGCAGAAAAAGCATTTGATGAAGTACAGCATGCTTTCCTGATTAAAACTCTTCACAGTGTAGGGATAGGGGGTACATACCTCAATATCATAAAAGCCATCTATGAAAAACCCACAGCGAATATCATTCTCAATGGGGAAAAACTGAGAGCTTTCCCCCTAAGGTCAGGAACGTGGCAGGGATGTCCACTATCACCACTGCTATTCAACATAGTATTAGAAGTCCTAGCCACAGCAATCAGACAACAAAAAGAAATAAAAGGCATCTGAATTAGCAAAGAAGAAGTCAAAATCTCACTCTTTGCAGATGATATGATACTTTATGTGGAAAACCCAAAAGACTCCACCCCAAAACTGCTAGAACTCATACAGGAATTCAGTAAAGTGGCAGGATATAAAATCAATGCACAGAAATCAGTTGCATTTCTACACACCAACAAGACAGAAGAAAGAGAAATTGAGTCTATCCCATTTACCCAAACACCTTAAGCCCCCACATAAGCACCCCAAACCATAAGATACCTAGGAATAAATCTAACCAAAGAGGCAAAGAATCTGTACTCAGAAAACTATAGAATGCTCATGAAAGAAATTGAGGAAGACACAAAGAAATGGAAAAACGTTCCATGCTCATGGATTGGAAGAACAAATATTGTGAAAATGTCTGTGCTACCTAGAGCAATCTACACATTTAATGCAATCCCTATCAAAATACCATCCACTTTTTTCAAAGAAATGGAACAAATAATCCTAAAATTTGTATGGAACCACAAAAGACCCCAAATAGCCAGAAGAATGTTGAAAAAGAAAAGCAAAGCTGCTGGCATCACAATTCTGGACTTCAAGCTCTATTACAAAGCTGTACTCATCAAGACAGTATGGTACTGGCACAAAAACAGACACATAGATCAATGGAACAGAATAGAGAGCCCAGAAATGGACCCTCAACTCTGTGGTCAACTAATCTTCAACAAAGTAGGAAAGAATGTCCAGTGGAAAAAAAACAGTCTCTTCAACAAATGGTGTTGGGAAAATTGGACAGCCACATGCAGAAGAATGAAACTGGACCATTCCTTACACCACACACAAAAATAGACAAAAGACCTAAATATGAGACAGGAATCCATCAAAATCCTTGAGGAGAACAGAGGCAGCAACCTCTTCGACCTCAGCTGCAGCAACTTCTTCCTAGAAACATCACCAAAGGCAAGGGAAGCAAGGGCAAAAATGAACTATTGGGACTTCATCAAGATAAAAAACTTGTGCACAGCAAAGGAAACAGTTGACAAAACCAAAAGACAACCGACAGAATGGGAGAAGATATTTGCAAATGACATATCAGATAAAGGGCTAGTATCCAAAATCTATAAAGAACTTATCAAACTCAACACCCAAAGAACAAATGATCCAATCAAGAAATGGGCAGAAGACATGAACATTTTTCCAAAGAAGACATCCAAATGGCCAACAGACACATGAAAAAGTGTTCAACATCACTCGGCATCAGGGAAATCCAAATCAAAACCACCATGAGATACCACCTCATACCAGTCAGAATGGCTACAATTAACAAGTGGGGAAACAACAGATGTTGGCGAGGATGCGGAGAAAGGGGAACCCTCCTACACTGTTGGTGGGAGTGTAAGCTGGTGCAGTCACTCTGGAAAACAGTATGGAGGTTCCTCAAAAAGTTGAAAATAGAGCTACCCTACGACCCAGCAATTGCAGTACTGGGTATTTACCCCAAAGATATAAAATGTAGGGATCCGAAGGGGTACGTGCACCCCGATGTTTATAGCAGCAATGTCCACAATAGCCAAACTATGGAAAGAGCCCAGGTGTCCATCAACAGATGAGTGGATAAAGAAGATGTGGTATATATACACACTGGAATATTATGCAGCCATCAAAAAAATGAAATCTTGCCATTTGCAATGATGTGGATGGAAACAGAGGGTATTATGCTAAGCAAAATAAGTCAGAGAAAGACAATTATCATATGATCTCACTGATATGAGGAATTTGAGAAACAAGACAGAGGATCATAGGGGAAGGGAGAGAAACATGAAACAAGTCAAAACCAGAGAGGGAGACAAAAAATAAGAGACTCTTAATCTCAGGACACAAACTGAGGGTTGCTAGAGTGGAGGGGGGTGGGAGGGATGGGGTGGCTGGGTGATGGACACTGGGGAGAGTATGTGCTATGGTGGGCTGTGAATTGTGTAAGACTGATGAATTACAGACCTGTACCCCGAAACAAACAATACATTATATGTTAATAAAATTAATTAATTAATTAAATAAAAATATCATAATTAAATCCAATTATAAGCTATTAAAGAGTCAAACCTAGAACTAACAACACAGAAAGTTTAAAAAGATGGAAATGATGTACTAAGAAAATATAATAGAAAAGACTGCTAACAAAGCTGTTGTCAGACAAAATAAATTTTAAAGCCATAACATTAGGGATAAAACAGGCCATTAAGCTCTGGTAATGGAAAAAAATTAAAACAAAATGTTAAAAAAAATTTAATGAATATGCATCTAACAACATAGTCTCAATATATACAAAGGAAATTTAGACAGAATTACCAGGAGTTGGTGCTAGGGACAGATGGTTGTGTCCCCTCAAAATGCCCAGGTTGAAACCCTGCCCCTCAACGTGATGCTATTTGGAGGTGGAGCCTTTGGGTGGTAATTAGGTTTAGAAGAGGTCATGAATGGGGTGTGCGTGATGGGATTAGCACTCTTAGATGAGACTAGAGAGCTAGCTCTCTCTCTCTTCGCCTTGTGTACACACTGCAAGAAGGCAACCACCGCAAACCAGAGAAAAGGCCCTCACCAGACAATGCACCTGCCGGCACCTCAATCTTGGGACTTCCCAGTCTCCAGAACAATGAGACATGAACATGGGTTGTTTAAGCCACCCAGTCTATGGTATTTTGTAATAGCAGCCTGAACAGAGACAGATGGGGAGAGCTAATTATTTCAGAAAGACTATCAGTTGATAGCATCTTTGTGGGATCACTGCTCCTTAAGAGTTTAATTTTCTTCAGTTCAGGAAGGGTGCTAGGAAACTGATTCATAAAGCATGACCAAGAATAAAATGCATTCATGGTCTATGATTTGTGCAGGTGTGTTTGCTTTCAAGCAATCACCGCCTATATTCCCCTTGTTGCTTGTTCCCTTGTTACATCACCAACCAAAGACTGTACGAGACCTTCATTTATAAGCCAAATGGCTTATATTTATCTGCAAAGGAAAACCAGCAAATAAAATAAAGAAGGCAAAGATTTATGAACAAGGAATTGATTAAGGGGGAAAATGCCATGAGAAGTCAGGAGGGGATGAGAAATACCTCAGGTAGCAAGGTTAGCTTTGAACAGGTAGGACAGCTTATCCACGAAAAAAAGGGGAAGGATGTGTGTGCACCCAGAGAAGTTTATTTATGGAATGGGGTGGGGCAATCAATTGAGGGCATTCCCACCTGTCAGCCTGTACTTGCTTGCATGTTAACCAGAGAATATAAACTCCAAGAGGGCAGATACTTGTCTATCTTGACACCATTACAACCTCAATATCTAAACAGGGCCAAGTACATATAAATGCACAGTTATTATTGGTTAATACATTAACAAAGCTGTTGAATGCTGTGATGTGATGCGGGGTGGGAAAGGACAGAACAGAGAACTTGGGGAAGTGAGCAAGTTAGTAGTCAGTGGGTGATGGGGTTTTGCAGATGAGCCAAGAACGGAATGCATCTCTCAAATCAAACTTTGGTGGCAGGGATGGAGGCAGGGAGCACGGGGACGGAGCATCTGCGTACAACGGGAATCAAAATCTTAGAGCCAGAGGGGCTGAAGGAGCATTTAACCCGAAGGTGGAACCACATTAAGCAGCAGCTAATGCAGTTGTCTCACAAAGCCAATGAAACATGAAGCAGGGCTCAGTGGAGCCTGAAGAAGTCTGGGGAGGTGTGTTAAGCCTGTCATTGGAGTCTGGGATTTCAGGCTTAGACGGTATCTTTGTCCCATGTTCAGATCCGAATTAATATTCAACAGCCCTTCTTTTTTAATATTCTGTATTGAATCATTAAGACTTGTCCTTACACCTCTCCATTTCCAAGATGACAGAGTATCTGTCGACAACCGTAGGTGTTTTTACGTTGATGGGTTCCTTTGAAGGGAATCACCTAAAACCTTTTCTGAAATTAAGAAACACCTCAGTCTCTGCAGTACTGTTACTAACAAATCATTTCCTAGGCAGACTAACTCGTAGGATGATTTTCCCAGATGTCTACTTCTCCCTATCTTTAATGAGCAATTTTGAAGGGTGAGATTCTTTTAACTTATCAGAAAAAGGTACGTCATTTCGGACAGGTTTAGAATCTAAAAACATCTTCATTTTCATTTTTTCTCAGACCCTGAGAAACCCAGTTTGATGTTGCTACCCAATGGCCACATTTCAATTACTTTTCATTAATGCTCAACTTTTTACAAAACTAAGTATTTCCCTGATAGAATACCCTGCATCAGAATAAGGTATTATAGAACCTGACAAATCTAAGAGAAATGGCTATTTTTGACCCACAAACAAGTTTATAATTAGCTTCTTGTTAAAAAGTAAACAGTATTAGGCCATCTATCTTAGAAACAGATGTTAGTTTTCAAAAAAATCACATTAGTTTCTGATTAGCAGCTGAACACTTTTCAGAGGCAGTATCGATTTTAGCAACAGGATAGATTTGGGCAACTGGCATTATCTTAGTCAAAATACACAGTTATAATAAATAGAAGGGACCCAAAATAGCCTATGGAATCAAAAATAGTACATTTCTTTTATGTATCTAAAGTGTCCTCAAATTATATCATCATGATGGCTTTATCCTCAAAATGGCTCTCTCCATATGGTGGGAGAGAGGCCCCCAGTACCTCCAGGTATACGTTCTTTTGGTTTCCAATCCCAGTAAAAAGAAAGGGTCCCCCCAACATCCATAGCAATCGCTGAAAATACTATGGCCCCCTTGGGTCACATGCTCTTCCAGACAATTCACTAGGCCTAGGGATTCTGAGTCATCTGATGGGCCAGCCCAAGTCTGTCCCCTCCCTTCCCACACTTACCCCCATAATGAGAAAGGTAAAGCCACATGACAGCCCATTTCCAAAGGCTAAAGATGCTGAGCAGACAAAAAAAAAGAGTAATAAATCTACAGCTCATTCTTTCCAGAGACATCTCAGTGCAAGGGATCTATTATCAGACAGACCTGCACCATTCACTAGCTTGAGCAAGGTACCTAACTCCTGTGAGGCTCATTTATTCTTCATTCGTATCAAACTTGTAGAGTTGTTGCAATGTTGAAGATCATCTATGTAAAGCACTATTCGGCTACTTCCCTTGCTCCCTTCTGTCTGTGTGCATTCCTATCTGATTACCATGTCCCCAAGGGGATCCCCTCAAACTCCAGTCCTCAGCCTGTAGTGAAGAGGACAGCGTTCACATGCACCCACTCTCTTCCCTACAACCCCAACTCCTGGAGCTGTCCCTGGCTGCCTGGAAGTTTTACCACCTTTTTTGTCCTCATTCAATTGGGCGGACTTCCCTGCCCCACTCTTGGTGTCTTAGTCTGACCACTGCTCTAACAAAATGCCACAGACTGGGTGCCTTACAGACAACAGAAATTCATTTTTTCAGAACAGCTGCAAGCTACAACGAATTACACTCCTTGAAGCTGGGCAGCAAGACCTTGCTTACAGGGGCATCTGTTTGGCGACTTGTTGGCCTACCACATCCTCCAAGATTCTGTTTAAGAGGACATTTCTCAAGAATCAAAGTCTGATCTCAAAAGAGGCACCCTGATTGTGCTAGGGAGATGGGAAAGACAGGGGGCAGGAGATCCTTCCCGATCACATCACAAAGATGCTGCCTACTCAGTCACTAGAGCCAGCCTTACCCAAACCACCCCAATCTCCTCTAAGACCTCTCAAACCAGGGGTCTTTCCATCCTTTCTGAGCCCCTTCTAGGTATTGGTGTTCTCCCAGATGTTTATCTAACATCTGGAAGATCAGAGCCGGGCCAGTGGCCTCAGAGAAACCAATACGTAAGAGTACCTACAGTGTCGTACAATTAACTAATACTTACTATACAGTGCGACTATACCTATTTTACAGATTAAGAAGCTGAGACTTGGTAAGGATAGTTAACTAAAGATGCTCAATGAGTAAATGGGGCTCTGAGTAATCCATGTGTCTTGCCCTCCAAAGTGTGCATTCTTTCTATTGGCCATTAGGAGACTATGTAAAACATTTTCCAGGAAGTTTTTCTTTTTTTTTTTTTTAAGATTTTATTTATTTGTTTGACAGAGAGAGACACAGCGAGAGAGGGAACACAAGCAGGGGGAGTAGGAGAGGGAGAAGCAGGCTTCCCGCTGAGCAGGGAGCCCGATGCGGGGCTCGATCCCAGGACCCTGGGATCATGACCTGAGCCGAAGGCAGACGCTTAAGGACTGAGCCACCCAGGTGCCTCTCCAGGAAGTTTTTCAACCAATATGGTTTTAACGTATTTTGTGTTTAACTAGATGAATTTCTGGCTATTCAGAATGCTTGGCTCTCTGAAATGACCCATCCCAAAAGAAATGAGACTTTAGAAAATGGAGATTTTACTCTCCCACAAATTCCATACGAGAGTTCTGCATAAACACTATTCAAAGTGAACTCTCTTTTATAAAAATAGCTAACACATGCTGGTTAACTCTTGATAGCTAATCCCTTTCCAACTTTGAAGGCTCATTCTTGGTCTTGTCTCCCTCTGCCAAGTGGCTTTACAGTTTCAGTTGACCTTGACCATAACATTGAACAGTGTTCGTCTGTGAAGGACCTATTGACCTGAAGCCTCTGATCCTTGATTTGTTATTCACACCATATCCACCCTGCCTTTGTGTGACAACTTAATATACATAGGGGACAGCAAGGTCCAAACCTTCCTCATTAAAACAAGTAAGCCAGAATTATTACAGGGACCGGTATCAAAAACATCACATGCACAAAAAGAGTCCTTACTTTCCCTTGTTTATATTTAAGAGAGTCTGACAGCCTTCCTTGTGGGAAAGCGCTCTTCCAAGACACGCTGCTCCCTTCAGTGCCCTGGGAAGGGCAGACAGGAAAGCAAAGCACTTGGCTAATAAGGACAGAGACATCTGCATTCGGTGTTTGAAGAAGACAAAGAGAACTGGAGACATATTTGCTTAACCGCATTACTTATTGCTTTATTATTATTCCTGTTTAATATCAGTAATGTCCCTGCAGTTGTGTACCTTCCATGTTGGAATCCACAGTTTGAGAGGTTTAACTCTTTGCTACAAAACAAACATGTGTGAGTGTCTCAGGAATTGGGAGATATGATCTGAAACTTAACACCAAGCCTGCTCGATGCATAGATTATTGGGAAAAGGAAAAGGGTTTTCATGAATGTGGTTGGTTTTTTCTTTTTTTTCCTGCCCCAGAACTACATCGATGCCCATCTTAAAAGGCAAACTGAAGAGTGAAGGGATATACTCTAAGCCAAGTTAACTAAAATTAAGTTACTCTTCCAAGTATGTTGCACAGTACTGAGGCTTTGGGGCCAAGAGGAACTGGGGTCATGCATACTGTGTGTTATTCGCTTTTTTTTTAATACAAGTTGCTCCTCTGGAAAGGTGAGTTTGGAAGGTAATGGCTCTCTAGGCTCTCTAGGTAATGGCTCTCATACCACACTATGCCTTCGGCTCCAGGGCTCTGAGCAGACAGGGTGCGGCACAGCTGATCCCTGTCATAGTCAGCATGTCGGGGCTGCCTGTCGCTGTCACTTTGGCTCAGTTAAGATGGAGCTGGGGTTGGTGCCAGCAAGATCTCTTCCATACGTAACACCCACCTCTGCATGAAAGTCAGTTCGCTCCTGGAAAAGCATCACTCATTTTAAAACTTCTCATACAGAAATTCAGAAAACCTCACAAAATAAATGTAGAGTTTCGTGAACAATTGAGGCAAACAGCCTTTTAATCACCATTCAGGTCAGTAAACAGGACTGTGCCAACAACCCCAGGAACCCCTTCACCTGCCCCAGCCACTAGCCCTTCCTTTCCCCCCTAAGCAATTGCCACTCCGAGTTTTAGAGAAGGCTTTTTTGGTTCCCTTAGAGTTTTTCACGCAAGTGATAAAAAACTATAGTTTAGTCTTGCCTAGTAAACAGGTATGTTTTAAGTCTCTTCAAACCTGCCAATACCCCCTCAATCCTTTTCTTTTCCTTATAACTTATCTGTCGAAGAGCTCACAGCGTTTGGCCAGTGGAGTTTGCCCCATCTGGATTTGGCAGACAGCTCATTGCCGGTACAGTCCCACGTGTTCTCCTGCCCTTGGGATGTCCCACAAAATAGAAGTTGGGTTCTCTCTAGTGCTTGAGAGAAACAAGTCTGGAAACCAAAATTTCTTCCTTCTCTCTCCCAGCCCTCCCTCCAAGATACAGAGTCAGCCTCCCTGGGAACCTCACCCCTTTCATCCTTTTATATTCTCTTCCCAGCTTGTCCCACTGCCTGAAATGCCCTGCCTGCTTCCTCCACCTAGAAACTCACTACACAGTCCTCAGGGCTCAATTCAGAAGTCGTATGTCACTCACAACTCTGTGAAATCTTTCCACAAGCCCTCGGCAAAATATGTCACCGGGTCCCGGGCGTGTTCTCTCTCCATCACAGCACTTGCTAACACCACGTCATAACTTCGTAACTTCCTGAACTCAGGGCTCTCTCCACCACCCACCGTCCCCGCCCCATCTCTGCTCCTTGAAAGCAGCAACCATCTTATCTTAAGGAAGCAGATATTCAGTGTGGCCAACAGCCCTGGATCCCTAACACTCCCCCACCACCCCATGGTCCACAGAGGGGCACCCTCTCCCAAGGACGCTGCTTCCTTCCAGGGCTCTTCAGCAACTCATTTGTTTCCAAACACACAGCATGCTTCCCTGCCCTCAACTGCCTCTTTTCTTGAGAAGGATGTGTACCCTTGTCCCATCTGAAGTTGGCTTGGAACTTGGCATTCAAAGAGAAGGATCAGAGAATACCACCTCGTCGCCTGCCCGCCCTGTAGCTCAGCACAACAGCGCCCAGGGTGGAATGCCGCCATGCTTCAGTCACACCAACAACCAATACAAGTAACACTGGATACACAAGCCCCAAACACACCCATCCTTGGGCAAGATGGGCAAGCCATGAGGGAGGTATTCCCATAGCATTCATTAAACTCTTTCTCACCTTCCAAATCTGGCTTCAAAATCACTCCCTATGAACTTTCTCTGATTAACTTGACCCAATTCTCTTAATCTCTCTACTCAATGAGTCTTCATTAATTATGTACCTAGAGATTTTACTCTATTCATGTGCTCTCACTATATTATTCTATGAATATGCCTTCATTTCTTTTCGTATGCTGAAAGGAAGATCTCAGTGCACAGTGTTCTTCTAAACTCCTGTGACCATGTTAGCTCACACTTCTGCAGAGAGGACAGACCCCATCAATGCCACCGACTGACAGATGTATGTGACTATACGGGTAACTGGACGCTTGTAATTCTCAAGGACGAGAACTGAAAGAGCTGAGGGAGAAAAGATAAAATTTCTAGGCTTTCTGAAGAACATTTTATTCAAAAGGTCTTTTTCTTTCCCCGAATGGTACTCTTTTATTTTTTTCTCACTAACCCGCTGAAATTTGCTAACCTGCCAATCTCTAGAGCACTTGAAATAAAGAATTGTTGATCAAGTTTTAACTGTTCAAAGAATTGAGAGTCCTAAATATAATCAAGTGTATTACTCTGAGTACTGGTATAGCTATTTGTGATCATTGTCAATAAATGCCCCGAGTCAATGTTTTCTCAGCCACCTGTAGAGTTTTCACAAATTCTTCCACCGTCCCCTATGATATAGTAATTGTTCCTCTGAAGCAACGAGCCCTCCTAATAATGCTGTGAGTCAAATGTGAATTATTTGAATTATTACTTTTTGCTTTCCAAAGGGAATATCTTTCAGGTCCTGGACTTACAGATCTATGATAGTTTAGAGTTAATGTTGATACTTAAAATATTTGGCCAAATTTGGACTGAAGAAACTTGATGTATCTTCTGAGAGAAAGTAGGTCCCCAGAAGACGCAGGTCACCTATTCATTTACCTAAAGGTTTATGAAAAAACTAACCAGGACATTTGTGTCTTTGTGTGTGTGTACGAAATATGTTCAAGTTTGACTACTTAGGGTAGAGCTCTTTACAGTAAGTGAGGGAAGGACATCGCACATTCTAGAGAACTAACAGGAATTTCCTTGGGATTTTTGCTCATATTTTTTTTCAGTCAATAAGTTAAGGAAAGATCTAGATTCTTTACAGAAAAGATGTAAGGTAAGATTAACAGTATGTGAGCACATTTGCCACTGGGCACACATTTTGGTGTTCAAATCATTCATTAGTAAATACATAATTAGATTTCACCCATTACTTTTAGAAAGAATTACAGCTTTGATTACACTTACCAAGGTAAAACATATTTTATTTACTCATGGTAAATTTAAGTATTTAAATTGGAAGGTATTTCTTAAAATAAATGAGTGGTTAATTTTGATCAAATGAATGAAAGAATTGATCACACTATTTGTAGTGTGATCTCTCAGTAGACTGGGCACCTAGCAACTGGAAGGCTGCAGCCCTTGGGCTCTCTTATTCATCCCTAACAGGTTTTCTAAACACCCTTCCTTCCTTCTGTCCTCTCTCTTCTTCCAAAGATAGTGACTAGTTCAGTCATTCTGATCTCTAGTGGCAACCACAGCTTCCCCCCAATAGGATATCTTATTCCCTAAGCTAATCTCTTTTCTCCTTCCTTCCATACTCCCTAAAATAATCAGTCTGATCCTTGTAGTTCTAGGTTCTTACTATGGAGGAAATAACAAGTTCAGAAAATCCTAAAAAGTTGTATCCTTAACTTACAAAACCAGAAACATTTATAGCTTCTTTCTAGACCTGATTGTCCTATATGGTAGCCACTAGATACACATGGCTATTTAAATATAAATTTAAATAAATTAAAATGAAATGAAATTTAAATTACAGTTCCTTGGTCTCCCAAGCCCTATTTCAAGTGCTTGATAGCCACAGCTAAGGTATTGGATGACACACAAAATTCCCATCATCACAGAAAGTTCTATTGGGCAGAGTGCTATTACAGATTCCCTTCTCTGAAGGAGAGCTCTAATGTTTTTATTCTATCATCTTTTTCTTTCACCAAATGTCCTTCTCTCTTGCTGAGGATGTCATCCACCTTCAGGCCTCACCAGACTCCTCTCAATGGTGTGTTCAAGCAGGGCAGGCACCTGTTTCTGAATCAAGCAGATCAGATATGCCTCATCGTGAGGCCCATCATGAGTGCCTCATATGAATGAATGTTAGTACCCACAGAGACTTAAGGAAATGGGCAAGCCTGAAGGAGCTTCGTCTTCTTCGAGAAGGTAGGTACAGACCAGGGAAAGGACAGTGAAGCAATTGAGGGAGCATATCAGAAATTCAAAGATATAGTAGTCTATCTCTTCTTAGGAGAGGAAATTTTAGAATTCCAGTAATACCTCACTGTGTGCAATACTTAATGGTGTGTAAATGAATAGGTAAAGAATGGAAGCGCACAATGACAAGAACCCTGCAGTGAAAATGCAAAAATCCTTTTTCAAGTGTAAATTGCCAACCATTTAAAGGATCAAGGCTTTCAGGGGCACCTGGCTGGCTCAGTCGTCAAGCGTCTGCCTTCAGCTCAGGTCATGATCCCAGGGTCCTGGGATCAAGCCACGCATCGGGCTCCCTGCTCAGCGGGAAGCCTGCTTCTCCCTCTCCCACTCCCCCTGCTTGTGTTCTCTCTCTCTCTGTCAAATAAATAAATAAAATCTTAAAAAAAAAAAAGGATCAAGGCTTTCAAAAAGAAACCAGGGACACCTGTAAAGCAAGGGCCCCGGAAAGGCTGGAAGCATCCTACTAACACAAATGACTTTCCCATCTCACCCTTCAGGCTGTGAGGTCCTTGCAGGTCTGTCTTCATCACCTGGCCATCTCCAGCCTAGCACAGAGCCAGATACACCCCGGGCGCCAGGGCAGTGTTGTTGAGTGTTTCACAAACACACGTGTTTCTATTTCTATCTTTGGCTACTTTCTTCTTTCTTTCATCCTCCCAACGACTGTGGATGTATAAACACTGTGGATTGCTGAGCCAAGTCATGCGTCTCATTTCCTTTCATTAACCTCACTGTTGTTCTATTTGCTCAATTTCCCACAAAACCTTCCCTGATTCTTCCTGTAGTTCTAACAGCTCTACAGAACCACTCAACGTTCTTCTTCATTAGGTCAGCCTTACCCTGTCATCTATCAGTTCCATTTCTTCCTGGGCAACCTCCCTCCTCACATCCCCTGTTTCTGTCCAGTCGGAGCTGGTTCACACCCAGGCTGCTGTGAATGGTTGCCTGGGACCCATTTCCTGGACTCTCACCCTGTCCTACCTTGATTTACTTCCTTATTTTGCTACAGAACATTCTCTAGTTGTTTTTTAACACAGGGTGAGTAGAATTTAAGTGTCTGAAAATGTCTCTACTCTACCCTCACATTTGATTGGTAATTTAGTAGCATTAAGAATTTTAGGCCGATAGTCACTCTTACTTGGATTTTGAAGATCTTGCTCCATCACCCTCAAGATTTCTATACTGCTGATGAGAAGCCTGATGTCATTTTGACTCCTGATCTTTTTTTTGTACGTGACCCGCGTTTTTCCTTCTTTAATATACACTGATGTGGATCTTTTTGAAATTATTATTATTCTTTGTGCAGTGAACTTGATGGACATTTTATGTCTAGAGATGTAGTCCTTCAGTCCTGGGAATTATTACATGCTTTTTATATGAAATTGGTTGAAAGTGTGAATAGAACAAAGTGGCTTGACTTTCCCACAAGTAAGAGGGAATTCTTTCCTGCCTTTGGACTCCAAATGAAACATTTGCTCTTCCTCAGTCTTGAGCTTACCGGCCTTTGGCTGGGAACTACGTCATTGGTTTTCCTGGTTCTCAGGTCTTCAGACTCACGGTGGAACTACACTACATCTTTTGGGTTTCCAGTTAACTAACTCACCCTGTAGATCTTGAGACTTGCCCACCTCTATGAGGGTGCGAACTACTTCCTTAAAAGTCATCTCTTTACACACACACACACACACACACACACACACACACACAGTATTGGTTCTGTTTCTCTGGAGACTTCTGATCAATACAATTGCTCCTGCGTGAGGGAGAGACACTGAAAACTCTGGCTCTGGGCAGGGCTTGTTCACTACAGGGTTTCACTGTCAGTATTTGGATTTCTTTCTTCTGCAGCTCTTCAGTCTCCCCAAGGAAGCATCTTCTAATCTTTTGCCTCAGGAAGTATAAATGTGGTCGATGGGTGCAGGAAGAGCCAGAGGGTCTGAGAATTCAGTGTTTTCAGTAGTGGCTGCTCAGGGTACAGAAAGCCCTGGAGAGTCCAGCTGTTCATTCTCAGCTGGACACTGCAAGACGCTTAGGTTCTGATGTGCTAAGGCATCCATTGTAGTTAATGAAGGAACTGCTCTCTTATGCATTAAAATAGTACTGTGTACCATCCTTGGAAGAACTGAAAGAATAGTCACTCAAACTATTCTCTGTAGGACTTATTTTCTTGCAGAACCCCACATGAGAAAGGCCGGTAACAAATGCATGTCAGGACTCTCAGACTCTCTCCTGGTTTTCAGTCCCACAACTCACCCACCTTCTTACAAGTCCTACAGCTATTGAGGTTCTGCACAGGACATGCTTGCCCCTCTGTAGGCACTTAGATTGAAGCCTCCTGACTCTTTTTTTTTTTTTTTAAGATCCTTATTTATTTGAGATAGAGAGACCGTGAGAGAGAGCATGAGCAGGGGTGGGGGGTGGGAGGGAGGAGCAGAGGCAGAGGGAGAAGCAGACTCCTCACTGAGCAGAGAGCCCGACGTTGGGCTGAATCCCAGGACCCCGGGATCATGGCCTGAGCTGAGGGCAGGTGCTTAACCCACTGAGCCACCCAGGTACCCCCTCCCAACTCTTTTTAATCAGATACATCCACCCACCTGCTTTAAATCTTATAGCAATTCGTTGCTATTGCACATTCTTTGTTATCTCCATGCTTCTAATCAGGCTTTCTGGCTTTAAAGCACTTTATTCCCTTACAGTCGTTTTGGTGGAATTTATAGGATAAGAGATGACTCAGTGTATTGATTTACCATGATAACCCAGAAGCCCAGGTATTCTGAGTACATGATAAATACTCTAACTAGGATTATGTAATTTATCATTCAAATGAGGACATCACTGAGAGTGAAAGGGACTCTAAAAATAATTACTACTATATAATTTTACACACTTTTTATTAACTAACAAATTGGTATCATATTAGTGGATCTATAAAAAAGTTCTAATCTGGGGCGCCTGAGTGGATCAGTCGGTTAAGGGTCTGCCTTAGGCTCAGGTCATGATCTCAGGGTCCTGGGATCGAGCCCCACATCAGGCTTCCTGCTCAGCAGGGAGTCTGCTTCTCCCTCTCCTTCTGTTCCTCCCCAGGCTTATGCTCTCTCTCTCATGCTCTCTTTCTCAAATAAAAAAATAAAATCTTAAAAAAAGTTCTAATCTATTTTCAGATTTAAAAACTTTCTAAAATTTTTTAATTAATGTATCCAAAATAAAATTACATATCCATGTACATTAAAGTAAAAATTTTAGCAATTCCTTATATTGACTATTTGAATATTTAAAAACTGAATAAAGACTGCTAGAACATTTTCATTTTATCAGTTTTTCAGTCATGTCTGTTTCTAGTAACATGTCACAGTTACTTTTCTGAATATACTTTTTTATTGTGTAACTTTCAGGTGTACAACGTTATAATTCAACATCTGTGTACACTATAAAGTGATTATCCCCAAAACTTAGTTACTATCCATCACCCTACACTCTTTCACTTCTTTTGCATATACCCCCCAACATCCTTCCCCTTTGGTAACCACTGATGTGGTCTATCTATGAGTTGTTTTGTTTTGTTTGTTCATTAGGGGTTTTTTGTTTGTTTGGGGGGGTATTCTTTCTGTTTGGGAGGCATTGTTTATTTTTTTTAGATTCTACATGAGTGAAATCATATGATATTTATCTTTCTCCTTCTGACTTAATTCACTTAGGATAATATTCCCAAGGTCCATCCATGTTTTCCCAAATGGCAAGATTTAATTCTTTTTTATGGCTGAGTAATATTATATCATATATATATAATATATATGTATAATACGTAATATATATATTACATAGACATATATATTTACTTCTTCTTTATCCACTTATCCATCAATGGATGATTAGGTTATTTCCATATCTTGGCTATTATAAATAATACTTCCTTGAGCATAGGGGAGCATATATCTTTTCAAAGTTGTGTTTTCATTTTCTTTGGATACCTAGTAATGGAACTGGATCACATGGTAATTCCATTCTTAATTTTTTGAAGACTCTGTTTTCCATAGTGGTTATAGCCATTTACAATCCTGCCAACTTTGTACAAGGGCTCCTTTCTCTTCATATCCTCTCCAACTTGTTAAACCTTGCCTTTTTGATACTAGCCACTCTGACGGGTGTTAGGCGATATCTCCCTGGGGTTTTGAGTTGCATTTCCTTAATAATTCATAAGGTTGAACATCTTTGCACATGCCTGTTGCCCATCTATGTATCTTCTTTGGAAAAATGTCTATTCAGCTCCTCTGCCCATTTTTAAATTGGGTTGTTTGCTTTTTTGGTTGTTGAGTTGTAGTTCTTTCTACATTTTATATATTAACCTCTTAACCAACTGAGCCACCCAGGCGCCCTATATATTAACCTCTTAATGGACGTATGATGTGCAAATATCTTCTCCACTTCAGTAAGTGACCTTTTCATTTTGATGGTTTCCTTCATTGTACAGAAGCTTTTGTTTAAAGTATAATTATTTAGTATAGTTATTCTTAAAATTTTCCTAACATTGACTGTAATATTTTCAATATTATGTTTATAGTTACTAAATTTGCAATTGTTGACCCCATCAATTGACTTTTCTCTCTAGGCCATAATATTTCAGATGAGAAAATACACTCTGTATGGGAGTTGAAGTAGATGGGAAGCTCACTGCAAATTCTACTAAATGGAAGATATTCTCAATTCTACTTTTTTTAAAAGGTAAGCTCCACACCCAACATGGCACTTGAACTCACAACCCTAAGATCAAGAGCTGCATGCTCTACCAAATGAGCCAGCCAAGTGCCCCCTCAATCCTACTTTTTAAAATTGAAATGTTATAAATATTTGAGCCCCATAGTTTCACACGTACTTCCTGTTTGTCTCAATTCAGAATAATTTTCCTTGACCATTTTGTAGGATAAAACTTATCAAATATATTGTCTCTGTTTATTATGAAAGTGATTTTTATGAAAAGAAATGCTTTTTTATGAATGAAATGCAACCAATATTTAAAGGACTCATTTACAAAGTAACATAATACCATCATGGGTCACTCATGTGGACTTGTAGTTCTCCAAAGGCTCAAGACTTTAATGATGGACAATAAAGAGAGAACACATACAGCCAGACTGAAATATCTTTCTAAATTCAGCACCAGCTTTGTCACAAAAAAAATTTTGTAGCTCAGTTCCTTTATGCATATATAAAAATATTTGTAAATCTTAACAACTACAACTTCTATTTTTATTGGTAGAGTACTGTGGCTTGTTTGAACACACAATTATGAATTATGCATGTATACAACCAATTCCAAATACATTTCTGCTCCACAGTTCCCTAATTTAGTAAGAACATTGTTATTGCTGTGATTCTGTGCCTTACCAAAATTTGTATTTGTATTATGACTACAAAAACAAATCATGTTCTCTTCAATGTTAAATCTTTGAACTGTATTTATAAGTGAAATTCACTATGATGTCAGATAGTTCAAATTCAACACAATGAACTTCTAAAAAGCTTTACTTTGACTCCATTAATTTTATGGAAAAAATGAAGCCTTATTGATATTAACTGATTTTGTCTGAAGCATCTGATGTCATGGACATAAAACAGGCATCAGTTTTCCGTTTGCAAATTCTTTCTTTGCTAATGGACACAACACATTGCCAGTTATTGCTTTATTTGTTTTGTACATGCACAAGAGAATTTTCAATTAAAAATGAGAGAAATTAATTTATAACAACAGTCATTTTATCCAAAGAAAAGTCATACTTCACAAAGTGATGTATAAACATACTTTCTGCAGCTATACATGTTGAATTGTCTTTAAACATGGTATTCTTAGAATAACTACCAACTTTTCATGTGGATTTTGATAGTTCTTCAGCAAATTTGTGTCTCGTATTTTTCAGTGGACAAAGATGTCACCACTGACTCCATGGTGAATAGTAACATTTTTTTTGCTCACATCACATGTTTGATTTTTTTGAGAGACTAAAATTCAGTTTTTAATTTTTCATTAAACATGTGCATTTAAAAAGCTCATTGCTTAGCTGTGAATTGTGCAAGACTGTTGAATCTCAGATCTGTACCTCTGAAACAAATAATGCAATATACGTTAAGAAAGAAAAAAAGAAGAAGAAGAATGTAGCAGGAGGGGAAGAATGAAGGGGGGGAAATCGGAGGGGGAGAAGAACCATGAGAGACAATGGACTCTGAAAAACAAACTGAGGGTTCTAGAGGGGAGGGGGGTGGGAGGATGGGTTAGCCTGGTGATGGGTATTGAGGAGGGCACGTTCTGCATGGAGCACTGGGTGTTATGCACAAACAATGAATCATGGAACACTATATCTAAAACTAATGATGTAATGTATGGGGATTAACATAACAATAAAAAAATTTAAAAAAAAAAAAAAGCTCATTGCTTAGACAAAATAGGGGCATAAGGAACTCCAAAAGCCGACTCTTCCATACAAACAATGAAAGAACTGACAAAAACATAAGCAACTTTTTTGGATCATTGGAAACTAACCAAAGGCTGCAGCAACCCAGAACTGCTTATTCAAGAAAAGTGGCTGAATCTCAATAAGAACAGTGAGGCTTGTGGCATCTTAACTTACTTTGTTCCTTTTTCCTAGTCCCTAGCTCAACAGTAGCCTTGAAAATAACATTCTACCTTCCTGGTAACAGCGGAGCAGAGAGCAGACAGGCAGCAGTTGCAAATTGTCCTTAGTTGATCTAGCTGGTGGCTCTCGGAAGGAGCTTCTCAAAAGGTTTGTCTTTATCTGACCTGACTGGTACTCTCATCTTGTGCTAAAGCAAGGGGTCAGGACTCTGTGGAAAATATTTATAGGCCAATGTTGTAGTCCCTGTTGCCTAATTCAATAAGTAACCATTGGTGCAAACAACAGGTGAACCAAAAAAACCAGGGAGGAAAGTCTTGGAGTGAGATGTTTTTTAACAAAATAAGGGCTTAGGAAAGCTCTGACTGACATATCCCAGAGAATTTAGGAAGTCATACACATGCCCAGGTCACACTCACGTTCAGCTGTGTTCAGGCTCATGAAAGATGGGAGAAGGCTCTAAGCTCTTACCCGTGAATGACTTTGAGGCCTGCAGAAGCAAGAAGTGAAAGCTTTAACTCCTGGCAAGGCATGCCCCATCACAAAGAAAGCCCCTCTGCAAAAGATTAGGAGATTTCTTTGGTTCTAGGCATTGAAGGAAATCCCTGCCCCATCATTACCTAAACACTAAGCCAAGGCTATTCAGGGACCTTGGCCAAAACAATCATGATAAAGAGCAAAGCTGGGAGAGTCACTCTTCCTGGTTTCCAAACTTACTACAAAGCTATAATAATAAAAATACTGTGGTACTGGTATAAGGATAGACCTAAGCAATCAACTCTTATAACCATGGCCAACTGATTTTTTAAAAGGACATCAAGACCATTCACGGGAGAAAGAATAGCCTTTTTAACAAACAGTACTGAGACATTCAGATATCCCCATGCAAAAAAAAAAAAAAAAAAGAATTTGGGTCATTAGCTCACACCATAAATAAACACTAACTCAAAATAGATAAAAGATTTAAATCAAAGAGCTATAACTATAAAAGCTTAGAAGAAAACATATGTGTAATTCTTCATGACCTTGAACTGGGCAATGGTTTCTTAAATATGACCCCAAAATCAAAAACAACACAAGAAAAAAAAATCAGATAAATTGGGCTTTATCAAAATATAAAGCATTTGTGCATCAAAGGATGCTATCAAGAGACTGAAAAGACAACCCTCAGAATGGAAGAAAAAATTTGTAAATATCTGTTACAGGTCTAATATCCAGACATATTATGAACCCTCACAACTCAATAATAGAAAGACAAGTCACCCAATTAAAAAATCAGCAAGGGATTTTATTACATATTGCTCTAAAAGAGATACAAATGGCCAATATACACATGAAAAGATGCTCAACATCAATCACTGAGTCATTAGGTAAATTCAAATCAAAACCACAAATGAGATACCAGCTCACACCCACAAGGATGGCTACAATCAAACGGCAGACAACAACAAGCGTTGACGGGGGTGTGGAGAAGCTGGGTCTCTCTTACATCCTTGGCAGGAATATAAAATGGTGTAGCTACTTTGGAAAACAGTTTGGCAGCTCCTTAAAAAATAACCTCATGAACCAGCAATTCCACTCCTAAGTATACATCCACAAGAATGGAAAACATAGGTAAATAATTGCTTGTAGAGGCAGACTTTTTCACTCTGCAGACAATTGCATTTTTTACAAATCAAAAGTGTGCAGCAACCCTGCTTGGAGCAAGTCCATTGGCGCCATTTTCCTAACAGCATTTGCTCACTTTAAGTGTCTGTGTCACATTTGGGTAATTCTCACAATATTTCAAACTCTTATTTTCCTTATATTTCTTATGGTGATCTATAATCAGTGATTTCTCTTGTTACTATTGTAATTTTTGGGGGGGGTACCATGTACTGTAACCATAGAAAGACAGTAAACTTAACTGATAAATGTTGTGTGTGGTTCTGACTACTCCAACAATCTGCTATTCCCCTCTCTCCTTTTCCCCAGGCCTCCCTATCCCCTGAGACACAACAATATTGAAATTAGCCCCACTAATAACCCTACAATGGCCTCTAAGTGTTCAAGTGAAAAGAAGGGTTACACGTCTCTCTCTTACAATCAAAAACTAGAAATGATTAAGCTCAGGGAGGAAAGCATGTCAAACACCATAATAGCTCTAAAACAAGGCTTCTTAAAGGAAATTAGAAGTGCCTCTCCAGTTTACACACAAATGATAAGAAAGCAAAACAGCCTTACTGCTGGAGGAAATTTTAGTGGTCTGGGTAGAAGATCAAACCAGTCACAACATTTTCTTAAACGAAAGCCTAATCCAGAGCAAGGTCCTCTCTTCAATTCTATTAAGGCTGAGAGGGGTGAATGAGCTGCAGAAGACAAATTTGAAGCTGGCAGAGTTTGGTTCATGTGGTTTTTTTTGTTTTTGTTTTGTTTTGTTTTTGTTTTCGTTTTTAGGAAAGACACCATCTCCATAACACAAAAGTGCAAGGTGAAGCAGCAAGTGCTGATATAGAAGCTGCAGGAAGTTATCCAGAAGACTGAGCTAAGGTAATTAGGAATGTGGCTACAGTAAACAGCTGATTTTCAATGCAGATGAAACAGCTTTCTATGGGACGGAGATGCTATCTAGGACTTTCATAGCTAGAGAGGAGAAGTCAATGCCCAGCTTCAAAGATTCAAAGCACTGGCTGACACTCTTGTTAGGGGTTTGTATAGCTGGTGACTTGAAGTTGAAGACAGTGCTCATTTACCATTCTGAAATTCTAGGGCCCTTAAAAATTATACTAAATCTACTCAGCTTGTGCTCTATAAACAGAACAATAAAGCCTGGATGACAGTACATTTATAACATATTTCATTGAATATCTTAAGCCCACTCTTGAGACCTACTACTCAGGAAAAAAGAGATTCCTTTTAAAATATTACTGTTTGTTCACAATGCACCTCATCACCCAAGAGCTCTGATGGAGATGTACAGGGAGATTAATGTTGTTCTCATGACTGCTAACACAACATCCATTCCGCAGTCCATGGATCAAGGAGCCATTTTGACTTTCAAGTCTTATTATTTAGGAAGTACATTTCATAAGGTTTTAGCTGCCACATGTAGGGATTCCTTGAATAGATCTGGGCAGACTCAGCTGAAAATCTTCTGGAAAGGATTCACCATTCTAGATGCTATTAAGAACATTTGTGATTAATGTAAAAAAAGTGGGGGGGCAAAATCTCAACATGAACAGGAGTGTAAAAGAAGTTGATTCCAATCCTCATGGAGAACTTTGAGGGGTTCAAGACTTGAGTGGAAGCAGCAAGTACAGATGTGGGGGAAAGAGCAAGAGAACTAGAATTAGAAGCGGAGCCTGAAGATGTGACTGAATTGCTGCAATCTCATGCTACAACTTTAATAGATGAGGAGTTGCTTCTTATGGGTGAGCAAAGAAAATCGTTTCTTGAAGTGAAATCTACTCCTGGTAAGATGCTGTGAAGATTACTGAAATGACAACAAAGGATATAGAATAGTATATAAACTTAGTTGAGAAAGCAGCAGGAGGGTTTGAGAGGATTGACTCCAATCCTGAAAGAAGTTCTACTGTGGGTAAAACACTACCCAACAGCATCACACGCTACAGAGAAATCATTTGTGAAAATAAGAGTCTACTGACATGGCGAACTTCACTCTTGTCTTATTTTAAGAAGTTGCCACAGCCACCCCAGCCTTCAGCAACCACCCCCGGGTCACTCAGCAGCCATCAACACTGAGATAAGACCCTCCACCAACAAAAAGATAGCAACTTGGTGAAAGCTCGGATGATAGTTTGCAATTTTTAATAATAAAGTATTTTTTTGTCAAGATTTTATTCATTTATTTGAGAGAGAAAGAGCAAGCATGAGTGGTAGGGAGAGGCAGAGGGAAAAGCAGGCTCCCCACTGGGCAAGGAGCCCGATGTGGGACTCGATCCCAGTACCCCGGAATCACGACCTGAGCTGAAGGCAGACACTCAACCACTCAGGCGCCCCAATAATAAAGTATTTTTAAATTAGATATGTACATTATATTTTTAGACATAGTGCTACTGCACACTAAATAGAGTATACTAGAGTATATGTAAACATAACTTTTATATGCACTGGGAAACCAAAAAATGTATATGAATCACTTTATTAGAATATTTGCTTTACTGCAGTGGTCTAGAATGGAACTTGCAATACCTCCGAGGTATGCCTGTACATAAATGTTCATAGCTGCATTATTTATAATAGCCCCCAAATGGTAAGAATACAAATGTCCATTAACTGACAAATGGGTAACAAATGTGGTATACCTATACAATGAAATATTATTCAACTATAAAAAGGTATGAAGTACTGATACCTCCTACAATGGGGATGAACCTGAAAAAACATTATGCTAAGTAAAAGAAGCCAGACACAAAATCCCTTATATTCTGTGACTCTACTTAAAATATCCAGAATAGGCAAATCCATGAAGACCCAGAGTAGACTGATGGTTGCCAGACAATAGAAGGAGAGGGAAGAGTTGGAAGTGACTGCTAACAGGTACAAGGTTTCTTTCTGGAGTGACAGAAATGTTCCAGAATTAGATACTGGTCATGGCTGCACAACGCTGTGCATATACCAAAAACCACTGAATCTGGCACTTTAATTTTGCTGGGATGGTGAGTTTTATGTGGATTTTTATCTCCTTATTAACAATAAAGCTCATGCAATAACAAGATTTTTTTTACAAAATAAAAGATGTTGCCAAGCAATAAAATAAACTAAGGTTGGTTTGTATCATAAATGATACAGTAAATGAGAGAAATGCTGCAACAAAACCATCCCAACGATTTTCTCTGTATGCCCTGTGGCAGGATCATTCAGCCTGTTTTCTGAACTTACTCGTGGTACAACCTCTAACTTTCTCAGTTTCCTACTGACCCTCATGCCAAGTGGCCTGGAGACCTTGACCTTTGCTGCTAGAGGTCATGGCACACTGGCTGGTACATCACTGTCCAGCTAAAGCAAAAGTGCCAATCACTTCCATCACCACATACAGGCTGATATGAGCAAGCTGGCCTTCACTACTTGCATTCCCAGGCACTTGCTTTTATCAGTAAACATCCTGCTTGTTGTCCTTGAAAGGGAAATGTTAGTCGACATTGTATCTAAAAAAGTTCAGGAAAGGGGAGGTTATTGCTGGTCATCTTTATATTTAACTCTGTGTTAAAACAAGAACTCTGTTCAGTGCAGGGATATCTCCCACACTACTAGATGAGATGTGGGCAGAACCTGCAAGTGCCAAGTGGAGGTCTACCCAACTCAGCCCGGCTTATTTTAACACCATTATTAATAATAAGATTTTGTTGCAAACAAAAACAAAAAACCTGGAACACACGCTAAATAAGAAAGGGCGTTAGGAAAAGCAGTTAATCTGGACTTCCCAATCAAATCAGGACGCCACAACAACTCTCCTGCAAGCCATTGCAGGGTAAGTGGCACAGAAATTAGTTCCTACAGAGATCTGATGTGGACATCATGTCTGGCCTCTGAAAGATCCATGTTTTGGGCTATCATGTAATTGTAACAGGTAAAGACAGGGAGAAAAGACAATCTGGGAGGAATGAAAAAGGGGCACAAAAGCAAAAAGTACATTTAGAAGGAAACAAACAGAACTTCCTCCAGGGTTCATCTATTACTGATTATTTACCTAAGTCATGTTTTAGTTTGATTACCTGTATTTCCCATATTTTCGGGCTGTCTATGCACACACTACGCCTCCATACTGCTGACATTATCTCATTTATGGCTTAGTGCCTTTTTTTTTTTTCTTCGAAATGATAGAAGAAGAACAAGAAAAAAAAGAATTAGACATCTTACAAAAGCAGGGGTGCTTTCTCTACCTTCTAGTAAACATGTAAAATCCCCCAAATACTAAATGAATTAATAACCATCAATGGTAAATGATAATTTTCATAACCTTTAAAACCCCTGTAAAAACATTTACTTCTTAAAAAAAAAAAAACTCAGGCGCCTGGGTGGCTCAGTCGTTAAGCATCTGCCTTCAGCTCAGGTCATGGTCCCAGGGTCCTGGGATCGAGTCCCACGTCGGGCTCCCTGCTCCGCGGGAAGCCTGCTTCTCCCTCTCCCACTCCCTCTGCTTGTGTTCCCTCTCTCACTGTGTCTCTCTCTGTCAAACAAATAAATAAAAATCCTTAAAAAAAAAAAAAACTCATTCCATTAGGTTAAATCAAAGATTTAGTACCAATTCAGATGAAGTATCACAATGAAAGAAGCTCAGACTGAGTGTAGTCCATGACTTCCCCACCCTGCCCATGGTGACAACTGTGTCTGGCTTTGTCAGCTCCTGCACGGACCCACAACTCCAATACAGAAAGTGCTAAGTGCCCAGAGCCTTTCGTCTTCCTTCTCCCTGGGGAGGCTGCCAGAGCCTTTGCTACCACAGAGACAAAAAGTAGCTGTTACGTTTACCAGATACATTTGACTGTGTTTTCAGTCTACAGTCTAAAAGTCCTGACTGCTAAAATTTGGCATTTCCAAAATTTTGCCAGAAATGCAAGCAAACAACCACTTTTTATAATTTTTACAATTTGGCTAAATATAGCTCAGTTTCCAGAATAAGACCAGTCACACAGAGTTTCACACAAATACTCCTTAATTCATCTTTTGTCCTCTAAATTATCCTCAGTCCTTCTTACCCTGTTGGGGAAAGCAGTTTGCTAGAGGAATGAAAGTGTTTCAGCAACCATCACATTTACAGAAAGAAATATTTTGGACATAAAGGTGTGGTTTGTTTGTATTTCAGTTGGTTGTTTATATTCTTTGCAGCAAGGAACTATTATGGATCCCAAACATTTTTCAATTACTATTCAGCTGACTGATTTTCATGGAGATTACAAATCTTTGGAAGATAAATTCAGAATATGGGCTGAGCTTCCTAATTAGAAGATCTGAGCTAAAATCAGTATTTTAAAATTTATTAGACACTAAAATGAGGTTTTTCAAGTATGAAAGAAATGGAGGAACTATACCTCTATCTACACAATCTTGAAACACCCACTTACTTAAGCCATTTCTGAGGGAGAAAAATTCTATTAAATCAATTGCTGTGTTTCTTTAGATCAGAACATGAAGTAGAAGCTCTTGTCCCAGCAAAGAGATAAGACTTGGACTGCTATTGTCAAGAAAATTCGTATGTATCAGCAAGGAAGCTAAAAAATGAAAAGATAAATATTTATTTTGAAAAATAGAAGTAATCTATATAAAAGAGTTTAGAGTTAGTAAAGCTCCAGGTTTAGCCCTAGACACTTGGAGCCCCATGTCAGACTTCTGCTTGCTGGCTAGAGGGACAGGAGGAACCATTCAGCTCTGAAGGCATCTATTTTTTTTTATTGTTTTAAGAAAAATTTAATATAAGAATTAGATTTATGACAAGAGGGTCACGAAAAGTTGAACAGTTTCTTCCAGAAAACAGAATGGCCGTTTATAAGAACAAGACTTGCTATTCTCAAGGATGAAATCTCAGCCTGAAATTCTGCACAAGGTTAGGGCTGCAGATGGCCATGGGCTGAGTCACTGAGCCGCCATGAGTCAAGGTCAAGCTGAGAGTGAAGCACTCTGGACTGTGCCAGGGGTTAGAGCCCTTTCCTCAGAAAACTGAGAGAAGGCAGGTTTATTTAAATGGAGCATTTTCTAAAAGAAGGAGGGGACATTTTTCTTAGGTAGTTAAATCCAAAGGCAGAATGATTCTTTATTATCTGATGTCCACTGGATATCTCTAATCCTCTCTGCAAATGTATTTCTCCCGCTTTCTTATTCTGTGAGCTCTTAGGAGCAGAGTGCAGAGGACCAAGGCCTGGGGCTCACATAGATTCCTGGGGTGCAAATTCCTAAAGACCAGCGTGCCCCCAAAGGGTAAGGGAGAGGAAATGTTGCTGCCCATCTTTTGGATCACTCACCAACGAAAGGACACCTTCTTTAGGGCTACCAACCTTGAAGGGGCTGTTGAGTCCTCTGTGGTTTCCTTAAAGCTAAATACAGTTGAACTCCCTTTGGTATGGAGACGCAGGCCTAAAAAACCCCAGCTTTTCAAGCTTTGCCAAAGCCAGGTTTTCAGTTTTGCATTAGAAATAAGGAAAATTTAAACCTCAATTAAACCTTGAAGCACTTCTGCACTTAGCACTTGGAGTCTGATTTCTAATCAAGGCCACTAGAATTAATGCCATCCCATTCTTGGGTTTGCAGCTGTGATCACGGATGAATCGGAGCCATAAACACACACCTGCCACAAGTCTCTGTAATAAGACTGAGCACCTTTTCCTTTCAGAAACAGGCCAAGGAGATACCTGTTCTCCCCTGCTAGGGCTCCACACTGATTCCCCAAACAGCCCATCTTGAGGAAAGCATAGCAATTTGAAAAGGTGAGATTACATAGGCGTAAACGCAAATTAGTGCCATATGTTGAAGAGCCTTTGTTATTTATGTCTGAACCAGATGCTTCTATCCCCTACATTATATTTGCAATCAATCATTTTTAGCCCTTTTTCCTGATGCAATGTCAATTTAATAAAAGAATTGTGCTTCCTTTTTTCTTCATGACTATGAAAGCTCTCATGACCAAATAACCTCACTATTTCATCTCAGAAATCTTCCCCTTGGAATTAATTACTTTGAAATCAAAGTATTCCTGAACACACAGCTCCTTTTGCAGACATCATTGGCACTTCTTCCTAACAGATCATCTTCTGTAAGTGAATTGAACTTTCGCCATGATGTCACTGAGACAAATTAGAGCAATAAAAATACACCGTGAACCATTACAAGGTAACATGGACAACCACTCCAAGCCAGTTTTCAAATGTTATTCTTATTATTACTTTACATTATAAAATGGATTTTAAAATATCCTACTGTGGAATTAAACCTGAGATTTGAAAATGGACATAGGAGATTCATGAAATTCTGCCTTGAGCATAACATACATCATCAGCATTGTGTGAAGGTATTACTTATCATTTTTTAAAATACTACTGAAGTATATACATATATTGCTTTTTTGAAAGTTTAGAGATAATTGAGTCTCAAATAAGGCAACTCTGAAATAATAAAACCCATCCCCCGTGCTACCCCCTAAACACACCTCCCGCTATTTTTTTTCTGCCTAATTCTTCCTTTCTCTACACACCACCCTGGCATGTCCCTCTTCCACTGTTTTCTAATGAAAACCCATCTTTACAATTTTTTCCTTTTGAAAAAAAATGTGGTCAAATACGCATAAAATTTACCATTTTTACCATTTTTAAGTATATAGTTCTACGGCATGAAGTACCTTGCCACTGTATTTACCATCACCATCATCCATCTCCAGAACTTTTTCATCTTTTCCAACTGAAACTCTGTACCCATTAAACACAAATCCCCCATCCCCCTCCTCCCTCAGCCCCTGGCTACCATCATTCTACTTTCTGCCTCTACGAACCGGACTCCTCTAGGTACCTGATATAAGTAGAATCATACAATATTTATCCTTCTGTGACTGGCTTATTTCACTTAGCATCATGTCTTCAAGGTACATCCATGTTGTGGCATACGTCAGAAGTTCCTTTTTGAGGCTGAATATCCCATTGTATGTACAAACCACATTTTACACGTCCATTCATTGATTAATCCACGCTTGAGTTGCTTCTACCTTTTGGCTCTTGTCAATAATGCTACTGGGAGCATGGCTATGCATATGTCAGTTCGAATCCCTGCTTTCATTTATTTTGAGTGTCTGCCTAGAAGTGGAATTGCTTCATCATGTAATAATTGTGTTTTGAATTTTGTGCAGCATCACCATACTGTTTTCCACAGGGGCTTCTCCATTTCACATTCCCACCAGCAAAGCACGAGGGTTCCAATGTCTCCATATTCTTGTCAATACTTGTTGTTCTCTATTGTTAGTTTTTTATAATAGCCATTCTAATGGGTGTGAAGTGCTAGCTCATTGTGGGTTTTTTTTTTAATTTTTTTAAAATTTATTTATTTGGGGCACCTGGGTGGCTCAGTTGGTTAAGCGACTTGCCTTTGGCTCAGGTCATGATCCCAGGGTCCTGGGATCGAGCCCCACATCGGGCTCTCTGCTCAGTGGGAGGCCTGCTTCTCCCTCTCCCACTCCCCCTGCTTGTGTTCCCTCTCTCGCTGTCTCTCTCTCTCTCTGTGTCAATTAAATGAACAAATAAAATCTTTAAAAAAAAAAATAAAAATAAAAATAAAATAAAATTTATTTATTTGACAGAGAAAGAGACAGACAGAGAGAGAACAGGAGCAGGGGGAGTGACAGAGGCAGAGGGAGAAGCAGGCTCCCCGCTAATGCAGGGCTCGATCTCAGGACCCTGGGACCATGACCTGAGCCAAAGGCAGACGCTTAATTGACTGAGCCACCCAGGCGCCCCTCCTGGTGGTTTTGATTTGCATTCACTAATGACTAGTGATGCTGAGCATCTTTTCATGTGCTTGTTGGCCATTTGTACATCTTCCCCAGAGAGATGTCCATTCAAGTTGCCTATTTTTTTTTTAATTTTTTTTTAATTTTTTATTGTTATTCAAGTTGCCTATTTTTAAATCATGTTTTTTTCTTGTAGCTAAACTGTAGTTCTTTATATACCATGGGTATTGCCCCTTATCAGATATGACTTGCGAATTTTTCCTCCCATTCTGTATGTTGTCTTCATTTTGATATTTTCCGCTGATATACAAAACTTCTTAATTTTGATGAAATCCAACTTACTTATTTTTACTTTTATTGTCTGTGCTTTTGGTATCACATTTAAGAAATCCTTACCAAATCCAATGTTGTAAAAATTTTCCCCCATTTTCTTCTAAGAATTTTAGAATTTTAGTCCTACACGTAGGCCTTTGGTCCATTTCAAGTGAATTTTTGTATATACCGTAAGGCAAGAATACAACTTCATTTTTTTTCTTGTAGATTTCCTGGTTTTAATTATTTCTCTTCACCCCACTCAGCCCGGGCACCGAACTCAGACACTCTCTGTATTCTCTCCCCTTCTCCACTGATTTTCTACTTCCTTGACCTGTACACAATATTTTACTTCTACTTTCCATTCTACATAAATCTGCTTATATCTGTTTTTTGTCTTAGAGTGTGATTTTCTCAAAGGAAGGGAAAGAGTTTTGTGTTTTTATAGCACTCAAAACAGAACCCTTTCTTCATATATGCTTTTGATCATGATGATTGTCTCAATCAAGGTTCAGTAGCAGCAAACAGAAATGACTCTAGCTATCTTAAGTAGAAACAGATTTTGGTTTTGTTGACTGTTTCTTTTGCTGTGCAAAAGCTTTTTATCTTGATGAAGTCCCAATAGTTCATTTTTGCCCTTGCTTCCCTTGCCTTTGATGATGTTTCTAGGAAGAAGTTGCTGCAGCTGAGGTCGAAGAGGTTGCTGCCTGTGTTCTCCTCTAGCATTTTGATGGACTCCTGTCTTACATTTAGGTCTGTCAACCATTTTGAGTCTATTTTTGTGTGTGGTGTAAGGAAATGGTCCAGTTTCATTCTTCTGCATGTGGCTGTCCAATTTTCCCAACACCATTTGTTGAAGAGACTGCTTTTTTCCATTGGACATTTTTTCCTGCTTTGTCGAAGATTAGTTGACCATAGAATTGAGGGTCCATTTCTGGGCTCTCTATTCTGTTCCATTGATCTATGTGTCTGTTTTTGTGCCAATACCATAAAAAAAAAAAAAGGTAGAAACAGATTTAATAGAGGGCCATAGATGTTTGCAACTTCACAAGAAAGGCTAGAGTAGTGGAGGTAGGCTGGGCCTCCAAGAACAACTTTGCAGATCCAGCCATCAGGGCAAGTTGCTGTTTCTGTCTTGAAGGTGGGGACTCACAAGGCTCCAAATGGACTTCTGACTTCCCAAATAGCACCCTCACTACATCTAGGAATCAGGAAGCTCCACACTGCTGCAACTGGAGCTCTAAGATTATATCAATGCCCACTAGATTTGAACTGGCAAAAAAAAAAAAAAAAAAAGAATAGATGCTCCATAATCTACCTCTCAACACCCATAAAGCCAGTGACCGGACACTGGAATCTTGCTACAGAGAAACCCAGTACCTCCCTGAGTGTATATACCAGCAAAATATTGCAAAAACAGAAGAAATCTTTCCAATCTGTCCAATACATCACTTGTGCCTTTCAAATCTCATTTGGGTGCATCTAATTGAAGAAACCTAAATCTATTCAAGAACCTTAAATGTAAGGGAGTTTAGCAAAATGCCAGTTGTAGCTTCCAGCCTCTGAAGAATAGGAAAGCAAACTAGAAGAATGAAAAGTTGAGTGCAATCCCCCATATTGCCCACCATGATGAAGATGATGACAAGGGCATTTACATCTGTATCTAGATAAACACATACACACACCCACATATATATATACATATACAAGGTAGTGGCTGTCACTGCCATATAAAGGATCAGTTCACTAAAAACTGGGAACCGTGTTGGTTACTTGGGGCCATGCAATTGGAAATCTTTACTGTTTAGTTTTTAAATTTTTCATCCAGTTGAGTCAGTATCATCCTGATAATAGAGAACACACACAGAAAGAATCTAACTACCCCTTCCCCTGTAAAATACTCCTCTATTTCCATTGCTCTCTTTCTACCAGCCTCAATTTTCTTGATCCTGAGTTGATTGAGATTGAAGACACACACTTTTTTTGGGGGGGGGGTTGTCAAAATCCACTGAGCATTTCATCTCATCTGTTAACTAAAAAGTTGGGTGTGGAACTATAAGGTTTAAGGGGTACAGGGCTGGCTTCAGGTACAATTAGACTCAGGGATCGAATAATTCATTTTAACTGTTTTTCACCATCCCTTGGTTGAGCTTCTTGTTCCATTGGCTTAAAGCTCAAACTGCATGGTGACCTTTGACAGCTCGAGCTCTGTCTGTGGTGGTTAAATGCACATAACAGCTAAAACTTCTCACGTGGACAAAAGAGCAAGGGTCTTTTTAGATACCAGAAGAAGCAAGAGTCTTTGCAAAGCTCTCTTAAAAGGCTGAGGTTCATTCTAATTGGATCGGATTGGGTCACATGCATCTCTTGAAACAATCATTGCGGCCAGAGAAACGGGATGCAGTAATTAGCTTAAACCATGATCATACGTTCCACCTCTAAAACTTGGGATAAAGCCCTCCCCCCAGGCTGCACAGATCCAGGATGGAAGGTAGATTTCCCACCTCCAAAGTCAGACACCATAACCACAAAAAGAATTGAGCTATGGTCTTTTTACCTAGCCTCTCCTTTACCCCCTAGAACAGCTCCTGGCGAGTGCACTGTTTAAGGCAAGAATAAATGTGTGATACGTAAGTATTACCTCATCTTCCATGTTTTCTTTCCCTACTCCAGCTCAATGACTTCTACGGTGCAGAAGGGGCTTCTGGTGAATTCTTACCTGACACCCACTGAGTATTTCTTTAACCACACGTCCTTCATTTTCTGTACAACTGAGCACTGACTGAGAAAGTGAGAGTCAGTTGAGTTACTCTGGAGCAATCTAATTGTTCCTGAAGAAGTCGGATGCAATTGAGTTGCTTGTTGACATGTTCAAGGGCAACTGAATAGTGTCTGATAGAATTGGGAGCAACAGAATTGCATTTGAAAACCTCTTCTCACCATTCAGTTGGGCTTAAAAATTATGGCATAACTCCATGGCATGCAATAATTGTAACAATTGTTCTCTGCATTCAAGCCAGCCTAGGGGAGGCCCTTTTAAACAATTTTTGACCAGTAATATTATTCTATTTTCTAGTCATCAAAAATAAATCTGAACGTTCTTCTAATGGCTATAAAGAAAGCTGGAGAGAGTTTTTCCTCAACAAACAGCTATTTAACTGGATGGAACGGTGGCAGTAAGGGCCAAAAGCCTAAGTCTAGTGGAGGGTGCAAATTGCAATCCTAAAGTTAGACAAAGAGCCCCTCCAGAGGAGCAACAATGAACTCACAGAAGGCTTGTTCTGAGAGGTTTCTCCCGTGAACTTAATTAAGGATAAGAAGTATACCTTTCAGGATCTCACCTCAAACACAGTTCAATTCAGAGAATTGTACTTTGATGATTTATGAGGCTGAGAATGAATTAGATCTAAACTGAATTAAGTAAATTCACCTAAGTAGGTTTTCAGTTCTTTGGTTTTACCCACTCTGACTTTAAGGCCCCATGAGTTTCACCCTGACTATTGTTCCTGCTATTATTATTTCTGACTCCTTCAAGTTTTACAACAAATAACTGAATCCAAATAGGGAACAGAACATGCGAGGGGAAGAGAGTCTTGTTACCCTATTTGTTCCCATAGCAACCGTGGAGTGGGCGGCTTGCCTTTGGCACACAAGAGCAGCATCTCCAACTGTGTCTCAGAACCTTCACCCCTTGGGTAAATTTTCATCTCTCAATCCCAGTGGCCCATCCTCTCCCTCTCCCCGTTTACTAAACTGTGTTCTTAAATGATTTACACACGCTGTACAAAACTAATGATGGCTTAAAATGCTACACCACCTTGCATATTTGAATTTTGTTAAGTGTTGAAGTTCTAAGCTCATTAAACATCAATGGTAGAACTCCAGACCCTAGCCATGAAGGAAGCAAGGCTGTGATGTAATACTGTCCTTCTTGATCTCGCCATTGATCACATGGGTGGGTTCAGTTGTACACTAATGATATGAGGAGTTTCCTATATGCTTATTACACTTCAACATTTTAAAAAGAAACCCAGCAGAGATATGAGATATGAGTAGCTCTGCATTAATGTTGAAGTGGGGAGAAGTACTCAGATTTCAGAGATTTCAGAAGTAAAATTAATAAAACTTGATAATTGATAGAATGTGAGCAAGAGAGCCAAGCATCAGTGTTTGGGATGCCAGGTTGATAATGTTGGCATTGGGGCACCCGGGTGGCTCAGTCAGTTAATAGTCTGACTCTTGGTTTTGGCTCAGGTCATGATCTCATGGGTCTTGGGATCAAGCTCTGAGATGGGCTCCATGCTCAGCAGGGAGTCTGCTTGAAGATTCTGTCCCTTTGCCCCTCCTCCCTCGCTCTCTCTGTCTCTCTAAAATAAATAAATCTTTTTTAAAAAGATAATGTTGGCATTAACCAAGATGAGATTTATGGAGGAAGGATATTGTAGAAAGAATTGATTTGCGGTAAAGATAATGAACTTTATTTTTGGACATGTTGAGCTTAAGCCATTGAGCCAATACAATAGACAGCTTGAAATAAGGGTCAATATCTTAGGAGAGAAGATGGGCCTGGAAATAGATATAGATCACTCATGTATGAGTAGTAAAGGAAGCAAGGTCAGTTGAAAGTTAGCCAGGAGGTTGTATTTGAATGTACTCTTTGAGAAGTAGGATGAGGTTTGACCCATGGAGAGCATCAATATATTATACATTTGATAGACAGATGGATATATATTATTATATGATATCTATATCTATCTACAGAGAGACAGAAAATGTGTAGGGCAATGCTGCCACACAGAAGACCAGAGAGGGGTGATCTGTAAGACCAGGTAGAGCAGTTGCATAAAAAAATCAATGATTTTGGCAATATCTCAAGATGCTTTGGTGGGATATCATGCAATAAAAAAATTTCTTGGGGTGCCTGGGTGGCACAGTCAGTTAAGTGATCAACTCTTGGTTTCTGCTCAGGTTGTGATCTCAGGGTCATGAGATCGAGCCCTGTGTAAGGCTCCAGGCTCAACGCGGAGTCGGCTTAACTTTCTCTCTCCCTCTCCTTTTGCCCCTCCCCCTGCTCTCTCTCTCTCTAAAATATATAAACACATTATTAAAAAAAAAAAAAACCTTCACTCCTTCTCTACCTGGAGAATGAAAGAAATGGATTAAAGCTGCCATAGAATCAAAAGTTTTAACAATTAATGCAGTATGGGCACCAACCCATCAGAATGGGCCATCAACCAACCAGTCAGGAGGAATGCCAGGACATAATCAACCTGCAAAGTCACACCATTACATACTGGCTGGTTATGTACCTCTCAAGACTCTCACTGATTACCACTGAGGAGCAGTATCAGGTAGAGGTTAAGAGGTTTCAGACCCAGTCATACTAGGTTTTATCCCTGGTTCTGCCACTTTCTAACTTTGTAATCTTGGGATGGTTACTAAACTTTTCTGTGTCTCAGTTTCCTTATCTATAGCATGAGGTTAATCACAGAATTGTAAAACACAGTTTTTAGAACAATGCCTGGCACATGAAAATGACTAATACATGTTATTTTGCTAATATTATTTCTGAATAACTTAGCCTCGTGCAAATCTGCCTCCCTCTACCCACAGAACTGAGTCTTGCTTCTTTAGACGTGTTGAATCCACATGGGCAGGCAATGATGCATTCATGCAACCATGATCTCCTCTTGGAAAAACTCCTAAATTCAATTAGCATCTTCAGTTCAACTAAACAAACTGGAAAAAAGTCCCAACTGCATCAGATACTTTATTTAGATGATTTCAATGAGGGAGGAAAAAATCTTTGAAATGAAACCAAAAACTCTCAACAGACTCATTTCATGTTGGAACTGTAAGAATTTCAAAGGCATTTGCTTTTTTGGAGCAAGGTTTGGAGGATTTGACTAAAATGCTATTTGAGAAACAGGATTTGGAAGGAAGAGACTTTATTTGTGGTACAACCGTCTCATCTCCACATCCTCAAATGGATTTTTGCCTGAGTACTTGCTTAAATTCTGTTTACAGTGGCCATTATTTTGTGGGAAAATAAAAGGGGCTCTTAAATCAAAAAAGAAGGGGGAAAAAAAGTAGAGAAGACATGTTTGAATGAACAAAGAGGAGATCATAAAATATTTTCTGTGGCTTTCCAAAAAATCTGCTCATCTATACCATATTCTACAATTTGTAAAAACCCACAGAAATGAAAGCTCTGAGAAACAGCAGTGGCGGGCCAGCTTAGAAGAGGCAGTTTCTTTTGCATGATAGGGAAGTTGATTAAAAACTGAAATTTCCAGGCTTCCTTCCAGAAGAGGGTAGGCAGGCTGAGAGAAGAGGAGAGCCTAGTGGTCTCACCATACTTAAACGTGGCTGGCTCAAATGTCACCCTCCCAGGCTGCCTACCCCTTATTACTCAATATTAAATGGTCCTCTGTATTGTTCTCCAACCTCTTGCTTCACTTTTCTTTAGAGCACTTCTCTCTGTTAAAATTGCTAAGTGGATTGCTTACTTTCTTGCTTATCGTCTTTTTCTCCACTTGAATGTAATTCCATGAGGGCAGGGACAGTTTGCTTCTTATTACATCTCCAAATACCTAGAACAAAACAGGATGCTCAGTAATTTGTGTTGAATGCATGAGTTAGTGAATGAATAAATGCAGTTGCTATAGTGACCATTTTGAATCAACTACTGTGTAAATTCAGTGTCCTATATACATTATTGGCCAAATTGGTCACTTGGTCAGCTGATAGGTATTTTGACCAAATTAACCAGTCAAATCAATAAAAAAATGATCAACCCAGGAATCTCATTCAAAGCAGTTTTGACTTGTTCTGACAGTAGCTCTAATTTTGACAGAGAGGTTTTAAAGCGTTCTCCTGGTAGTTCTGTTCAATAATTTTCTTTTCTAATGGGTTGCTTCCACAGCCATGGCTAATAGAGAAACAAACAATACAGTAAATTGCAAAACAATTAAATTGTTGAAGCCAAATAGTTGATCTGGTTAAGTCAAATCAAATCAAGGGCTTGGTGATTATGGAGCAATTGACCTGCGTGTGGTCAGTATATTGACCCTTGAGTCACCCGATTTAGAGCGAGGACAGGGCTTGTGACATGAGACCGTGCTCTCTGCATCCATATTTTAAATGGGTAAGAAGGACTTTGTAGAGCTTAATAGATGTTGAATCTTAGTGTTTGAGAAGTATATAGCTATCATTCATTTTCGGAAGAAAGGAGAGAGGCAGGGAAGAGGGTCAACTGGTTGGCAGACAATAAAATGTGCGCGCGCACACACACACACACCCCACCCCATCTAAAAAAAAAAATCAAAACAAAACTCAGTTCCCTAAAATCCAAAGCACTTAACATGAAAATGAAACAGTGCCTCCAAAGAGCAAGAACATATACATAAGGGCGCAGGCCAGTATCCTGAGTGCTTTTATTAGGAAGAAATATAAACTTTATCTAGCAGCTGGCTTCAGCACTGGAAAAGTTCTCTTGAAAACATTATGCCAAACGCACTGAATTAGATAAATGAGACAAAGGCTCTTATTATGAAGAAAATGGGAACTATTTTGTTTGCTTGATGTCAACTCTCTGTGGTTATAAATGTGGCATTTCAAAGCCACATAGGCAAAGCCCTCCCCAAAAGTCTGGAGAGGGTTTTGTGCATACAATAACAATGATGATTCTTATGGTTCTTTAATGACAAAAAAAAAAAAAATCTGTCAAGGAGAAAAAGAGGTATTTTCCTCCAGGGGTTGGATTGTATAGAGTCAAAGCCAGCTCTATTGAGGTTGCTGGAAAAAAATTAGTATCCAGGAATAAAAACAAAAGTTGGGGTGGGGGAGGGGAGAATTGATTTGTGAACTGAGTGGTTCATGCAGCTCAGTGCAGTTAGGAAGGACTGCTGTGGGGGAGGGGTGGGCAAGGGTATTTTATGTCCTAAACGGAACTCATTTCCACGCTTTAGAGGTATCTGATGGCTGAAATAATTAATAAATCATCATTTCCATAATATATGCCAGACTCTCTACTAAATATTTTATGTCGATCATTTTGTTCTGGGCTCCCCACAATCCCACGTGGTCCAGAGTATCATTCCTCTTTTACAGATGGGGATACTACACTCCAAGTCAAATAGCCATGAACAAGAAGAACCTAGCTGCTGGGTGTAAAACCCATGTTTCCGTGCCATAGGTAGCCAGCACCTCGAGCAAACATCACCAGAAAGCCTAAGATTCTGGCCAGCCGGCAAGAATGGCCCTTCCTGAACTTTGGAAGAAACCAGTTCCCGTGGGCATTCACTGTCTGGCTCGCTGGAGAGGGCAGGGCAGGAATAGGAGAACAGAGCACTGGGCAATTGAGGCAGAACCGGAACTCAGGTTGGGTGCCATGAGACTTTGCCCTTTATAAAAGGGTTTGATTTTGCTTCCACAGCAGCTGCAGGTGCATTGTCCTATTTCCAGCATGGTGATGGATTCAAACCTACCAAGAAAGGGAACAGTCAGTTCTGACCGTTAAAGATTTGTCTGGAAAGTCAAGGGGAAAGGGAAATTGAGGTGCTCGTGCTGGGATGCCACCGTGCATTTCGGCTAGATCTCTCTGACAAGATTTACTGGAGGACGGTTTGGAACCCAGAATGCTAAGTACAGTGGCAAGGAAAACGCGTGGCTCTCCCAGATACAAAGCAAAGACTTGCAAGAAGAAAAAGAGAAGAAAGGAGGGAGAAGGGGAAGCCGAAGGGACCGAGAGGAAAGGCAAGAGAAGTTGCGCCGAGTGAGCACCCTCGAGAGATGGTCTGCATCAGGAGGACCAGTTAGACACAGGGCCACTGGGAGAGCTGTGGACTCCGCTCACCGTTTCATCCGTTTACATGAAAATCAAAGATAATCTGTTTGGCAGGAAACAAACAAACCAATCAACCCTCTAGGTCTCTGGGTGCACTTGGATTTGGGTCGCCCTGCCCCACCTGCATATAAATGATTTCTGAGCCCTCCGCCTGCCTGGTCACCAGCCATGTGAACGCCTCGCTTCGTAACGCAAGCGGCAGGGGAACAAATGAAAATCAAATGGGAAAAGGCAGGAGAACTCCACGCGGTGTGTCAGGAGACCGGGGAAGTAAAACACAACATGGTAATGAAGTGATTGAAAGATTGTTAAGACAGCCCGTGTACAAGATAAAATATGGTCTCAACGTGATTGCCTGATTCCCTGGCAGACAATATGCCCAGTGAACTTCCCCTTTTGGAATAAAGCAATCTTGCCCTCAGACAAGAACAATTTCTCTGTGTATTGCAGAGGAAGTGAGAAGTGGCACTTTGGATAAGGGATTCAAAGTGCCTGTCAGACGTGCTCACACAGCCTGCCGTCCTTCCCAGGCTCCGGATGCCCGCCGAGAGAGCTCTCTCTTGGCTGTTCCAACGATGCTAATATGAACCTGCCCGGAACTGACCAAAAGAGCGGCGATTCTTAGGGAAACAAAGAAACAGTCTGGGTTCCATTGTAGCCCATCTGCATGGAATGCATCCCGTGTTTGACTGTTTCTGTACAGAAGCCCAGCCACGCACTGCTCCAGCCTGGATGTGGCATTCTCTCTCGAAAAATGCAGTGTCTGGATACTCAAGTGGGGTTTGACTGATGGTGAAATTGAGTGTGAATTTCAAGCAGGCCATTTCCTTTGACTACTTCAGGGAAAAGCTGTAATGAGAAGAGGTTTTTAAAACCAAAGAGAAAGGCTTGGTCATTAAGCCTAATGAATGGCTGAATGCCACAGAAGGCATTCACAGATTTTGGCCATAATTATATTATTATTTATACATTTCCATAATAAGAACTTATTTCCAAGGGAGCACAAATTGCTTTATAAATGCAAGTTCCTTAATCTTTGGAGTATTCCTAAACTACAGACTGGGCATTAGTTTTATTAGCTCCATTTAGCAATAGAGAAAATGAAGCCTAAGAAAGGCTAAGCTTCTAGCTTCCCATCACTGACCAAATGAAGATGTAAATTCAGGATGGAACGCAAGCCCCTGCCTTCCGATCCAGGGCTGTTTCCATTTCACTAGTACAAACAAGAGACACACAGAAATGTCTTCTTGCGGCTATTAGATGGGATTTAGACTCTAAGGGCAGAGCCAAGGATAAGGATGGAGGATGTGAACCTACAGCTCTAAGCAGCATGGCTTTTATGTTCTTGCTGCTGCACATTCTGGTCCCTGGGGTCATGAAAATAGGGAGGTGGTAGCTCATTGGTCATAGATGCAAAGGTTTTCTCTGCAGCTGGGAGCAAGTATCACAGTGGAAATTCCCAAAGTCCCTTCCCCTGTGTCCTTCCTTGGTTAAGGATCCAGGCCCTGGGCTCTTAGGTAAATCATTTGTCTTCTGCCTAAGGGTGGCCCAAAGCCTGGAGCAGCCCACTAGCATGAGCATCACTTGGGAGCCTGTTAGAGAATCCCGGGGGCTCCTGGCTGGCTCAGTTAGGAGTGTGTGACTCTTGATCTCAGGATTGGGATATGAGCCCCACATCGGTGTAGAGATTACTTAAACTTTTTAAAAATCTCTTTAAAAAGAAAAGAAATACAGAATCCCAGGTCCCACCTCAGCCCAATGGAATTGGTTTCTGCTTTTTGTAAGATCTCCAGGTGATCTGTATGCACATTGTCTGAGATTCATTCTTCATAGTGGTTAAGTGTACAGGCTGGATTTATAGCATCTGAATTAGAGTCCCTGGTTCTCCACTTAAACCACCCATGTGAGCCCAGGTGTGTTCTTTAACCTCCATTCATTCTGTGAAATTTCAGACAATAAGACTGTCTACATCAGGGGTGCCTGGGTGGCTCAGGGTTAAGTGTCTGCCTTCAGCTCAGGTCGTGATCCCAGGGTCCTGGGACAGAGCCCCGCATCAGGCTCCCAGCTCTGCGGGGAGCCTGCTTCTCCCTCTGCCTGCCGCTCCCCCTGCTTGTGCTCTGTCTCTCTCTCTGCCAAATAAATAAAATCTTTAAAAAATAGACTGTCTACATCAGAGGATTATTATGAGGATTAAATGAGAGAATCCATTGTTTTAAGAACTACGAGAGACAACGCACACAACGTATTATGAACAACGCCTACCACATAGCAAATGCTCCATCCATGTTACCTTTAGGCCCCTCCCTTGTCATTCATCCTAATGTGATTTAACATGGTAAAGTATTTGGAGCTATAACATGCTGATTTGCTCTAGCCCCTCCCCCATTTTCTAGGAATATCTTCCATTTCATAACCCATATACTGTCATGAATCTTTCCTCCAACCAACTCCCTGCCAGTTCCCCAGCCCAACTCCCAAATTTTTGTTGGGGAGGGGGCAGTGTCCATGTCAGGGCTGCCTGTAGGGACACAGGACCCTCCAAGAGCTCGGGTCAGTCTCTGCCCCATGATTTAGCTACAATCGCACCCACCCCAGCTCCCACCAGGATCCTGAACGCTGTACAGGAAAACGACTACAAATAGAGCAGTGGGACAGCCCAGCCTCCCCGAGTTCTGTGGCACAGCTACCCTCAAAGCCTCGTTATTATCAGGAAGATTTGGAGGCTAAACTGGTTTGTGATGACACAAGGACATAGTGGGATGAAACAGGCTGCCTACTGTTCTGTTGACCTTTATTTAGCACACTTTATTTATACAGTGTATAAAAACACACACACTACCAGAATGAATTCTGCCAGCCAGGTAAAGGCCAACCCAGACTGGTCTATTCATTCAAGATGGCCCTTTCTTTAATACTAGACAGAGGTGTATAGGAAGAGGCTCACTCCTATCCATAAAGCCCCAATTACTTGACATAACAGGCTTTCATTACGTAGCTGCGCTAGGCCAGTTCCTCGCCTGACCCCCAGCACTACGCAGGGGAGCCCCCTCGCCCCCTCTCTAGCCAGAGGGAACCACATCTCAAATTTTTAAGGTTAATTTTCCAATCAGAACATGTTATTCAGGACCCCCAAATTAGAATTTCTGAACATAATACCTGAATTTGGGTATTTTTCCCCCTTCCTTCCACAGACTACAGGAAAAAGAGCAGAGACCTCAGGGTTGAGGTCTGCAGTCAGCTGCCGTCAAGAACAAGAGAAAAAGACTCCATCAAGCAGTTAACCATCTGCTAACCAGAGCACCACCTGGAAATAGGACCCTTCAGAACTGACAGATAGTCTGTGTTTTTAAGCAGGTGAGATCCAGCAGCGTGAGTGACTCCTCCCCCACCTCACAAACCGCTCGATTGAGGCGGTGTTGTTGCTAGTCGGCCCGTTCCCCACCCGTCTCCGCACCGTCCCCTCCGCTCTCAGCTGTTTCCTGACTCCACAAATACACCGCTAACATAAGCCGGGAGTGGGTGCAATCCCGTGCTGCTACGGAAGGTCCACTCACGCTTGACACTTGAGACCTCCCTCATCTCTGGGCTCTTCCAGACATGGGCACCATGGATTAGCTTCCAGGTGTGGACTCTGCCAAATGGGACTTGTCATTAGGGGTCACACACATTTAGAGCAGGGAGGGGAGGTAACAGGAAGAAACAGGCCTCCTGCTGTTCTCCTGACATTTATCCCGCGCCACTGGGGTGCATGTTTATTTCAACGTAAAACAGCTGTGTCATATAAACACAGCCCGCAGTAAAGAAGAAAAACAAGAACCGAGTGACTGGGGAGAAGGAAAATGATTACGATTGAAATATTTACCAGGTGAACAACATACACACACCCCACCAAACACACCCAGAAAATTTGTTATTTTAGTTATGAAACGTTGCATTGGCTAAGGTTCTGGTAATAAAAGATATGATTCACATAAATGACCGGGCTTCAGCTTTCTTAAGTGAAACTGGAGGGGCGAAAGTGCTGTGTTGACAGCTTTGCAGGTAGAAATATGCAAAAAGCGGCTGGTTTGGGGGTCTTGGCACATGTCAGCAAACTGAATCACGGCTCATGACTTATCATGGGGGTGCCGACATCTCCATTCTCCGCTTGTGAAAAAGTCTGGGTGCCACTTAAACCTTAGCCAGGCCACCGGGAGCCAAGCAACAAGCTTCTAACAGCATTTTCTACTTACTATTCTGGATACGAAGCGGACTGGTGTGGATCACTGTTGGCTTCCATGGGCACTCTCCTCTTCGGCGAGAAGCAGCCTGGACAGGCCAGGTGGGACAATCACTCTTCCGGGTCCTGCCCGTCTTACCCCGTTCCTCACCCCGAGCACTTGTCAGTATCTTTGGCAGTGCTTGTGAAAACACTAACTGCTAAGACCCCCTCCTATCCCCTGAGTTTATGATTCGGTACTGGAAGGCAGAGGGTGGGGAGGATTGGAAATTTGCATTTCTAACAAGTTCCCAAGCGATGCAGATGCTGCGGGTCCAGAGAGGAGGCTTGAAGAACTTTTATATGAGGGAAACGTGGGGGTTGGAGTCATCTACTCAAAATTTGGTTATATCTTCACTATTTAAGCCTGAACTGCCTTTGGTATCCAGGGAAAAACTGTTGATGCTGAAACAGACCCTCAGGCCTAGAGCTGACAGGAGGAGACCTGTTCCTTGAAGAGAAAGACAGAAATGTCTTGGGCTTGGACTCGGTGCCTATAATGTGGCCCATCACCTTGGAACATCAAGTCGCAAGGGGCCAGATTCTCCCATTGCCTGCAGAGACCAGCAGGGAAGCCACACATCATGAGACACCAAGCGGTTCCTTCCCCACGCTTCTTGCCTCAATGGCAAGATTTTATTAGGGACCCTTTCTCCTTACTCATAACCAGTGTTGCTCAAATCATTTAGAGAAAAAGATCAAGGGAGACTGTGGAATAGAGTTGAATGAGGACAAAATATTCTTGTTCTTCTTGAATATTTCCCCATCCGCCTCCATGGCAGATTGCCAAAACTGTAGAACATTCAGTGAAACAATTTCATATTATGGATCCACATCACCACTGAATTTAACCTGCCACTCTAATTTATCTGAAACTTCATATTACGGATAAGAACCTCCACTTTTTTGCTCATTACCAGAAACATTAACTACTTTTTGTCACGGAAAAAAACTGGGATACATCACAAGAATTACTCCACAAGCCTAGAACTTCAAAGTCTCTTTGAGATGGGGCTATTTGCTTGCCAGCTCGGGGACTCACTCCCACATGCTAGCCTCGAAGCGTGTGTTTCATCAAAATGATAAATTACAACATATCATGGAGCTTTGAGTTTGAAAGAACAACAGTTAAATCCTGACATGCTAAGGGTTGGCTGGCCTGGGCTGACTCGGACTCCAGGTGCCAAGCCAGGCCCTACACGAACCGGCCATGGGCTCTTGCTCAGGTCACACAGTCCTTCGGGGCCCCACCTTTCTTATCTGTGCCCTGACCATTCCCCTGACTGGCTGGAAGATCACTGTTTTGCAAGGCAGCGGGTTCCATTGTTGCTCAGCTTATTCCAAAGTCAAAAGGGTTCTTCTGCAATTTGTGCCCAAGTGTGATGCTCTTTCTCAGCTGCTCACTCTCCCTAGTTGTGCCTTCCAGAAAAAACACAGAAAAGCCTCCTCCCTCTTCAGACAGCTTCCATGTCCCCTTTAAATCTTCTCTAGAGTTCCCGTAACAGACTACCCAAAAATGTACTATAACTCTTGACAAATAGGAGATATTCAATAAATGTAAGTTAAATAAATGAATAAGTGAATGGAGGGGTAAGTGCTTGAGTGAGCACAGATATTAGCCTTCCTGGGCTAAGTACAGTTGACTTTTGACAGTTACTACATTAACACGTGCAGTTTTAACTATTCATAATGACTCTAAAGGCCCACTCGTTATAGTAATTGGTCCTTTGGTTATGGCAAAAAAAAAAGTCTGGATTGATGCTACCAGGTTGGTATGACATTTAAGTCATTTAAATCGCTTAGTTCATTTTGATTTATGAACACTACAACAAAAACTTATGATGTACTACATGCTGGCTAACTGAACATGAAAGAAAAGAAAGAAAGAAAGAAAGAAGAAAGAAAGAAGAAAGAAAGAAAGAAAAGAAAGAAAGGAAGAAAGAAAGAAAGAAAGAAAGAAAGAAAGAAAGAAAGAAAGAAAGAAAGAAAGAAAGAAAGAAAAAGAAAGAAAAATGATCGTTTAGCTCGTGAGTGAGCCTAGCTGATACTCCAATATTCAAATCTCAATTTGACTTTTATTATGTGTGTGTGGTATAGGGCAAATGATATTCTATCGTGGTATCAGAAATTCTGGGAACTTACAAGGATCTTAGGTCATATTCCTCTCAAATTATAAAGGTGAAAGATTTCCAAAAGGATTAACAAAGAATCCCGTCAATTGACGATTTCTCATTATCCGATGCCTATGACAACTGTGGAACTGAGCTCTCCTTCAACCTTCTTTTCTTAGCTGGGTCATACCATCAGATCACACAGGGATTTTCTTTTTTTAAAAGATTTATTTATTTGAGAGAGATTGAGCATGAGCAGGAAGGGCAGAGGGAGAGGGAGGGAATCTCAAGCGTGGACCCCAACATGGGGCTCGATCCCACAACCTTGAGATCACAACCTAAGCTGAAATCAAGAGTCGGGGGCTTAACTGACTGAGCCACCCAGGTGCCCCAGGGATTTTTCATATGAACTGTTGTTGGCATGCAATCCCTTTTGCTTTGTATATGCCTACTACATTTCAAAAAAGGAGACTCATCTGGGGCTCCTGGCTGGCTCTGTCGGGGGAGCATGTGACTCTTGATCTCGGGGTTGTGAGTTCGAGCCCCATGTTGGATGTAGAGGTTACCTTAAAAATAAAATCTTAAAAAAAAAAAGGAGACTCATCTGTCTAAAAGAAAGATGGGCTGACTATTCCATTGGCCTCAGAGGAAGATGGCACCTAGGTGGACGTTGCTTCTCAATTATGCGTGTCAGGAAACTTCACCATTTCAGAGCAGTCATGGCCGTTCAGGCTCTAAGGCCTGATTTAGATAAATCTAACTCCTGAAAGATTGATATATAACCTAAAATGCCATTTTAAAATTTCTAGTGAGGTCTACAGTGCTATAGCGATGACGATACTTATGTCTAATATGAAAGCGATCCCTTGTAAAATCCCAGGGAAGCCTAATGAAAAGTTTGCTCAATTGAGCACAGATTCTAAACCAAGGGAACTGAATATTCTGGACGCATATAAAATATTCCTCCCTAGTACTTAAGTATGCATGTCAACTAAATACTGCCTTTCTCCCATGGTCTGGGTAAACATGACAAATCCTTGTTCTCCAATTTCTCTTTATCTAGCCTCTAAGCAGACTACCCACCTCCTATAAATCTATTCTTTCTCTAAACAGAAGAAAACACAATGGCTTAGGTTATAATTTTCTGAAGTTAAGATTCCAAGCTTGAAGATATTCTCCCAGCTATCATGATAGTAGTAAAAGGCTCTCCAGTCCTACATCAGCTATGCATTTGGAAACTCTCTCTTAAACGGATGACCGTTCACTTATTTTAGTTTTCCAATTATTGAATAATTTGAATAGAAAATGCATGCACATGGTAAGATATTTCTTTTCAAAAGATAGTTTAAAAAGCATACAGTGAAAAGTTCTCTCCCTTCCTGATCTCCATCTCCACTGTTATCAGTCTCTTTCTTTTTCAAAGAAAATCCATACATTCTCTTCTTTCATATTACATGAATGGTAGGATGCCAATTGCACTGTGTTGTTCCTTCTTATAGAATTAAGTTAATCCTTTTAACAGCTGCAGAGAATTCTGTCACATGGATGTAGTCCCAGTAACAACATACATTTAGATTCCAGTCTTTGCCATCACGAACAATGCTGCAATAAATAGGACTTTTATTAAATGTATTAGAATTTTTAAATATAAATTTATTTATTAAATAATGATGTTTAACATTTCACACCTGTGCAAGTACATCTCTGGATTTATTTCTAGATCTGAAATTACATTTTTACTATAATTAATATTGTCTTATATGTTCCCATAGCATTGATACAATTTATATTCCTACCAGCAATTTATTAGGGTGCCTATTCCCATATACTCACCATGAAGTGGAGCGAGCAAGTTCATTAGTCATCAACCGCTGTGTGACAAATTACCATAACACGTAATAGCTTAAAACCACATGCATTGTTTCACAGTTTCTGTGAGGCAGAAATTTAAGAGGAGCACAACCTAGTGGTTCTGCCTCACTGCTCCTCACAACATTGTTGACCAATGCTACAGTCATCCCAAGGCTTAATGGGGCTGGGCGATCCAATTCCAGAGTGTCTCACTCAATGACTATGGACAGAAAGCCTCGGTTCCTTGCTGACTGTTGGTTGGCGGGACACTCAGGTTCTGCCATCTCCACTTCTCCCCAGGGCTCCTTGAGAGTCCTCATGACATACCAGTTGGCTTTCCCCAGAGCACAAGATCCAAGAAAGAGAGCACATAGGAAACTGCCATGTCTTTCATGACCTAGTCTCAGAATTCTGTCACGAACCATCATGTCTAGTATGTTTTGCTCATTACAAGTGAGTGACTAAGTCCAGCTGACGCTGGGCTTTCCTTGGAGGGAGGAAAATTAAGTTCCCTCTCTTGAAGAGGACGAGTATCAAAGAATTTGTGGTTATATTTTAAAACCAACAGAGTGAGTTATCAATCTTTTTTTTTTTTTGCCAATCTGATAGGTGGAAATGGTATCTACTGTGGTGTTAACGTGCATTTACTTACTATGAGTGAGACAGTATTTTTAACAGCTTCACTGAAGTCTGATTGATATACAAAGGGCTGCACATATTTAATGTGTACAGTTTGAGGAGTTTGGACAGATGCAGATACTCACCATCCTGTCACCATCGCATGTAATAGACACATCCAACATCTTCCAAAACAAAATTGACAAATCTTAGATAGAATAATTAAGAAAAAAAGGGAAAAGGCTCAAATTAATAAAATCAGAAATGAAAGTGAAGACACTACAACTGATACCAGAGAAATAAAACGGATCATCAGAGACCACTATGAACAGTTACACACCAACACGTTGGACGACCTGGAGGAAATGGATATATTCCTGGATACACACAACCTATTCAAACTGAATCATGAAGAAATAGAAAATCTCAACACACTAATAACGAGTAAGGAGATTGATCAGAAATTAAAAACCTCCCAGCAAAGAGAAGCCCCGGACCAGACAGTCTCATTACTAAATTCTGACTTGTTGTGTAAGAATCATTCATAAGTTCTTTCTGCAAACTTTCTGTCCTGACCTTTGTTGAATTTCACTGGGGTTTTGGTGTTTGGTGTTTGTCTATGTAATTATTTTTTCTGTTTGTTGATTTCCTTTGTGCTGGGAATTTTTTTTTATGGCATGCCCACATCTTTTATGGAATTAAATTTTTCAAATGTTTCTCATCTGGAATGTCTTAGAACGACCTCCCCTCTGAGATTGTTATTTTTTAAACCCACCATGCTTTTTTCTGTATGTTTATGACTTAACTCCTTTTACATTCAAATTTTTGATTCATCCAAAATGTCTTTTGATATAAGGTGTCAGGGAGGATACCAAATCTTACTTATTATTATTTTTTTCAGAGGCTGACTACCTATTTTCACCAGTATCATTTATTGAATATGTGTTATTTTCTCTTTATATCACTTAGTGTCCTGCCAGGAAATCTGAAAGTACTCTAGAGATTTCAAGCAGAGGAAAACTTAAAGCAATGAATTAGTGACAAAGACATTGGACGGGCTAAAGAAGCAAGGGCGAAAAGGGATATTTCTCTGTGGCCGAGAAGCCTCCAGGGCTCTGGGCTGGAAACCACCAGTTGATGCTCACTGTTGAAATGCTAGCCACACGGTCGTTCCCGTTTTTGTAATCTCAATGCAAACCCTGAGCAGGAACCCAGAAACTTCAACTCTGATGACGCTGCTGAAACCACTACCACTCTCTCTAATACTGGTGAAGCCCAAATGGCCCTCCATCGATGGGATTAACCGCAACCAGAAAAGGCACTAGAAGCATAAACATGGTCCCTTCCTTCACTTGCCTCTTAATCCCGACCAGCGTCACCCATTCGCAGAACTGAACCAAAGGAAGATGATGAGCCCGGAAATGTCAGGCAGGGGCTTCCAGCCAGCACCTTTGTAACACAGGAGGGCAGGGAAGGGGAAGAATGGAGCAGAGGGCTAGCAACGAGCCCACCCACTGATGTGAAAAGCCACGTTTATCACACAATAAACGTCTCCACACGTGAGGGTCTATTTCTAAGACTTTCTATTTTTTTTTTCATTAGTCTAGTTAAGGTTCAGTGTCACACTGTTTTGAAGATTATGTTTCCATATCTGGTAGAGACAGTCTCCTCTCGTTGTTTTTTCCTTTTTAGAATTTTTTTTTAAAGATTTTATTTATTTGACAGAGAGAGACACAGCGAGAGAGGGAACACAAGCAGGGGGAGTGGGAGAGGGAGAAGCAGGCTTCCCGCGGAGCAGGGAGCCCGATGCGGGGCTCGATCCCAGGACCCTGGGATCATGACCTGAGCCGAAGGCAGACGCTTAACGACTGAGCCACCCAGGCGCCCCTCCTTTCTGGAATTTTCCTAGCTTTCCTGGATTGTTTGTTTTTCTGTATAAATTTTAGAATTAGCCTGCCTGGTTCCAAAAAACTCCAGTTTGTATTTTATTGAAAGCATATTACAATTTTAGCATACCTTAGGGAGAATCAACACCTTTATGGTGATAAAATTCCCTATCTATTCATTCAATACATGATTCATTTGCTCCAGTGTCCTACTGTGATCTTCACTAGTATTGAAAGTTTTCTTTCTATACATCTTGCACATTTCTTGTTAAGTTTATTCATAAGTATTTTGTGTATTTTGTATTTGCTGTTGGTGTCTCTTGTTCCGATCGATCATTGTTTGCACATGTGAAAGCTCTTGGTTTCCATATGTGATTGTTGTTCAGTTATCTTTGTTCAGAATTCCCTGATAATACCAGCATTTCAATGTGCTCTCCCTTAGATTTTTGAGGCAAATAGTTATGCTATCCGCTAATAACTATAATAACTGTAATTTCATGTCCTCTATTTCAACTTTTAAACCACTCATTTCTTTCTCTTCTCTAATTGTGCTGAAGAATACCACCAGGCCGTGAAAAATTGTACAAGTGATAGTGTGTCCTTTCCTTGTTCCTGATTTCAATAGGAATGCTTCCACTCTGTTGTGCATAATGCTGGGTTTTGCATAACAGAATATCAGTTGATCCTCATTTTGTCAAAACCCTTTTTTTAAAATGGACAATGGGTGTTCAATTTTCTCAAAAACCTTTAAACACTCATAAAAATAAATAATCATATGATTTTTCTATTTATATCAATTAAAGTGAAATACATTAATAAATATGCAAGTATTGAAACAGCCTTGTATTTATGTAATAAATTCCTTTGGTCACTTAGTATCAGTCTTTTAGCATGCTATCTATTTGCACATACTTTGGGCTTGTTGCATTGATTGTCATGAGTAAGGTCGGTCTGTAGTTTTGTGTGTATGTGTGGATACATGTATGCTCTTTGCCCTGGTCCATTTTAAGTTGATTTTTACTAGCTTCACTCTCAGATAGTGACCTCACTGCCGATTTCCTCAGGGGTTCCTTACACCAGTCTCCTGTATGCCCATTACAATGAAACTAATCTCTTACACATAAATATTGGACTTGATGTTTGTTCCTGATAATTTTGTCTTAAAATTTCATTTTATTGCAGCAACGTACCAACATCTTTTGATTACTGATTTTCCTCCTTAGGTTTTATTCTGTGGCTTAAAGACACATTTGGAAAAAAATGAAATAAAATAAAGACACATTTGGCAGATGGGTCAAAAGCCAGTTAACAGACTAGGCTGTCACCTCTCACTTACCTTGTGAGGAAACACAGAAGGAAATCAGAATCAGGTAATGCCTCTCCATCCCATAAAGGAAGGAAACATAGGAAATGCTTCCTAGCGCCATGTCAGGTGACCACCTGACCCATCAAGGCCGACTGCTGCCAGGAAGGAGGGGGCTGTGGAGACAGGGAGTTCAGAGAATTTCTAAGGTCATTGCTTTGGTTTCTAGAGGTGTTTTTCATTGTTTTTTTATTTTTTCATTAAGTCAGACGGCAGAAAGCATGCTGTATACTGGGACTGAGGGCAATAAGTGCGAGGTCATTTATGATTGCTCACTCCAGTCCTGACTTATAGCTTCAAACATTCATACCTTTTAGGGTCAGGAATCAGGAGCCAGCCTGTCAGAAGCCATTTGCCATATTTGCTCAAGATTCCTACCCTATATGATGGGAGAAGAAAACATGATTCCAAGGGATGTTTCATTGACTGAAAAACAACGAAGAGTTCATTTTGGAAGCTATCACAGGATACAATAAGTGTGACTTTTCATTTCTGATAGACTTATTCTTTTGGGCTCTGCCTACAATGCCAAAGCTGTTAAAAATAATAATAATGGCCAACCAGTTATTTTGTCAATCTAAAACAAGATCTGAACACACATTTAGAATTATTTCTTCTTGGTGAATTGATACTTCTGTCATTATATAACGGCCCTTGACTGCTGATAATAATCCTTGTTCTCAAGCCTGCCTTATCTAATATTAGTAAAGCCCCTACAGTTCTTCTTGTTATTGTTTACAGGATATATCTTTTTCTATCTCTTTAATTTTAATTTATCTATGCCTTTAGATAAGTTTTATATTAAGGTATAAAACTTGGGATAAGACTCTTTTTTTTTGTTTTGCCTGTGAATATCTAAGATCCAATGTCATTGTTGGAAAGGCTATATTTCTTTCATTAAATTACTACTGAAACTTCATCAAAGTCAGTTGGGCATATTTATGTGAGTCTATTTATGAGTTCTCTATTCTGTGGGTCTATGATCTGTGGGTCTATTCTTCCACCAATACCATACAATCTCAGTTACCATAGTTATATAAATCTTGAAATCATGTAGACCAATTCCTCCCACTTTATTCTTTTCCAAAATTGTTTTACCTATTCTAATTTCTTTTCCTTTCCATATTAATTTTAGAATAATTTTTTCTATATCTACCAAAAATGTTTTTCTGGACTTTAGATAGACATTGTATGAAATCGGTGTATCAATTTGAGAACTGATGTCTTTATTATGTTGATTCTCCCAATCCACAAACATGGTACAACCCTCCATCTATTTAGAGTCCTAATACAGGTATACGATTAGTTTTAGTAAAAACTGCCCATTGTCCATAATGATTGTAGCAATTTACACTCCCGCCAGCAATGTATGAGAATTCTAATTCCTCCACATCCTCATCAACACTTTTTCATTTTGGCTATTCTGATGGGTGTGTAGTGATGTCGCATTGTGGTTTTGCATTTCCCTAATGACTCGTTACACATTATTTTTAATGTATACTGTTACATTTTTATGTTTTTTTCCAGTTTTGTTGGTATATAACTGACATATAGCATTGTGTAATTTTAAGGTATACAATTGTAATGATTTGACATATGTAGACATTATGAAATGATCACCACAATAAGTTAACATCCATCACCTCACATGTTCACAATTTTTTTTCTTGTGATCAGAACTTTTAAGATCTATTCTCTTAGCAACTTTCAATTACACAATACCATATGGTTAATGATAGTCATCACCTTGTAAAGTACATCCCCAGAACTTATTTATCTTATAAGGAAGTTTGCACCTTTGGGCCACCTTCCCATTTCCTCAGCCCCCAGCTCCCTCTTTTTCCCCACCACCCCTGGCAACCACACATCTGATCTCTGTTTCTAGGATTTGGGTTTTTTTAGATGCGACATATAAATAAGATCATACAGTATCTTTCTCTGACTTATTTCACTTAGGTAATGCCCTCAAGGTCCACCCAAGTTGTTGCAAATGGCAGGATTTCCTTCTTTTTATGGTTGACTAGTATTCCGTGTGTGTGTGTGTGTGTGTGTGTGTGTGTGTGTGTATCTCACATTTTCTTTATTCATTCATCCATTAATGGACACTTAGGTTGTTTCAATATCTCGACTATTGTGAATAATGCTGCAAGGATTATGGGAGTACAGTACCTTCAACCTTTTGAGGAACCTCCACACTGTTTTCCATAGTGACTACACCCATTTACAATCCCACCAACAGTGCATAAGAGTTCCAGTTTCACCATATCCTTGCCAACACTTACTATTTCCCATCTTTCTGATGATAGCCATTCTAATAGGTATGAGGTGATACGTTGTTGTGATTTTGATTTGCATTATCCCTGATGATTAGTGATGTTTCCCCAGAAACTTTTGTTGTTCTCAGGGGTAGAACAGAAAAAAATATGTCTTCTCCATCTACCTAGAAGGGGAAGTCCTTGTTTTGGTCTTTTTAGTTTGGGTTTGGTTTGGGCTTTAATTGTGCAGATCACGCATAACTGTGCAGATCATGCACAATTACCTGCATGTTTTTGCCACCTGGCAGAGAAAGCCTTAATTAAGCTTTCTGGTGATAATATATAAGGTGGCAATAGCCTGTTTAGCAAACACTGAAATCAATAGAAGATGAGTCTTTTCCACGTTTATTCTGTTCATATCAAAGAATGAATTGCACTCACATATTCCTCGATTGCTTATTATATATAAGCCACTGTGCTTGGTTCTGGGTGTACAATTAATGAACAAGGTATTGTTCCTGCTCTCAAGAAATTATGGCCTGGTAGAACAAACAGAAAAGTAAAGTGATATTTAAATACATTGTACTAACTACTATAAAAAGGATAAGCCCAGAGGAGGGCTAAGGAACCACAAAAGACTTTATAGATTAAAAATAGCAACAACAAGAAACCAACTTTAACTTAAAAATAAAGAAGTTTAGTGAAAGGGTATTGAATACAAGCAGAGTCAATGGAGCAGCTAGAGAAAGAGGTTTATGGAGACAAATCAAGGCAGTTTTGAAGGGTTTGGAAATTGGAACCCAGGTAGCATCTCTGAGCCAGAACAGTCCCATCAGAGCCCTGCCAGGGGCATGGAGGAATTCCGATTTCTTTCATCTGGCACTATTTATACAAGACTCAATGTTCTGGAAGAAAGCAGCTGATTGACCAGCTTAGGTCCCAGCTCGTCTACCTGATTATACTGGGGCCATGAGATGAAGAGCTAACTCCCTTTAGGTTCTGTGATAGGAGAAGACATTTCGTTTTACCATCACCATCTAACTAAGGATACACAAAGGAAAAAAGGGCTAATTATCCAGAAAGAGTGAGGTTGCTAAAGAAAGGCTGAATGCAGCCCAAAATGACAAAAGTCCATGGCAACAGGTAAGATGAAGCTGATTCTGGGGAAGACTTAGCTAGTCCTGGAGTGGGAAAAGAGTATGTTTAAGGCAGAAAAATGGACATGTGTAAAGTCTGGAACAAGAGGCAGCATGATAAATTTAGACAAGTAAGGTAGGTCTAAATGCCTGAGGCACAGGTGGGCAGGTATAAAGAGGCCAAGAATGGGAGGAGATGATGTTAGACAGGAAAACAGAAGCAAGGTGATACTGTGTCTTCAAGACGAGTGAAAAGCTCAGAGTTCATTCCTAAGGATGAGGGAGATGTTAAAATGTTTTATGTAGGGTTATGACATTTTCATTTTTGAGACATGGCTTTGGCCATTGTGGTAATCAGGGAGAGATGAAAGGAGCCTGAGCCAGGACGATACTGAGTGGATCGAGAGATGTGATTAATTAGACTTAAGGAAGGAGGGGGTGAGGGAGAAGGAGGAGACAAGATGATTCCCAGGTTTTTGGCTTAAGTTTCTGCATGGATAATAATGCCGTACACAGAGAAAGGGAATTAAGGTGGGGGAAATGAGTTTGGTGTTGGACATATTGAGTTTAAAATGGATTGTTGAATATATGGTTTTGAAAGTAAAAAAATGAGATTTAGGCAAAAGATTTAGGTTAGGTATCCATCATTATAGAAGCCAGAGTGATAAAGGAAACACCCCTGGAACAGTGTACAGAGTGAGAAATGATGAGACCTTAGGCCGGAACCCTCACAGCATCAACACTTAAGGACTGAGCTGAAGAAAAGCAGTAGCCAAAGAGAATCACGAGGAAGACCAGAGAGGTAAAGGGGCAAATGGAGGAGTGGTGTCAGGGAAGCGGACGCAGGGGACACGTTCAGCACGAGGAAATGGCCGATGGTGTCAGATGGTGAATAAAGTAAGGGGGGAGAAGTGTCCGCTGGATTTGTCAACAAGGAGGTGGCTGGTGTGTAGAAAGTTTCAGCTGAGTGGTGGGAGCAGTTGGCCAGACTGCAGGGGACCAAGGAGCAAGGAAGGGTAAGGACATGGAGACAGTGCGGCTCACGGGCACTCGATCCTACTGCATGTGAAAATCACCTGCAGAGCTTTGGAGACTCTGGGCTCACCTCTCCAAATGGAGATTTGATTAGACCAGAGTGAATTTACATGATGCATTAGTTTTCTCTTGCTGCTGTAACGACCATAAACTTAATGACCTGAAAGGACACAAATTTATCTCACAATTCTGTAGGTCAGAAGTCTGACATGGGTCTCATCGGGCTAAAAATCAAGCTGTCGGCAGAGCTCTGTTCCTGTCTACAGACTTCAAAGAAAATCTGTTTTCTTGCCTTTTCCAGCTCTTGGAGGCAACCCCTATGTTCCTCTTCAAAACCAGCAACACTGCATCTCTGTTCTTTCCTTCCATAGTTATAACCCCCTCTTATTCTCTTCCTCTGCCTCCTTTTCCACTTTGAAAGACCCTCAGGATTCCATGTAGGGCCCACCTGGATAACCCAGGACAGTCTCCACACCTCAAGATCCTTACTTTAATCCCAGGGAAGGTAACAGCACCTGGGGATTAGAACGTGACCATCTCTGGAAGGCTGTGATTCAAATTGCCACATAACGTAAAATTGTCAACACCCCAGGTGATTTTCCTGAGCAGCCAGGATTAAGCAACACCAGAAGGAGAAAGAGGATGATAATGGAGTTAATAGTTCTTTGGTTTTGTCTTATTTTTTTTAATGGGGTGTGCCATGGTTGAAATAAAGATGATTCATTCCAATTCCTAGCTCCTGTTTTCCAGTGAAGTCTCAATAGCAAAATTGTTAGAGAAGAACCATTTTTACTTGACACCTTTTAAAGATGCCCAGAGCTCTTTTCCCCTTCTTCACTTACTCAAAACATGACATGTTCTATGAAGCTTCCAAACCCATAGTTATAATTAAAAAGATGAGCGAAAGATATGCAGTTGCATGCTCGAGGTGAGCCTGAAGATAGCCAAACCTAGATTTATAGAAAATGAGCTTTTCAGAGACAGAAACTGAAGAGGCTAATCTGAAATGAAGCACCATTTCTCCCCCTACAGCAGCCTGGGGTGACTTGAGACTGGTCTTTTGTCAGCACTGGGGACTCAGAAATGAAAGACCGCACATATTCAAATGCCAAGTCTGCCATATTGCACAGGGAAGGCGAGCATGTGTTTTGGTTGGAAGGGGAAAGAGTGTTCAATTAATCCCGAAATGTTTGCAAAAACAAATGATGGGCAAAAGAAAACTAAACTTGAAAGGAGTGTGATTTCTTTATGAAAGACCCATCTCCACCAGCCTGGCAGCCACAAAATAAACACGTCAGCCAGCCAGGCCGGAGCAGATAATTAGGAATGAACAGCAGCACGTGGGCCGATTTCGTGGAAACCAAGGCAGCGTGGCAGATGGGCAGGCCCCAGTGCCCCAGCACCCCGGGTGTGGGGGAGGCTGGGCCAGGCCTCCCGGGGGTCTTCCTGGGGCCCAGGAACCAGCCACTTCCCCCTTTCCCTGGGGCCATCATGGGAAGGCGCACATTCAGACCGCGCGTCTGTCCCCGCCTCAGCTCCCGGCCAGCGACAGAGGAACCCAGGACCAGAGTTAATTCAGCCCTGGAGGGATCCCACAGGCCTGTCAAAGCGAGGGGATTCCTGCCTGCTCTTCAGACGCTTTTCCCGTTCTGGGCACTCCCACGATTGCAAAGGATTTGAGGGCTGCCTTGCCGGGACCCCTTAACTATAAGGGAGAAAGAGCCACCAAAAAACACATGTATTCTGCTTAAGCGATTGCCTCATCGTGACATTTTTTTAGAAAATGAGGATTTACGTAATTCAGTTAAGGCCAATGCTGGTCTACGCAGAGCACAGGCTGGGGTTTCCAAGGGCACCTCCACGCCCCGCGGCGGCGTCTGGGTCACGGACTAGCCGCGCCGTTGCGGCCGGACTTGTGCCTGCCTGACAGGAAGGCAGCAGCCTGACGGCAGGGACGCATCCAGTCCCCCGAGGCGGGCCACTTAAATGCCTGCTCTGCACCGACCCCATAGAAGATTGGATTTGCGTGGCTATCAGAGACCCTGGCAACCGCCAGTCTGGGGTGAGCATGTTGGAACTGACGCGGCCACACAGAAGGAGGGCCCAGTATTCCGAAGCATCCGCACTCCGGCCCAGACTCCCGCCCCGCCCCCTGCTCATTTCCTGGGGGGTACAGGCGGCCTGGGACTTGACGCGCAGACAGCGGGGCGTCTGTATCGGGCGAGTCTCTCTCCTCCCGCTTTCCCCTCGCCCCTTCCAGCACTCTCCGGGCTCCCAGCCTCCGCGGCCATACTACCGCGGCTCACCACTCGGCCGTGCCCTCCTCCTCTGCTCCTCCCGGGCCAGAGCTCCGTCACAGAAGACAGAGTGTCCTGCATGACCCGTTTTGGCGAGAGAGTCCCCTGCCGGCTCCCCACTTCTGTGGGCGGACCGCATCTCCCTGCCCAGAGTGGCCTCTGCTCTCGGCACCCCAATTGGGGGCTCTCTGCAAAGGCTCCAGGAGTCTCTGCACCCCTCTGACCCAGACGGTCTAGTTTGTTACCGGATTATATTGCTTCCAGACTTTTCTCTATGCATTTTCACATACCTAAAGAGAGGTTTGTGTCTAGGTCAGCTGTCTGTCCTTTCCCTGGTCTGCTCCTCTATCTATGGGCACCTTGTCAGCTCTGCCAATGGAAGGCACTGGTGGGAGATCGGAGGGCAGGAGCCAGGAAGAAGCCCCCCTCCGCTTCCTACGGCATCTCCTCCATAGCTTGTGACCCCCGTGTCCAGCCCATCACCGTCAGCTCCCAGAGTGTCTCTGATTCTGAAGGCCTGTCAGTACGGTCTTCTCTCCTGGTCTCTCTCTAGCAGAGAGACGGTAACAGCTTCCCACTATTACTAGTCACCGGGTGAGCTCAACATCTTTTACTTCTCCCTTTGTTCTTCCACCTCAGGAAGCCAATCCCCGGTATTAGATTCACTTATAAAATCATCCGAGCCATTTCTAAGTGTACAGTTCAGTGGTGTCCAGTCTATTCATCTTACTGTCGATTCGGTCTATTTTAAACAACTAGAGACATTTCTATTTTCCCGATTGACGTAGCTTGTGGAGTGGTTTTAAGAAACAGATTCTCATAACAGAATTCTGGTTTGGGTTGCTTACCTGTTAGAACATGAATATAGTGATGATCTCCTTGCAAATGGAAGGAATATGTGGCATGCAGCGGCAACACCTTCCTTAAATTATCACCGGCAGTTTGCCTGGGATAACATGCCAGTTAAGACAAGGCTTTGGGATCCCAGGAACAAACTGAGGGTTGCTGGAGTGGTGGGGGGTGGGAGGGATGGGGTGGCTGGGTGATGGACATTGGGGAGGGTATGTGCTATGGTGAGCGCTGTGAGTTGTGTAAGATGATGAATCACAAACCTTCACCCCTGAAACAAATAATACATTACATGTTAATTTAAATAAATAAATAAATAAATAAGGGAAACTTTATTTAAAAAACAAAACAAAACAAGGCTTTGGGAAATCAAGTAACTCCCACCCTCAACTGCTGTAAGCTGTCAGCAGGCCTACTGCTTCCAGAGGTGCAGAGAGCTTACGAAAGGAAACTATGAGCTTGGGCACAGGTACAGAACCATCGAGCTACTTCGGTGTCTTTAAAAGAATCTCCTTTTTCTAGTAGCCATGGGGTAGACAAGGGTGAACATTTGGCTCCAACCCTAATTGCACGTGTTGCAGAATCACAGTGTAAGCTGAACACTAAACCTAGCCATGTCTCCTATGTTAATGTCAGGGCATTATTTGAAAATGACTGGGATCCTGACCCTTGAGAGGGGACATTTGGATGAGATGACACACTTAGAACCTTGAACCAGAAAAAAACCCTGAACCTTCCTGTCCTACAGAGGCAGTCCATCGTCCCTTGTCTGTGGAAACAAGCTTTCCCCTACTCAAAGTCTCTGTAATGTAATGATCTTACCCCAGGAAGCTTCTTGTAATGGGATACTAGTCTCCTCAAGACCCACTCCTACTAGTTCTTTCTGCCTCTGGATTCATAAATGGGATCGGATCCCACGGTACTCTAGGAGCACATTCACAAGGTGCATTCTGAGAAAAGGCATTTTATACACCACAGGAAAAGTAAGATCTTGCTCATTCTTATGAGTGGACACCTGGAGAACAAGTGTGCAATCAGATTCTAAGGGTGACAGCCAAAGAACAAAAAATCGCATTAGATGAAGCTGAATTTGTCAATAAGGACACACTTAACTCAAGATTCCAGACTTCCTGTTCTGAATCATGCAGCTGAAAACAGTTCCAACAGTTTCTTTGATCGGTTGACTGAAACTTGGATGCAGCTGCCTACATTCAGTTACATTGGGATGCCCCAACTTCCCTGGTACAGTGAGCTTTGCATATTTGTCAGAGCCAGTGTCCATGGATTTAAGGAATGCCTCATTTATCAACACGGTATTTCATACATTCTGAGCAAGTAATACATTTTATAGCAAAGGAAATGGTTTCCTTTGATGGTTTCGCACCCATGGAATTAATTCACTGACCTTACCATACACCTCAATTGCCCAGAATTAGCTGGCCAGACAGAATGGCTGGGTACAGACCCAGTTACAGTGCCAGATGGGAGACAACACCCAGTGAGCTGGGTACTATCCTGTAGGACACCATCTATGCTTTGAACTGCAATAAATGGCCGGTGCTCTTTCTCCTGTAACCAGGTCACATGGGCTAGAGAACCGAGGGGTGAGGACTGGTCCCATTCACTATTATATCCATTTCCAGAGGTTTGCTTCCTGTCCCTGCAATCTCGGGAGTTTTTCCCAAGGCTTCCACAGGGAAGAGGAAGGGGAGACTGCCATCTAGCTATTTGGATTTCTGCATGCCAGTGGATCAACAGACAGAGGATGGGGTGGATTTCAATTACCAAGGGGAGATTGGGTTGCTACTACACAGTGGAGGCAAAGAAGCATCACTGGAGTCCAAAGGATAATCTCACACACCTCTTAGTGCTTCCAAATAAAAATCAATAGAAGAATACAGCAATCCAATAAAGGCATGGCCACTGAAGACTCAGAACCTCCAGGAACTGTGATTTTAGTCACCCCAGGGGGTCAAGAACCCTGATCGGGTGGAGCGCTGGCTAAGGGCAAGGCAACAGGGGATGGGTGGTGGAAGAATGATAAATACTAACTGTGATAAATATCAACTGTGGTCCCATGACCAGTTATAGAAATGATGACTCTAGCAGTTACGAATATTTCGTTATATTTATATTATTCAGTTCTTTCTTCTTTCTTTCATTTTCTCCTGTTGTTTTAGGATAAGTGTTCATGATATTTAACTTTACAGCTAAGTTGATAAGCCATCAGACTGTGAGAAGCCACATCCATACCTTTGGGAAAGATCATATCAACTGGAAAGTATGTGCTTGAAATAGATGATGACAAATGATGGGACTTTGGATCTCCCCTTGGTAAGAGGGTGAGAACTTTGGTTTATATGACACGTACCTCATGTCAGACAGAAGAAAACGGATGCCAGGTTGCAAAAGAAATACACTGTATAGGTCAAGCCCGTCTGCTTCACATCCACTTTCTGTTCCTCTTTTGCTCTATTCTGTACTTCAGGAACTACAACATTCCATAGGCTCTCTTTCTTCCTGGCTCCTAAGTAGAAATGACCAATAGGTGGTGATAGGAGAAGACTGGAGTGTGGGAGGAGAGAAGCCAAGGCATTTCTCCCCCTCACTCTGCTTCCAGTGGCATCTCTCGTAGTGGTTGCAATTCCTCCATGGCTTCAGACCTCCACGGAAGTGACCTAGCACCTGGGCTCTGGTAATCCTCTCTTCGTCTCTCCAATGTAGAGGGGCTTTTCACTTTGGAAGAAATTCCCTCTCTTTTAAATATTTATAGGGCTTTATATCCTGCTGGTTGGACCATAACTGATAGAGTTTGTTTTAGTATATTATGTTATATAAGTAGGCTATACATTGTTCAACCCCTTGTTCTTTATTGTATCGGGCAACCTCCTATTTTAGACAAATAGATCTAACACACTTTTTAAAAATAATTCATATACCATAAAATGCATCCTTTTAAAGTATATGATTCAGTGGCTTTTACTATATTGCCCACAAAGTTTCAAAACTACCAGCACTACCTAATTCCAGGATATTTTCATTACTGCCCTAAGAAATCCTGGATTCATCAGTAGTCACTCCCCATTCCTTCCCTCTGCCCGATCCCTGGAAATGAACATTCTACTTTCTGTCTCTGTGGATTTGCCTATTCTGGACATTTCATATAAATGGAATCATACAATATGTGGCCTTTTGTGTCTGGCTTTTTACACTTAGCATGTTTTCAGAGTTCATACATGTTGTAGCATGAATCAATGCTTCCGTTCCTTTTTATGGCTGAGTTATATTCCATTGTATGCATGGGTATACCACCTTTTGCTTATCCATTCATCAGCTGATGGACCTTTGGGCTATTTTCACTTTTCATCTATTAAGAATAATGCTACTGTGATATTCATGCTCAAGGGTCTATGCGAACATACATTTCAGGGCTCTGGGTTATATCCTGCTGGGTCATGCGGTAACTCTTTGTTCACCTTTCTGAGAAACTACCAAGTGTCTTCCAAAGCAGCTGTACCATTTTATATTTCTAATTCATTCTTTTTAATAGCTACATAACATCCCACAATATAAAAATATTAATGTTCTATGATGAATCTAACACTTCCTCTCTTAAATACATTTAAATTTTTTCCATTTTTTCATGATTAAAATTAATCATGATCATGCATGAACACATAACGTTGTATACTTCCATAGGTATAGGGATTCTTACACGTGAAATTGCTGGGTCAATTTAATTTTTTGCTTTAAAAATTTTTTGCTATCCAAATTTTTGCTTTTTGATTTTTTACTGTTTCAATTTTTGCCTTGAAATGTGCCACTGAACCACCAAAAGGTTGCTACTAATCTACACTCACACAGCAGTGTATGAGAGAGCGAAATTTTCCCACATGCCTGCTAATACTGGGTATGTTTTTGTTTTTGCCAATCTGATAGGGACAAACTTTGTCTTACTGTTTTAACTGCCTTGCTCTGATCACAAAGGAGTGGCAGTAACCGCTTTTTCAAGTACTCATATATTTATTACCCAAACATAAATAGTTAGATTGGGTGATTTCTAAGATCCTTTACTGCTGTAAAATTTGACTTGTGTGATTTATGCTCTGGCAAGAAATGATGGTTATGACAATGCTGGCTGAAGCCAGAACCGGCTTTATGGAGCTTGGGATTGTTTAATTGTGTTTCCTAGGTGCTGGGACGGCCCACATGCTCACCAACGTCCTCCTACAGGATATCCATTAATAGAGCCACATCTCTTTATATTTAGCCCAAGGCAAAAAATGCCAATGCCCCCAGGAGAGGCACAAGTTAGCACATGGGGATCAGAGCAAGTTTTACCTAAAATTAGGCAACTGATGTTTGTGAGGGCAAAAGAACCTGGAAGACTACAGGACAGAATTGACCTACTTCGCATTTTTACCAAAAGTCACCTGTTTCCCAGAGGGGAGACTGTGTTGTCATGAAATGGGCCTTGAATATAGAGTCAGAAGATTTAGGGTGTGGGCCTGACTCACAACACACTCATGTGAGGTCTTGGGTCATTTCCACACTGCCTCACTTTTCTAGTCTACTAAGTGGCAATATTCCCTGTTACACCAAATTATTACAAAGTTTAAATAAGAAAATGCAATGGAAAAAAAAAATACAGTGTTCTCCCTCAAAGCCAGTGAGAGCTATGAGTTCTCTCCCACACCCGGGGGCCCCAGAAACAGCAGAGCTGGGCCGGCAGTCAGATGCAAGTGCCTGGCAACTGTACCCCTCCACTTGGGCCACAACCCCAAAATGACTCTTCTGAGAAGCACACAGGTGAGAAGAGCCACACGCGACCATGCTCACCCATTCCAGAATTCAACACACTTGGGCTGAGGTCCCTGTGCCAGGTCTTTCTTCATCTCCTAAAAAGATGAAGATGGTAATTGAGGGACCCAGATGGGCTTTGTTTATGTTTTACTAATTTCTCAGGTTATCATATTCCACTGTGTTTCCTCTGTTGTTGCTATTATTTTACAAACTCTTCCTTGTAAATCGAAGTGGTGGCTAAACTTGGGAGACAGCTAGCAGCCTGGCCCTCGCCTTGTGCCATAGAGAGCCATCTACCCAGAGTCCATGCTCTCCAATCCCTAATTAAAAATTGTGATAGGAAGCCCCTAGGGCTTACATCTCCTATCCCCATGACATCTAGATGTGACCATGTAACAAGTTTTTACCCAGAGAGAGTGTGAGTTTGAATCACATGTGTGATTTCCTGATCAGAGTTTGTTTTGTTTTGTTTTGTTTTAAGGTTTTATTTATTTATTTGACAGAGAGAGAGAGAGCGAGAGAGAGTGCGCACAAGCACGGGGAGTGGCAGGCAGAGAGAGAGAGAGAAGCAGGCTCCCTGCAGAGCAGGGAGCCCGATGGGGGGCTTGATCCCAGGACCCTAGGATCATGACCTGAGCCGAAGGCAGACGCTTAACCAACTGAGCCACCCAGGGGCCCCTCCTGAGCAGAGTTTTTGAAAAGTGGGAGTACCTGCTTCACGTTCCCTTTCATCTTCTGCCAGCCGGACACAGATGATCATGTGGCTGAGAGAATGGCTGAACTGCACAGTGGAAGGAATCTTGGTCCCCGGGGAACCACGATGAGGAAATCTGGCTGGCCTTGACTATTATTACTATTATTTAAGTGAGAAATAAAATTCTACTATTTAATTTTGAAGTCTGTTTGTTCCAGCAGCTACCATGACTTTAACACCCTGCCTGAACACATTTCGCCAACATGACCATTTGAATAAACAAGGTACTCACAAACCTCATGACACTCCCAATAGACATCTTCATTACAGCCTAGAATTTTCTTCAAACAGAAAGCTCATTAAATTACCCTCATGTCATAGGACAGCTCCATTCTGCTACATCCAGCAATTCTTGGCTTGTGCTTTGAAAATCTCTGAAGCATGAGAAACAGATGTTTTACAACAAAAACTTACAACAAATATGTTGATTGTATGTTACCGAAAATTATCTGGAAGTGTGCAAGATTCAAAGAAATATTGTAAGAATAAGATCAGTCTCATCCAGGAGCCTACAGTTTAAAATGGGAAGGCAAGATGTTTATATAAATAACTCTACTTCAAGACAGTATGTCTGGTTCTTACCAGGAATAGCTGCCCTAAGACTTTTAAAGAGGGTGAGATAATTTTTATTTGGGGGCAGTAAGGGAAAGCTTCATGGGGGAAATGGGATGTGAGCTGTGGCTTGCAAGGTGGGTGGAATTAAGTGGTAGAGTCATGGACGGAGGCCAACAGAAATTAAACTGGCAAGTTAAGTTACTGTTATATGCTAGACATCTAGAAGGTCTTGAATGGCAGCCTGAGGAAGTTAGACATCATTATAAAGGCAACAAGAAGCTGGTTATTTTAGATCCCCCTTAAGTCCTAAAATGTTAGAGCTAAATATGTGACTTACCCATAGCAAAAGCCATGCAGCTGCCTGTTCTTTTCAGAAATATACTCCAAGCCTGCTCTGTTTTCCTGTGGCCTACTTTCATGGTCCCTAAATTTCAGTAATTCAAATGCCACCTTCACAGTTTCATTCCATTCCCATGTACGGTTTACATAGTTATTACTTAATATTTTTCTTTAAGGCTACTTCTCATTTCTTTCTAAGCAAAAAATATCTGTGAAATTACAGAGTAGACTACATGCTAGGTAAAATTTTTTCTAATGTATCATCAAATAAATGTATGCCTATTAAAAGTTTAATAAAAGTGTTCTTCTGTTTGCCACCGACATATGCTCAGGTCCTATTAGTGGCTCATAGGTCACAGTTGGAAATCAGGGTCCTGCTCTGAACCAGCACACACATCCTCCCTCCTGAATTCCCAAGTCACTTATCTGTCCACACTCACTCCCCCATCTTATTGGGTCCATGGTTGGGCTCAGTAACTGATGAGTAGGTAATGTTGCCACAGATATTCCTAAAATCTTACTTGGGTTCAACAAAATGAAAGTTCTTGCTCACAACACAGGTGAGACAGCCTTCCTCCATCTCATAGCTAAATTCATCTAGAATGCAAGGCCTCCAGAGTCACCATGGTGGAGAGAGAGAGAGATAGAGAGAGGAGCTGGAGATCATTTGGGTTTATCGAAGCACCAGGTTTGGAAATAGCCTGTATCACTTGTGCTCACATCCCATTGGCCCTGTAGGCCCAACCCAGCTGCAAGGGAGGTTGAGAAATATAGCCATCTTACAGATACTAGTGAGCACCGAGGGATCTCCACCACGGTAAACTAATTACAACTGACCTAGAGATCCTGTGGGTTGTTGCTCCAAAACCGCCCCCAGGATAGAGCTGGGTGTCTCAGATCTGCCCTTTCTAGCTTCCAGAGGACACACACGTTCCTTGGCCCCTGGCCTCCTTCCATCCTCAAAACCACCAATATTGCACTGATTCTTTCTCATACCTATCACTTTAACACCAGCTCCTCTGCCTTCCCTCTTCCACTTTTAAGGATCCCTGTGGGATGACATTGGATCCACCACGATAGTCCAAGATAATCTCCTCATCTCAAATTCAGCTGATCAGCAATTTAATTCCATCAGCAACCTTAATTCTCCTTTGCCATGTAACAGAACCTATTCACAAGTCCTGGAATTTAGGACAGAGACATCTTTGGGGGGGGCCAATCTTCTGTTCACCACAGAGGCCAACAGGCCATAACCAGGCCACGGACATGTTTTGTTTCATCAGCCTGGTGTTTCCTTTTCCTTTCCTCTTTTAAAAAATACCTTTGGTACTGGGATATTTTACATATTTTTAACATAGCTTCTCTTAAAACCTCAAGAGATCTAGGAACAAGGGCCTGGATTCCCTCATCAAAACAATGGGCTGGTATTACAACAGTCAAGATATAGAAGCAGCCCAGGTGTCCATCGATAGATGAATGGATAAAGAAGATGTGGTACATATATGAATAATATGATAGATGTTAGATAAATATATATATATGGGATATTATTTAGCCATAAAAAAGAATGAAATCTTGCCATTTGCAATGACATGGATGGAGCTAGAGAGAAAATGCTAAGCAAAATAAGTTAGAGAAAGACAAATACCATATGATTTCACTCATGTGGAATTTAAGAAACAAAACGGGGGCGGGGGGGGGGAGGGAAGAGAGAGACAAACCAAGAAACAGACCCGTAACTATAGAGAACAACTATAGAGAACAAATGGATGGTTACCTCGGTTACAAGGAACAAACTGATAGTTACCAGAGGGGAGGTGGCTGGGGGGATGGGCTAGATGGGTGATGGGGATTAAGGAGCGCACTTGTTGCAATGAGCACCTGGGTAATGTTTGAAATTGTTGAATCATGATATTATACACCCAAAACTAGTATTAACTATTACGGAATCAAAATTTAAAACTTAATAAAAAAAAAAAAAGAAAGAAAGAAACAATGAGCTGGTGCCACGCAGTGGCTGCCCTGTTTAAATGGGGCATGGGCCCCCCAGATGCCTTGACTTCGGCCACTTCCTACTGCCACTCACTCCTGGCCCACTTCAAATTCTGTGACCTGCCTTACCCCCCTTTAAACTTGCAAACTTTGCACCAGCTGTCACTTCACTCTGTCCGTGGTCTTCAGACCTCCACCCTCTGTTGGCAGAACGCCCCTGGTTCGGGAGTCCGCCATCTGCACAGAAAGTCCCGAGAGCCCTTGCTTCTGACTCGAGAACGCTCAGGAGGAAGGCCGAGCCGCGGCGAGACGACCGAGAGAACCGCAGGCACTCACGGATCCCGCCCCGCCCTCCCCCGGCCAAACCTTTCAGCCTCTGCGTCCTAAATCTGCTGGAGAAGCAGGGACCGAAGTGCATCCTAGAGCAAGCGACAAAGTTTTAATTTGCTGTCGCTTGAGTAATGCGTGTCCCTCTTCCTTTCTCTCTTCAGTCCTTGCTAAGAGACCTCCTCTGATGAATTTCTTGACTCTGACAACAGGCCCCCTGCCGGCGCCCGTCCAAGCGGCACGCTGCGCGCTTTCACTGTCCTCGCGGGCTTCAGTGAAGGGCATCCCGCTTTGTTCCTCCCGCCCAGGGCCCAGATCCGCCGCCGGCGCCCGCATTAATGACGCTGCAGGCCTGGCCCTTCGATCTTCATCAGCGGCCGCGCATCACTCGCCGCACGGCGGCTGGGAAGCTGCGGGCGCTGCGAGGGAGACGAGCTCTTTGGGACCCAGGACCCAGGTCAGCTGCGGGGCCTCGGCCCCAGACACCCGGAAATCGCATTAGCCCGGCAAGTCTCTCCCGTCACCCCGACGGGGCGCGGAAGAAAGAGACCTCAAAGACCTAAATTACACTGACACTCTTACCAAGGTCACAGGAGGGACAAGGGCAGGAGCCCTCCGGCTGAGTCCAGTATTCCCCCAGCCTCCCTCATCTGTGCTCCACCTTGGTGGGTTTTGCCATGTCTGCAAAATACCTGTAACTTTATTTATTTACCATTTTCCTTAAATCAACTGTATACTGATTGGCTTTTATTTAGCCCCATTCCAGGCAACAATAACATGCCTCAGGGCGCCGCTGGGACACTAGAGTCCAAGGGAAAGCACGTGTCATGGGGCAGGAGGTCAGAGTAGGCACACTAATGTGGTAACTTCCTGGCCAGGCTCCCCCGCCCCCCGCCCCCAGCCATGAAGCTCACAGCATTCATTCTTCCGCAGACCTCACTGCCCTGTTCAAGTATGCTTGCATGTTCCCTGAAGCAGACTGGGGAGAGAGGCCACACTTGCAGTCAGAGTGTGAAAATTTCCCGGGGGGGGGGGGGGGCCAGGAGGGGTTGTCGCAGGGACTGCTGAGGGGGAGGGGGCAGGCCCTCAGGAGCGCTGAGCGGGGTGAGTGAGGTGGGTGACTGTGTCACTGTGGCTGAAGGCTCTGGGGGTGGGTGCCCTCGGGTGAGAGTGTGAGGAACACAGGTCTTCAGAGTCTGAAGGGATTTTCCGTCCTCAGGCCTGGCCCCCGCAGAGCTCTAATGCCACCACAGAATGAGAGAAATGCAACGCAAAGCCCCTCTTCTCTCCTGTGAGAATCAACCTCCTCACACGCCGCATCACTGTATCTCACTGATCCCTGTGGAATCGAGAGAATGGGCTTCAGGTTCAGCTGTGTGGGAGACCAGCTGTGTAACCACAGGAGACGTTTTACAGCTCCGGATTCCAGGCCCGAAAGTGCAAGTGAGGGGTTGGGCCACCCCTGCCCATGGAGCTGTGACAGGCACCCCTACGCCCAGGGGGCCTAATGCAGGTCAGTCTCCAGGAGGGCTGCTTTTTGTTTCTGCCAATGAAACACGTATTTTCACTTCAGTACCCCACTTAGAAAACAAAATTAGAAGACAGAATTCAGGCCGGGCGAGGCTAAGGCAGAGGCGACTCTGCATGGCACCATCGGAGGTTCGGGCCCATATCTCCTCAGTATCTGTTCCCAGGAAACAAACACTGCTCCCCTACAGTCAAGGACCTTAGTGGTATGAGATGAGTGCCTGATGATCCAGAGCCAGGGAGAGGAAGAGAGCAGCATTCCTGCTGGATTCAGCCACACTAGGGAGGGGCACACAGGGACCTGGGGCAAAGAACTGGGGAAGAGTCACTTGGGATTCTGGGGGAACATATGGAACCAGACTCTGGATAGTGTGACAAACCCCATAATTCCTTCCTGAAAACAGACCGCCAATATTCCAGGTGCTCTATTTCAAAAGGCCCCATTTAATGACCATAAATGAGACTGTTCTAAACAGCCATCTGTTGCCCACCTTTTGCAAATATTTAATTCCGTTCACATTCTATTCACAAGGGAAATGGTGACTCAGAGCTGTTTGCCCACCATGAATCTGTCCAATGGAATGATTAATGAATACTAAATGTCAGGCACACAAAGACAGCTGGGACCTCGGGGACACTGGGGAGACCTGCCCTCTCGGAGGATAACTGGTGAGGAGTCGTCGCTTTCCCTCCCTCTCCCCCCTTCAGCTCCTCATCTCCAAATGCAAGGGATGGGGCAGCACCTCTCTCCTGGGAGGCTTTCTTACCAACAGCTTCATCAGGAAAAGACACAAGAAAGAAGCGAGGAAGGCTGCTCTCCACGTCTCCCCCCAAAGTCCAAGGCCTTCAACTCATGGCTTTCCACTGTCCTTCCCCATCTCCTTCCCGAATACCTTGGTTTCCAAATTTTAAACTCCATCCTGCCTTTTCCCGGACCTCTTCCCACCTCATCTAAGGAAGAACAAGCACGGTAAATGGCAGCCACCCCACCGTCTCGGGTCTCCTGATTTAAACCCTGCTTACCTCAACCATGTCATGAGCATTACAACTTTTGGCTAAAAAAACTGTAACTATCAATATTATTATAGGGAAACAATGTGTCTTCCAGATGCCCATTCAGAGCATATTGCACAAATTGGGGAGTTCTCAACTAGCACATGGTTTCCAACAATTATAAGGAAGATATATTTTCTTGGGTTTTTGGTTCCCTCTATAAATTTTTCCACCCAATGGGCTATTATTTAAATAACAGTGTGTTGGGGCGCCTGGGTGGCTCAGTCGTTAAGCGTCTGCCTTTGGCTCAGGTCATGATCCCGGGGTCCTGGGATCGAGCCCCACATCGGGCTCCTTGCTTGGCAGGAAGCCTGCCTCTCCCTCTCCCACTCTCCCTGCTTGTGCTCCTTCTCTCGCTGTGTCTCTGTCAAATGGATAAATAAAATCTTTTAAAAATAAATAAATAGGGGCGCCTGGGTGGCTCAGTCGTTAAGCATCTGCCGTCAGCTCAGGTCATGATCCCAGAGTCCTGGGATCAAGCCCCGCATGGGACTCCCTGCTCGGCAGGAAGCCTGCTTTTCCCTCTCCCACTCCCCCTGCTTGTGTTCCTGCTCTCGCTAACTCTCTCTCTCTGTCAAATAAATAAATAAAATCTTTTAAAAAATAAATAAATAAATAAATAAATAAATAAATAAATAAAATATAAAAATAAATAAATAAATAACAGTGTGTTCATACTCCTGACTCTTCAATTTTCTCACTTCACAATACACGCCAGAGCTGTTCCATGTTAGATTTATAGCAGTAGATCTCTAGTTCTACTTCAGTTTGGTCAATGGCTGCAGAGTATTCCACTGTATACTATAATTTGTTCCATCAGTCCCATGTGCATGGGCCTTTAGGTTGTTTCCAGACTTTTGTTATTTTATACGATGCTACCAAGTGAGTGTGTGCGTGTGTGTGTGTGTGTGTACATTTCAGCACATGGTCAAGTATATCCATTATCCATTTATCTAGGATAAATTCCTAGAAGTGGAATTGCTGGATCAAAGGGTATGTTCATTTAACATCTTTGTAGATAAATACAGCAAGGTAGAGTATAAATCATAATTATAAATCTTACTGATGGCTTAGAGAACTAAACTCCAGAAATGAATACAGGAAAAGCATCAATCCTTTGTGGACTGATCTTTTTACCTACCCTTTTTACCTACCTTAGACATTTCAGTTTACAAGATGTCTGTGTTCTAGGTGGCCTCTATTTTAGGCGGTTAAATACAATTTTCTGGAATAACTGGAATATTAGAGATAGGAAAAGTGGCAGATTAATAAAAGGACAACAGAACATTGAGAGATCAGCTTCTACTTAGCTGTTCTCTGTTCTTTTCTTCCCCACTCAGTCTGTGCCTGGCTTGATATAGACCCTCAAAAAACTACCTGATGAATGAATGAATGAATGAATGTACAAATGAATGAATAATGTAACGATGAAGACTAGCTCAAGGATCCAAGATCAGTGTTTTAGGTTTGGCCATTCTCACCTCCTTTTAGCTGTACCCTGGTGAATAAGTACCCTTTAAATCTATTAGACTCAGTTTTGACACTTTGTGTATGGATCTATAGGCTTTTGGCTTTCATTTCAAAAATCAATTATATGTTGACAGTCTCAGTAGCCAAGAATGATAGGTTCATGTCTGTATGCTGGTATATTTTGGAGTCAGATGCAGAGTCAGTTCCTAAATACTGCATGACCTAGCAGAAAAGACCTTGGGAATTGGTGAGGCTCTAAGAATGAGTTCTGGCTTGACCTGTCATCCAACACTGAACACACAGAACAAGGAGACCATGGCTGTGGTGACTGCCAGTCCTTCTCCTCTTGGACTGAAGCACATCGTGCTCTAAACCTAAAATGTGCTAGAAGTAGAATTATTGGGGGCGCCTGGGTGGCTCAGTCAGTTAAGCATCTGCCTTCAGCTCAGATCCTGATCTCAGGGTCCTGGGGTTGTGCCCCATATTGGGCTCTCCACTCGCAGGGAGTCTGCTTCTCCCTCTGCCTCTGTGCTTTCTCTCTCACTTTCGTGCTCTCTCTCAAGTAAATAAATAAAATCTTCTATTTTAAAAAAGAAATAGAATTATTAAATATGAACATAATTAATAACCATGTGACTTTAAAGTCATTAAGCTACTCCAAGTCTCAGCGTCCTCATCTGTGAAATGGGGATAAAAGCGTCCATACTGTGGTAGAGCCAATGCAGGCATTATACTCATACGTGCAAAATAAATGTCGTTAGTATCTTTTTTTCCCTATATCTGCTCCAATTCTTCTCACCACTGCCAAATGAGGAGCACCCAAAAAAAAAAAAAAAAAAAGGAAAGAAAGAATCCAATCCAATGACAATCAATCCAACACTTAAACATGTAGAGCAATTTCTTTAGTTAATTCAGATTAACAGCCAATCTTCCAGCATTTCACGCCCTTGTGTCTGTCCTCCCCATCATGACAGCTGGCCTTTAGAGAGCTTTCTGGGGAACTGATATCCACCTATGCATGTCCCTGTGCAACTAGCTGTATCTACAGATTCCTCTGGTCTCCCTTTTCTGCCTGTCTCTTGTGTTGTGGGGTGTTCTCTTGGCTAAATCAGGACCTGGTGGACCTTCTCTGCTGAGAAGCCCCGCTGGCTGGGCTGGGACTGTGAACTCCCAAAATCTGGCTGTGACTCCCATTTGATCCACAGACTGAGCAGCCAGCCTCGTACTTCTTAGCTGCACTTTCGATTTATCACAGCTACTGTGAGTCCATCTCCTACTTCCACCTGCTCCCACAATCTCCCCAGTCTGACTCGAAGTGGACTCTGAAAACCTTTTAGGATTACATTTCTCTCACTTAAAAAAAAACCTAAAGGCACACAGTCCAGGGTTGTAGCACCATGAAATCACCAGGGATCTAGGCTTCCCATATGTTTGCTGAGCATGCTTCTATGCTCCAGATAACCTCAAGTTACAGGATGGCAGCTGGAGCTCCAGTCATTGTGTCCAGCTTCTAAGCAACAGAAAGAAGGACAGGGAGCGTCTCCCTGCTGGGTTGGTTTCCTTTAAAAAGCCATCCCAGAAGTTTCACTCAAACATTTGCTCACATTTCATTGTCTGTAATTTAGTTTTATGGTCATATCTAACTGCAATATAGTCTTTCAACTGGGCGCATTTCTGCCCCCAAATTGGAATTCTGTTACTTAAAAAAACAAAGAGGGGTACCTGGGTGGCTCAGTCAGTTAAGCACTCAACTCTCGATTTTGGCTCAGGTCATGATCTCAGGGTCATGATCTCAGGGTCGTGAGATCGAGGCTGAGCATGGAGCCTCCTTAAGATTCTCTCTCTCCCTCCCCCCATATCCCTTGCTCTCTCAAAAGAAAAAGAAAGAAAGAGAGAAAGAAAGAAAGAAGAAAGAAAGAAAGAAAGAAAGAAAGAAAGAAAGAAAGAAAGAAAGAAAGAAAGAAAAGAAAGAAAGAAAGAAAAGAAAGAAAGAAAGAAAGGAAGAAAACAAAGAAATTAATAGTAGGGAGATAGCCAGTCATCTCCACTAAACTTCAGAAACATCTGCATCCATTTTATCCTATTCAGGGCTCCAGAGTTCTCACTCAGGCTTTCTCTCTGCCCCCCTCTGCTTTGTAGCTTGGGAATCCCAGGTTGGGTTCATTCTGCAAGTGAGTCTTCTTCATGAGTCCCAACAGAATATCTCAGTAAGATCTCTTCTGCTACCAACTTGTACCTCAACAGAACAGTGGTCCCCCACCCATAAAAACAGTCACATATCCCCCCAGACTCCAATCAGAGGAAGCAAAGTCAGGACCCACATATTTCTAGCACCTCTGTCCCCTATTTTATGCCCTCTTCCTCCCACAACCCCCAAGGATGGAAGAAATAGGATTTTCACTTTCTCTTCCTTTCTATCCTTGACTTTCCAGGGTCATATCCTGAAAACCCCGTTTCTCAGCTCGAATGGGAGAGAGAATGGCTGCTAGGCACTGTGGAGAGAAAAACTGAAAGGCACTGGCTTAATATTTTGAAAATTTATCACTGTCACAGCTACATTCTTTTTTATTTCTTGAGCACACGGTAAGCATATAGGTCTTAATGACTAACAGATTGTCACGGGAATCAAAATGAGGTAAAATGTGGAAATCCCTTGCCACAGTGTGTGGTGTGTCCTATATGCTTAGCAGTGCTAAGCCATTACCGTTATTATTATTTAAATAATGTCAACCAGTCTGCCTCGGTCTTCCTCCGTACTTCCTATCCCCCCCAGACAAACACGCAGCAGGCATGCCTCCATCTCGCAGCTCCCTCACAGATTTTCTGTTTGCCTTGTTTTAAACCCCGTTTTCTAGAAACAGGAGGAATTTTTTCCGAGGGAAGGGAAGAACTACTTAGAGACCTAACTCCTAATCACCTTTGTTACTGGATGCCCCGTAGCTGTGAGTGAGTTGCTGTTCTTTAAGGAAGGGGGCTAATTGGAAGAGAAAAGATTGATGAAGGTCAGTGTGGATGGCGACGGAGTATTATGGCTGGAGGCTGGGTCAGCTGAAGTCAGGCCTCATCAATCGGCACCTTATCCTGCGACTCTAAATTATCCCTTATCCCCCATGACCCCCCACACTCTGTGTAACAACAGCTCAAGAGAGCATGAGTGAAATGAGGCAAGATGAGAAATGATCTATTGACAGTCAGTCAGGAGGTTGGCTCCAAGACTCTGAGGGAGCTGCCCGAGGCTCTGGGCTGGAATTACACTTAGATTTGAAAAAGACGTAGGAGGAAAACAAGGGTGTACACTTGGTTTACTTGGGTGTCTTGGGGGGTCGGAGTCTACCAGGTGACTAGATTTCCTAGGGTTGAAGAGGAAAGCCCCAAAGATTTGGAGCTCTAAATAAGCAGGTTGTTTTAATGTAGGGAAAATACAAATGGGCACATTTATGAAGAATTATGGTTCCGTTACTTTCAAGTACAGCACAGAAATGTAAATAGCTATTTTAAATAGCTCCAGAAAATGTCATCACCAGGGCCCAGCCCTGATAGGGTAGGAATGTCTCAAACCTGGAACCAGAGGGAATTTCCAGGCTGCAGCAGCTAAGCAGGGACGTTGAGGCAGGAGGTAATGGGCAGGGTTTAGAAGGACAGGAGAATGGTGTTATGGGGCCCAGCAGCTGCTTGGGAATGGGGCCCTCTTGTCTCCCACACAAGAAGCTGCAGTAGACACAGTCAGCCAAATCTGGAAGGATTGGTGCTGATTTTGCATTTCACCTGGAAGACAGTATTCCTGGTGAGAAAGGACTCTGATGGTCACACGTGAAATTTGCCTGCTTTGGGGGAAAAGAAGAGGAGGGTGTGAATATCAGTGGAATTGGAACCAACACAGGAGACAGATCAGGGGATGGATTTGGGAGATGCCAGATGGTTTTCTATGGTTTCCTAGTCGATGCTAATATATATTTATTAGTAACTGATAAAGAATGACCACTTATACCTATCATCTCACTCAATCCACACAGCAAACAAATGAAGCAGCTAATATTATCCCCATTTGACAGATGACGAAATTGAGGCACAGAGAGGATTTACCTAAGCAATTTACCTAGAATTACAGATTTCGTAAATGGTAAAGTTAAGATTTGAACCCAGGGAGTCTAACTCCTGGCCATCACAGGAATACTGGTCGTACCAAAAATCCCAACAGTAAAATTTATAAATCAGGGAATTGATCCTTTTACCATTAACTGTAAAGTACCATATTAGCATAAATTTCCATAAGGTAATTTTCAGTTAATTACAGAATTTTCAGTTCTACTCAGAGCTGTCCTTCAATAAGTAAGTTAATTTTTTCTACATTTTAAAATAATTGCCTATGATGTGTATCATTAGCTCAGATCTATCTTTTCATGTTTAAAAGCCAGGATCCAGGAAATAAGTTCAGAACAACCCAAGAGTGATGAGTTACCCTGACGTTGCATTCTGAGCTCCGACTGTATTTTGAGATTTCCCTCTGGACAGCCTGGATTGCAGTCCATTGCGGTGTCTAGCACGGAGCCTGGTCCCTGCGCCGTGGCTGTGGACTGAAGAGAGAATAGAAGCAGAGGGAGCTACATACTCACTTCCACTCGTTCACTCTCAGAGCTCCCTTCTAGTAGCTGTTGTTCTCTCTAAGAAATTTTAGCTTTATTGCCAGAAGTAAAAATAGCCACAGCTATTTTGTGTTCATATTTTACAACTCATTTTGAGAATTAATATTTTATAAGAAAATTATTTTGATTCAAAATGTGACTTTTAAAAGGTTTATGGTATCCTTAAGTGTAACTTTATTATGCCTTGGGGCCAGTGGCTTTTCGAGAGGAATATACTGTAGTTATTGATGTATGGTACCCCTCGTGAATTTCCCTTCATGTTCTAAGGCTGAAACAAGAGAAATTATTTTCTGTACATAATTCACTCCCTTCTTTCCACCTCTACCCCTCCTTTTCCCTCGCTGCCTTTTTTTTTCTTTCAGTGCAAAGTAAATAAAATAACCACCCTTACCAATGGAAGAATTAAAACAAAACAAAACAAAACAGGTTTTATTTGCACCAAGAGTCAAATTAAAAGAATGGGTAGCTATTCATCAAGACCTGGGAAACCAGAGGTGAAAAACTATACTCTCAGTTCTGCCCCGGACTAATGTCCTTCCCTCTTTACCAATATTTTTCTTCTATTATCCGTGGTCTGTGCTGAAATGACTGATCTTTGCCACCTCCCCCATGATGGAGCCGCAGGCATTGATCTTCAGGTGATGTGGCTGCCTGATGCTCTTCTGGAAAATCTAGAAAACTAAAGTCTGCAAATAAAACTGAAGATACTCAAGTCCCTGTATCAGCTAGTTAATAATGCCTAACAAGTCACCCCCACATTAGTGGCTTAAAACAAAAGCTATTGATTATTTCTTGTGGTCTGTGGATTAGGTGAGAGGGCTGGTGGACCTGAGCCACGTTTGGCTGATCTTGGCTGGGCTTTCTCACACATCCGTGGTCAGCTAGCCGGCCAGCTGGTCTAAATGGCCTTGTATGAGACGACTCTGCTCTCTTCCACCTATGTCTCACACCCCTCTTGCAGGCTAGCCCAGCATGTCCTCATGGTGGCGGCAGGAGTCCAAGAGGGAAAGAGGGAATGTGCATGTGTTTTTCAAGCTTCTGGAGGCACCAGGTTTGTGAGCATCCCTTTGGCCAAGCAAAGTCACATGGCAAAGCCTGGAATTAAAGTAGGAAGGGACCAGGGGCTACAAGGCAGAGAGCCTGATACTGGGAGACCAACATAGACGCCATTAACGCAACCAATCTAACCACAGTTCCCAAATTAAAACTTGACTGAACAAAAAGGGACATTCTTTTTCTTCTTTTTTTTTTTTAAAGTAGACTCCATGCCCAGTGTGGAGCCCAATGCGGGGCTTGAGCTCACAACCCTGAGTCCAAGACCTGAGCTGAGATCAAGCGTTGGACGCTTAACCATCAGAGCCACCCAGGTGCCCCAGAAAGTGACATTCTAAAAACAAAATAAAGTCGAACTTCATTATTTACAGATTCCATATTTGGAAATTCGCCTACTTGCTAAGATTCATTTGTAACTTCAAAATCAACATTTGGGGCACTTATGCAGTCATTCCTACACAAGCACAGAGTGTAAGAATTGTGAGTTGCCCAGTGCACACTTTCCCTCTGCTGAGGTGGAACAAGGTGATGCTCTGCCTTCTTGTTTCAGCTCTCAGACTGCAAGCAAGTGCCCTTTTCATAGTACACTTGACCCTTAAAGAACACGGGTTTGAACTATGCAGTCCGCTTAAATGCAAATTTTTTTCAGTGAATACAGTACAGTACTGTAAATGTATTTTCTCTTCCTTATGATTTGCTTAACATTTTCTTTTCTCTAGATGACTTTAATGTAAGAATACAGGATATAATACATAGAACATACATATGTTGAATGACTGCTTATGTTATCCATAAGGCTTCCAGTCAATAGTAGGCTTTAACTATTTAGTTTTTGGAGAATCAAAAGTTATATGGAGTTTTCAGGTGCAATGGGGGAGGGGGTCGGTGCCGAACCCCTGCATTGTTCAAGGGTCAACTGTAGGTTTAATGCCACATTTTTTGCATTTTCTTGATTTCACTATTTAAAATGGCCCCCAGGTGTAGTGCGAAGGGCCATTCAGTGTGTTCCTAAGCACAAGGAGCCTGGGATGTGCCCGAAGGAGAAAATGCATGTGTTAGAGAAGCTTCATCCAGGCACGAGTTACAGTGCTGTTGGCCATGAACTCAGTGTTAGCGAGTCAATAATATATATTAAATAAGGGGTCTTTAAACAGACAGACATCTAAAACAAGGTTACGTATTGATCAATTGATGAAAATGTTGTGACCAGAGGCTCACAAGAACTTAAACCCATATTTCGCCAGGAGCAATGGTTCAGTTTTCACTAATTCAGCGCCTGCAATGATTTTATAGAACATAATTACCTCAAGAAATGAGAACCAACTGTGTTTCCATTCATTTAAAGCATTATCGTTTTAAAAGAGATTTTTAAATAACAAAATCTCTATTCTTATCCCTCTATATAACTGCACACTTCTAAAACACAAAACAAAAACAACATTCTCACATAAATACCAACTTAGCCTTACAGAAAACAACCTTGTGTTCCAAGCAAAACATTTATAAGAATATGAATGCACTAACTAATTGGTGAAGGGACACAATATTAGTGAGATTCCCAGTGATATCCAACACATGACTCCTGAGCCCCTCCTATGAGTTACCCTAGCTGAGGCTTAATTCTTTAGTAAATGGATAAGAACTCTGGAAGAATAATAAAGATTCCAAAGAATGAAATAGGATTCAAATGTGCTTATGAGTCTTTGAATGAAAATACTGAACAAGAAAGAAAGGTATAATCATAAAATTATTCGCATAATGAAAGCCAGGAAAACCAGGATTCAGTATGAATACAATTTTCAGGAATGCATCTCTTACTGGAAGTTCAAAGGCATTTTGCGTTGTTAGAGTACATGGGATCCCCAAAGAGCTTTGAGCCCCAAATTTGAGCTTCAATGTTGGGCATGGGGAAGAGGTCAGATAGCACTGTGTTTAAAAGCTCAGTCTCTGCCATCAGCCAGACCTGGGTCTGGGTCCAGGCTCTACCCATCCAGTGGCCGGGTGATAGGGTAAAAGACACTCCCTCTGTGGGTCCCAGTTTCTTCATTTATAAGAGTAATAATATGAATAATCAGACATTTTATGAGTGCTGACTAGGATCCTGGCACCCTGCTGGGAGCTCTCCGTACATCACCTCATTTAATCCTCACACTGCCTTATGAGGCGGGTGCTATCACTACCCCCAACGTATGCATGAGAAAAGGGAGGCCGGGAGAAGGTGAACAATCTTGCCAAGAATTAAGAGCTAGCAGAGCTGGAATTGGATCCTAGGCATCTGACTCTTATCTATCTCATCATGTTGTGTGTGAAAATTAAATGAGATAATGCATATAAAATACTCAGCACAGTGCCAGGTGTATAATAAGCACATCTAATAAATTTTTTAAAAGATCTTTTTAAATAAGAGTGCCCCACCCTTCCCCCACTCCCACTACAACCAACAGACCTGCAATATGTAGAGGGTTTGTATGGGGACTGCATATGCTGAATTCTACTCCATGTGAAAGCACCACAGGAGAGAGCCTTACCTCACCAGGGAAAGCATTCCAAATAACCCCCCTGGAGAAATTTCTATTTGTCTTCACGAATGGAAGATAATAAATATAAGTTGGGAGATCAGATTCAAGATTTGTGTTTTAACAATCTCTCCCATTGAGGCTAAAAGTTCCACTGGTTTATCTCAACCCTTCTTGAATGTATTTATTTAATCTATCTGATATTGTTAACTTATTTTCTGTCCCAATCTCAGATGTAACTATACTGTTTTTAAGGAAAACATTTTCAGTACAGCGTGAAGCCAGCTATATAAGCCAACCTCCTGGTAGGACAAAACGAAACACACTTTGGTATCTCCTGGGTTTCCATCTCCTGGGGTACGAAGGGAACTGGAGAGAACATGAAGATATCTGGAGTACGGTTTTCACTTACGTAATTTTATTTCCCATTTTAATAGCTGTTTTGTCAAATTATCACAGTCACGTTTCCCATAGCTGCGCACGTTAAGGTTGCACAGACATAGGTATGAGCAGAAATTACTGACTGTCCTGTCACCTTTAGCAAACAGGATCACTCCTCGCTCTGTCTCCTGCCCCTTACTAGGCTTTCACGGGATCCTGACAACTCAAGCAACCCATGAAGTGGGAGAATACATGGAAGAAACAGAAAGGACAGGGCACCTGGGTGGCTCAGTCAGTGAAGCGTCTGCCTTCGGCTCAGGTCATGATCCTGCGGTCCTGGGATCGAGTCCCGAGTAGTGCTCCATGCTCAGCAGGGAGTCTGCTCCTCCCTCTCCCTCTGCCCCTCCTTCGGCTTGTGCTCTCTCTCGCTCACTCCCTCTCTCAAATAAATAAATAAAATCTTAAAAAACAGACAAACAAAAAGGACAGAAAATACTCCCTCATCATGATTAGGAATCATGTGCTGGCTAAGAAAGCCTGAATTATTCAGCATATTCGAGTATGAGTCTTAAAGAACCCTCTGCAGCTATTAACAAGACTGAAGTAGATTAATATCTGCTAATATGAAACACTTGCCAGCATATATTGTTAAGTGAGAAAAGTCAAGCATGTGGATACTACCCTACTAACTGAATAACAGAGTTGTGTATGCACAGATTCTCGATCAAGAAGGACACAAAACAACTAGTAAGGGTAGATTCCTCAGGGGAGGGGTTAAGTGTGGGGTAGGTTTGTTTTTCAACAGACTTTTCATTATAAAGAATGTTTAAGCAATCAGTTGGGAGCTGGAGGCTCTACCCTGAGCCACACTGACCTCCCATCTGGGTCATCTGTTCTCCTCAAACAGGGAAGAGCAGAAACCTAAGGAAAGACACGTGCTTGGGGCAAAAGAAGAGAATTCTAGAAAGAGTTCTGAGAAGATGTTGCCCAGATTGACATTCATGACTTCCCCCTTTTACTTTCCTGCTGTGCAACTTGTCCCCTTCATCTATTAGCACAAAGAATGCAAGATGGAACCCATGTAAAGATCGTACCTAACAAGTAAGAAACAAACCTACCAAATGATAAGCAGATTTTTAAAAACTATTCAGAAAGAGAATCACTTCAGAAAAGAGAATAATATTTCAAATACTTAACTCTATTTTCAAAGAAAGAGAACTTAGGTGCATTGGGGAGAGACAGAGAGAAAAGAAAAGAAACTAAAGAATGAAAGATTAGAGTATAAAACAGTAAAAAGTAGCATTGGAAGAAATTTAAGATAACAATACAAGCATGGAATGAAAATCACATTAGCAGTGGCAAGAATAGATAATACTGAAAACACAGGGATATGGAGGTGGAGATAGAGTTTAAGAAATTTGTAAAAAAAAAAAAAAAAAAAGAAAAAGAAAAGAAAAAGGGGGTGCCTGTGTGGCTCAGTCGGTTAAGCATCTGACTTCAGCTCAGGTCATGATCTCAGGGTCCTGCTTGTCCTCTCCCTCTCTCTCTGCCCCTCCCCCTGCTCATGCTCGCTTTGCTCTCTCTCTCTCTCAAATAAATAAATTCAAATCTTTAAAAAGTGAAAAAGAATTTAAAAAATAGATTAGATGATAGGCTTGAGAGAAAAGTGAGGTAGTTTGGGTTCATCATGTGCATAATTGATTTTCCTAAAGTGGAGGACAGAACAAATATACAAAGATAACAAAAAGAAAGGAAGGACATAAAGGAAGACATGAAGCCACTGATTAAGATCTGTGGAAAATAGAATTTTTGTTAAAGGAAAATATAGTCTCAAGTTTCAGCCATATCTCAATGGAGACCCTGAAGTTCAAGAATTAAAAAAGAATCCTATGGCCACTCCCCCTGCTTGTGTTCCCTCGCTCACTGTGTCTCTCTGTTAAATAAATAAATAAAATCTTTAAAAAAAAAAAAACTAAAAAAAAAGTAAGATGAGGGGAAGAAGTTAGAATGAAATATATATTTCCCTCTTCTTTCACGATGAGGTAAAAACTGTCCAATGCTGATAAAACAAGAAACAGAGGTTTAACTATAATGAGGATTCAAATATTATTATTAGAAGTGTTACTACTTCTAATAATAGAAGAGAAAAAAAGACAAAGCAAAACAAAGAAAGTACAGAACAAATACCCCAAAAACCCCCAAATTTAAAGCAATAATATGAACCGAAAATATATTCTATAACCAAATAAATAGTGTAATAAAATTAAATGCAACAAATATATGTTCTCAAGAATAAGTGTAAATGAGATAAATCTATATAATAAAAGAAGACTATCAGTCTGGACTAGCAAAACGCATCTATTTATGATGCTAAAAGTGAAAAATAAGGAGCTTAGATATAAAAAAAAAAAAGTTGTGATGTATTCATATAATAGACTATCCGGCAGTCATTAAGAAAGAACTGAATGGGGCGCCTGGGTGGCTCAGTTGGTTAAGCGACTGCCTTCGGCTCAGGTCATGATCCTGGAGTCCCTGGATCGAGTCCCACATCGGGCTCCCTGCTCGGTAGGGAGTCTGCTTCTCCCTCTGACCCTCCCCCCTCTCATGTGCTCTCTCTCATTCTCTCTCTCTCAAATAAATAAATAAAATCTTTAAAAAAAAAAAAAGAAAGAACTGAATGTGTAAGAAATGATGTGGAGAGAAGTCCAATATAAATTAATAGAAAAGTATTGTAAGAGGGGCGCTTAGGTGGCTCAGTTGGTTAAGCGTTCATCTCTTGATCTCAGCTCAGCTCTTGATCTCGGCAGCGTGGAGCCCACTTGAAAAAAAAAAAGTATTGTAAGAATAATGCATAATGCTATTCCATCTGTATCTGGCAAAGGATATATGTTGTACAAATACATATATACATACACATTTGCCCACATGTATATGCTATACATAAGCATTTGCCTATGTGCGTATGTTCAGTATTATAGCAATGGAGGAGGTGGGCCGGCATGCAGTCTACCCCTTAGGGAGGAGTATTTTATCCTGGACATTGTTTAGAATTGCTGGTGCATGGCGTTAATAAAAAACAGACTGGCTTTTAGGCTTCATTATTTTTTACAATCCTCTTCTAACAATGCACCTCCTTATTGCCTGCACCTGGGTGGACCATTCCAATCTCCTTGTCCTGGTATGCCAGTGTGCGTGTGTAAGGTGTCTGTGATGAAAAACAATGTGTGTGTCTCTGTGTGTTTAGTAGTTAGAATGATACACAATACACAGCTAATAGTGGCCACGCCTAGGAGTGGAATTGGAAGATGTATGAAGAGCAGACAACTTATAAACTTCTCTGTACCATAGAAACATTTAAAAATGAAAATATATCCTTTTATAATATAGTTTGAATCAATAATAAAAAGGAGAAGAGTCAAAAAGAGTTGTACCTGGAAAGAAGGAGGGAATGTACTTGTATGCTCAATTTAGTTTGGTGTGCCTGCCAGATACAGCAAAAGTGAATACACCTTGGGTGATATAGTGTTTACATCAAATAAAAGAAAACATACTGGTTCACCCATGTTCCAAGACCTAGCCCAGTGCCTGGCACACAAGAGACATTCAATAAAGGTTTGTGGAGAGAATAAAAAAATTAATCAGGTCAATGTTTCCTAGCAATGAATTTCAGGAATGCATCAGATGATGAGTGACACTTTCAAAAACAGGCATGCAGAAGTTAGAAAAACACTGGCGTAACAACCTTTTGCTGTATCAACTCTCAAGACTTTCAAAAGCAGAGCACTCAGTCTTTTGTCCTGCGAGGCCTTTCTCTAGGAAGCTCAAAAGCACTGGCGTGCTGTTTCCTGGAAGCCTGAATTAATATACAGATGGTGCTTAGAGGATGGAGTGAAAGTGATGTGGAGCATGTCCCTTAGACTGTGTCTTTCAAGTGACAGATGTGTCAAGTGGCCTTTAGCAATCACTAGGTTGCAGACAACTATCAGTTGAGTCTCTCACAAGTGTATGGCATCCCATTTGTTGTTTCTGTTGTTTAAAGAGTTATCCATTCTCTTTAGACACTCAGGGAGCTGATGACAGAGTGGATGTTGCATTCATCTGTTTAAGGACTCATTTACTTATTCCTGTGGTAAAAATAAAGCAGGTTCTTTTTCTTCTACACTAAGGGGAGTTTGCACAAAGAGCCAGATTCACAGCATGCATAAAACCCGAGACAGCTTTCCTCCTGCCTCTCCTTCTCCCCACACCCAATGGGGAGGAATGGGAAGCGTCCTTAGATAAAGTGGAGAGTTCAGAGTTACAATTTCCCACCACTCTAGGCAGAATTATGCTCATACAGATTCTAAAAACGGGCAGTGGTTCCATCCCAACATTTTACAGCATTCCAGCGGGTGAAAGAGCAGTAGCAGGGACCCAGTGCTATTCTCATTCCTTAGGCTGATCCTGGGGGATGGGAAATGGGCTTCTTCTCAAATGGCACCCACTGAGTTTGGTCCTAACTCTTGCTTAGTGACACTTTCAAATACAGGTTTACAAGGCAGACATACAGGTAGAGGACAATGGCACAGTAAAATGCCCATCACAGCATTGACACTTCCATTCAAACCGTGGTATTCCTATCAGTGTGCATCAACCAGGCTCATAGCTAAGGCTACACTCTTTCCCTTCTCTACAGGAAGACTGGTGACAAAAGAATGTCTCATCACACAGTGGCATTTTCTTGGAGGGACCCAGGCCCTAGGGGAGATTATTCCAGGGGTCCCTACCATAATAATTGCCATTTATGGGTATTTAGGGACTTAATTTATATTTGGATACAGAATGGAGGCTGGCCACAGAGGTGATGGCATTTTAGTAGATTTAGTAGATTTAAATCTACTCATGCATTCGGAATGACCCTTCATGGACCTGTCTCGATGCGGTTTTCTCTAGATAGGACTCTCCATTATCCCTTCTTCTTATTTCCCACACTGGGATTGCAGAACGCCTCAGACTAGAGATTTCAGGATGTGACAAGACCTTGTTTACTAAAGAATGAGATCACAGTATGTTCCATTTCTCCGCACGTGGTAGATATAAATGGGCATAGGGAAGTCTGGCCATTCGGTTCTCTCTCTTTCTTTTCTTCTCTGTACTCTCTCATCTGCTTCATTTTCTATCCTCTGATATGGCTGATGGGTAGTCAAGTGGTTCAGGTTTCAGAGGAGGGAGAAATTCCCCTTAGACCTCTAGCCTAAGCCAAGACTTCTTTACTGAGGTTTCTGGCATGACACCCTATCATAGTAAATGAGACTTTGCCTTCTTTTGCCATTGTGTTCTGTAACTTCACAGGGAAAGTGGGTTGCTTAAACACAGGACCATGAGTGCCCCAACCATAGTGCCTTGCATGGCACCACGCACAGAGTAAGCACTCAAATATTTGTTGAATTGAGAGAGTTTGAAGTCTAGTCATTGGCGAAAAATTAAAGTGACCTTGGTGAAAGTTACCTTGGCTTCCACAATGAGAAAGCATCAGGAGTGGTTGCATCAAGGAGAAACCTCCAGAAGTCCTATCTTGAGTAGAGGTGAATCAGTACGATAGAATGGATTCTGGTGACATATAAGGAATTCTAGTCACTAATAGCTCTTCTGTGTCTGTGTTTTACAAAGTGTGGTTGGTATACGTGCCCCCGTGGGTATATATGAGGATTTAATTTGTATACAAGCAAATGTTTTATTATAGCTATACTGAAATTATTCCATGTTAATTAGGAAAAATGTAAGTAATATACTAAAAATGTGATTTCAGAGATATCATCAGTTAGAACCAGATTAAGGTAAGTATTTATGTTGTAACTGTTTAAATTGATTTAAAGGAAAAGTTCAGGTAAGCGCTGTGAATTGTGCAAGACTGTTGAATCTCAGATCTGTATCTCTGAAACAAATAATGCAATATATGTTAAGAAAGAAAAAAAGAAGAAGAAGAATGTAGCAGGAGGGGAAGAATGAAGGGGGGGAAATCGGAGGGGGAGAAGAACCATGAGAGACGATGGACTCTGAAAAACAAACTGAGGGTTCTAGAGGGGAGGGGCATGGGAGGATGGGTTAGCCTGGTGATGGGTATTGAGGAGGGCACGTTCTGCATGGAGCACTGGGTGTTATGCACAAACAATGAATCATGGAACACTATATCTAAAACTAATGATGTAATGTATGGGGATTAACATAACAATAAAAAAATTTAAAAAAAATAAAAAATAAAAAAATAAAGGAAAAGTTCAGTAAATAATAGTCTAGGTGACATAAAGTCAAAATGATGGAAACAAGCGTATGAAAGACTGAAGTGAGAGGAACACTGCCTACATCCTTCTCAGTCCATAATAGGTATATGCTGCTTTGGAAGACCTGGCCAAGAGCAGTACGTCGGAGACCTATTATGGTCAACTAATACACTAGCATATACCCTGAGGGCCGTTTAAAAATCACCAATATTCAGTAGCTCTGCTGGGTGATTTTGAGGCTGAACTTACTTCTTCAGCTCTGCCGAGTGACCTAGAGGGGTAACACTGGGCATGGGGAGAATTGCAGACCTTCCCAGAGGGCTGGCTTTGCAACCTCCGAGGCTTTCCAGGAACCAGCGGGCAGATGTTATGAGGGTCGGAGTTTGTGTGGAACTGGCTTGCCTTGTTTGAACCTGGGTTAGACCCCTAATCTGGGGCTTCTTGGTTCTCACTTTTTGAGAGAACTGGTGATGTGATGGCAAAGAAACAATCTAGAACTGCGACAAGTGAAATGATAGCAGTAAAATGAAGTCAGCTAAAGCAAAGAAAGCACTAAGCAGCCACTCTGCCCTGAGAATCTGAGGAGGCGAAACTGAGCTGCTATACTGGCAGACGGCGAGCCTCCGGAGCAGGGCCAGGCACTCACCAAACCTGAGAAAAAGAGCCATCATGGTTTATCTGACCTCATGACAATGTTGTGGCAAAGCAGCAATAGTGTGAGAAGGTAAGACGCTAATGGCAGTGAGCTGTAATGTCACACTGAGGCGGAATCAAGGGGAGATTCTTGTAGAAATCCTAGTATCAAGCTAGCCTCAGAGCCAAGCCGGGAATTCTCAAAGTTCTGGGACTGAGGGTGTGGTCAGGAAAGGAAACTAATCCCCATTACCAGTCAATCAGTGGAGACCTACATTCATGTCATGCCCCAGCCCCAATCTGGGCAAAGCAGATGCTGGGTGACTGCTGACGCCTACACGGTTGTATCTGTGTCAGGAAAAGGTGCTACCCAACAAATGTCAACCAGACCCAGACTTGGGGCAGAAACTTCTAGAGGATGCTCAAATGCAAGAGGCAGGGAGAAGAAGGGGCAGGGCAGAACAGCAGCAGCAGAGCAGGTAGACAACCTGGAGATGAAGACTGGACACCCAGCACATGAGAGCCACTTGAGCAGGGAGCCAGGACCCCCATTATAGGGGCACACTCAGCTGCCCATGGCAGAACCATGGTCCAGATCTCCGGGAGTCCTGACCATGCACCTGCTGAGATATTTGCTATCCCTCTACTTCCAGTGACCTTCACAATTCACCTCCACTCTAGAGCACGGCTGTGATGCTCAAACCTAAGGAAGCCTAATTAATACACAGGGACCCAAAAGAGCAAGACTGTAAAGCCATGAGATCAGGGCATGAGCCAGGGTCAGTTGTCACGGCTGGGAGTATCAGGGGTGGGAAAGTAGGTAGGAGTCAGGCTGCTGCTGATACTAATGATAGTTCCAATGGATGAGTTAAGACAGGTGGTCAAAAGTGAGGAACAAGAAGATACCCAAGGACAGAGGGAAATAAAGAGAACAAATTTGAAGCATTAGCTCCAAGGAAGACTTTAACAGCCACAAACAAGTAACTGCGGTAACTCCTCTCATAAAGCTCACCTCAGACATGATGGCGACTCTGAAAGCCTTTGGTGAACCATCCTCCAGGGCTTGGTTGGGTACCCCTCCTGTGTGTTCTCCCAGCATTCTGTTCTTACCCCTTTCACGACACTTACCACACTGGATCACCTTGTAATGGTGTACTCTCCTGTCTCCGAGTAAGGATAGAAACTATGACTTATTCATCTGAGTCTTTCTAACACTCACTGGAGGAAACAGAGAGAAAGAGAGGGATGGAGAGCAGGAGAAAGAGAGATTAAGTGAATTGAACTGAACTAGTAAAATTCTACTACAGTCAAATCACTTGGTGATCCCAAGGGATAGGTTATCACAGGGTTTCCACTACAGTTCAAAAATTAGCTCATGCTTACTGATGCTTTGGGAGTAACTTGTGGTGCAAGAAGTGTACCTCCGCTGAATCCAATTTCACCCCTCACTGTATTAGTGTGAACACTTCTTTGTCTTTCCACGAAGCTTCACCCTCCCTCTTCTTTGGAGCCATTGTGTGCTTGACATGAAAAATGTCCTGTAGAAAGTGTAATCACTAATTACATCAATGAAAAAATTCAACTCTCAGATGTGAAATGATTAACCACAGAAAAACCACTTTTCAATAATAATTTTCCAGTCTTCTGTTTTCACTAGAACTGGTTTTCTGCCTGTGCAGTGGGCTTTTCTGGAGTCCTTTAATGCTTGTGCCCATCATCAATTCATGATAAAAATCCTCTCACAAAGATGGAGCTCCTGTATGAGAAAAAGGCCAAACTGCATGTCACCTAACTGACTTGCTCTCCCTGGCTTCTCTTCCAAATAAGTATACAACTTCAAGTGCCACTTGCTTTAAGCTCCTAAATTTTGTTGACTTCTAAACTCTCCCTAGATTTTCCTCCCATCCTGCCCTCTTATCCTTTCATCTCTGGCTTCTGAGTTCTCTCTAGCACCATGCTCTGCTGTGAGAGGTGGGAACATGGCAGGAGGGCGACCCCACCATGTTTCCAAGGGCTCCTCCATCTCTCCCAGTCAGTGTCCTCCACAGCCCACCATCTATCTGTCCCTCAGACAGGTAGAGAGCCCTGCTGTGGGACCTGACTTGTGCTAAAACTGAGGTGAGAGCAAAGACCAGCCAGATGTAGGGTGTTAGGCCTCCGGGTCTCCACCTGGCAAATGGCCTTCCATTCAAGTCCCAGCTCCAATGTCACCAATGGTCATCCTGCAAAATTAGCGAATGCCGATTCTGCCTCTTAAACCATCAGGTGGCAGCCATACTATTCTTGGGAGCCCTGGCCTTTGGGTCTGGATCCTTGCTCACCTCGAGCCCCAGCTAGGGGTCTGCAGTGTGGCTCTAGGTCCGTCTGTGTGCTGCCAGCCTGTGGCCAGATGGTGGTGGCAGCAGTCTAGCAGCACCATTCATAGGAGCGATAATCAGGGAATCCATCGGAGGGAGTGCGCCGCGGAGGGTGCTTTAATACAAGACGAAAAGTGGCTTAATCTTATTTTTTCACAGAACATAAAATGCAGAAGTAGGCGGTTCCAGCTCTGTCGTAGCAGCTCAGCTATACCACCACTTTCTTTTTCCTCCGTGGTGCTCTGTTCAGCTTCTACTCCAAGTCCTGCACCTCATGGTCACCAGCTCTCAGCCCCAGTATCTCACACCATAAAATCCTGAACAGGAAGACAGGGAGGGGGGGGGGGGGGAATTGTCCTTGCACACCTCTCTCTTTTACCAAAGAGAAAAATCTTTCCAGGAGACTTCCCCTAACATCTCAAAGGCCAGGACTGTGTCCTAGGATTACCTTTAGCTGCAAAGGAGTCTGAAAAAGTGAGCCTCTGGCACTTTTGGTCTTTGCTGGGGGAGGAGGGCTTGGCCAGCATGAAAGAAGCAAGATGGAGTATTTGCGGGGTGGGCTCATTAGCAACGTCTGGCCCCACTCTTGCCTCCGATGGCTCTTGTCGCATCTGGGTCCCCACCTGCCTCGTAGCCGGCGGACTCCCTGGGACTGGACCTCTGTGCCTGTGTCAAACCCCAAATCCAATCTCTCTGCGCCCTGTGGTACCACATCCCAGACGGCAGGCTGTCTGATGACGAAACGGGTATCACACCAACCAGCACTCTCAGCCTCTGCTCATCCGAGGCGGCCAGGGAAGCGCGGAGAGAGACTGAGCCCCGGCACCGGGAAGGCAGAAGCTGCCGAGCAGAAGAGAGGCAGCAGAGGAGCTCGTAGCCGTCCCTCCGGGGAGGCAACCTCATATAATCACCGGCCACCTTGGAAGGTCTTTTTCACTGAGGCCAGCACCAAAGGTAGGATCGTAGTGTTGAAAAAGCATGAGTCTGGGCACTACGGATATGAATTAGAACCTCAATTCTGGGGGCGCCTGGGTGGCTCAGTCGTTAAGCGTCTGCCTTCGGCTCAGGTCATGAACCAGGGTCCTGGGATCGAGCCCCGCATCGGGCTCCCTGCTCGGCGGGAAGCCTGCTTCTCCCTCTCCCACTCCCCCTGCTTGTGTTCCCTCTCTCGCTGTGTCTCTCTCTGTCAAATAAATAAATAAAATCTTTAAAAAAAAAAGAAGAAAGAACCTCAACTCTGCCACTCACTGGCTATGTGATGTTGGGCAAGTTACTTAATGTCTCTAAGTCTTTGTTCCCTGAGCTATAAAATGAGATCAATCCTGTCCCTACCTGCAAGGCCCGTGGAGAAGAATGGGTGAGCTAAGGCTCATAAAGCTCCAAGCAGAGTACCTGGCACAGACTCGGGGATCATAAGCGGCAGAGACACCCATTCCCATCATGCCCTGCGTGTTCCACGGGGTCACGATCCAGAAGTCTTGGTCAGTAAGAGCACAGCTCTGAAGCCAGACTGCCTGAGCTCAGATGCAGGCTCGGTCACAGCTCTGTGACCCAAGGCCAGTCACTTAACCTCTCTGTGCTTCATTTTTATTATCAGAAGAAAAAGTCATGATCAGGGCCTGTGTCTCTGGTGAGTAGGAGACTCAAGTGCATTAATGCAGGCAAAGCACCTGGAACAGCCCCGGCCCAGAGTATGCAAGCCAGCCTACGTACGGTAGCATGGAAACAGTGACATTTTTTGTACACTCTGTTTAAGAGTAGAAGGGAAGAAAGATGTTTATGGAAAGACTTTATCAAATGGCTGACATGAGAGTTAGATCCTTACAGAGTCAAGCTTCCCTTATCAAGAAAGGGCACTTTTCCAGCATCACTTGATTTCACTTGGCAGAGGGCAACCTCACACTGCTCACCAGTGGCCAGGGAAGGTCTTTGTGACAAAGGCCAGATGAGGGTATGATTAGGGCCAGGCAGACCCAGGCCAGATGAGCTGGGTCCAAGTCCTGGGCCTGTACTTCTGACTGCACAAACTAGAGCAGGTTATTGAATTGCCCTTTGCCTCAGTTTCCCCTACCTATAAAAAGGAAGTAATAAAACCTACTTCCAAGAGTTGCTGTGAAGAACAGTCCTGGTGTGGAGCACCTGGGTGGCTCAGCCAGTTAAGCATCCAGCTCTTGATATCTACTCAGGTCATGGTCTCAGGGTTGTGAGATCGAGCCCCGCGTCAGCTCTATCCTGGGTGTGGAGGCTGCTTAAGATTCTCTCTCTCCCTCTGCCCCTCCGCACCCCTTGCTCACGTGTGCGTGCACTCTCTCTCCCTCAAAAGAAAAAAAAAAAGAACAGCCCTGCTACATACTCAAAAAATACTATCAATTATTGCTATTAGAAGCTTAATTAACTGACAATGATTTAAGTGGGATCCTTACTATTGTCCCTGTTTTACAAACAAGCAAACCAAGGCAGCCAGTTGTTGGTGGAGGCTTCTGGAGCTCAGTCTCCTGTCACTGCTTATTCTATTAAATTCCACTCTGAATGTAAGATTGATTTTTGGTGTGTGGGTACTGCTCCTGGGTGATTTTATTTTCCCCTGGTGCATTTTAGAAACAAGGAGGTCGGTATTCCTGGCCAACTTACCCACCATTTCAGACTTGCTAGACTCCCTTCAATTTCCTCCATAAAAATAAAAGTGCAATACTCAGAATAGAATGGCACCTTGGAAAATTTCCCCAACAAAGTGAGACCTAATTATGGAAAATAGGAGCAGGTCTTCAAGATAGATCTAGAGACAGAAAGCAGTGATGTCACCATTTCCCCACCCCATACTGACCCTTCCGAACTTAACCAGCCAAGAAAAGAACAGAAAGAGGAGGAGGTAGCAAGAGCCCCCTGTTTTATTACAGTAATTACAGCACATGCCCAATGGTCACAGAGTGGCTTACACCTAAATTTCAAAAGGAATTCCTGCCAGGAAAATACATCTTTTCCTCCCTGACACTCTAGAATCTCTTGATCTATCTCTGCTGCTTCTGGAACTTACAGTTCAGATCCATCAGGTACTTTCCAGGGGAAAAAAGAAGTGGTTTTCATGTTTCAAACACAGTAACTTGTTCATCCCTCTATCTGAACACATGAACAGCCGTGAGGGTCACGCATCCCTGGGGCTGATCTGCGAACGTCAAACCCCGGATGATCCTCGCTCTCAGGGAACCGAAGGTGGAGGTGCTAGCTGCTCTCACCTCCTCTTTTCCAGAGCCCACAAAAACTCAGGTGAAGAACCCAACTCTCCATGATCAGCTAAGTACGAATTTGAGGCCAAACAGCATTGGTCCCTCCTCCTGAGCTCACGGTAATCATTTTATCTGAAGGCTTAGAGGGGTTCACAGAAGCTAATGAAAGCCCAGTAATAATAAAAGCAGCCATTTAGAGCGCACTCACTTAAGCAGCAGGAAGCATGCTAAGTGATTTATATACATTGTTTGATTTATATCCAATCTCAGCCTATGAGAAAGCTAAGGGTTATAGAGCAAAAGTCACTTGCCCAAGGTGGCATGACCAGCAAAAGGCAGGGGTGGGATCTGAATGAGGGTCTGCTCTACCTCCAAAGCCCATGATTTAGCCACTACGTCGTAACTCCTAAGACATGGCATCCATCCTAGATGTCACATATTCTCTTCAGAACATAGCCGGAGTTCATTCATTCAACAGATACTTTACTGAGCACCTACAATATGTCAACTACTGTGCTGAGTATAGGAAGCTTATGGCCTACTAAAGACAGACAAGAAATTATGGTCAATCAATGGTGTGTCCTGTGAAAACAGACAACTGAACCCTCAAATAGGTTTCAGGAAATCCAGGAATAAAAGAAGCAGGTGCTGACTTTCCATCTGGAGTTCTGGGACACTAACAAACCAAGCAGATAAACCCAGAGAGCACCAATTACTATGCAAAGTTCCTGGGCCACTGGGGCCAGCGGGTAGCCTTCCAGGTTCCCATAGATCCCAGCAGCTGCAGGGAGAGCAGCCAAATTCTCCCAGGTTCCAGGGAAAGAGCGTGATGAGGATTGCAGACCTGAGGACAAGGCGCAGCTATGGGGGGCATTGTGGACCTGACATGTGGGTCCTGGCTGCTTCAGCAGACACCAGTGTGAGAGCCTCACCACAAGCCAACAAGCAAGATGAGACAGCACACAGGATACGGACACCAGCCCAGAGTGAGCACAAATCCAGGTGCCTCCCAAGTACCACTGCACTGTGACCTCCCCCAACAGGAAGAGCCTTGCCTTGCTAAGGAGAGGGGAGGGGTCGAAGTACTTGCATATGACCGAGCTTAAGCCCAAGTAAACTGAGAAATCACTGCATTTCACTGAGTCAACCTGGCCATGATTAGACTGAGCTTCCTGCATCAGTCACCACGGTGCCTGGAGGGAGAAACTCAGTACCCCTACAAGAAGATTCAAAACGCTACATTTCTGCACATGAGAAGTGCGAACCCAACTCCAAGGGCTAAGAGCAGTAGTTGGCTAAGTGTGGATGGCAGCCTGGACTCAGAAGGGGGAGAGGAGCTGGAAAGAAGGGAGTGGCTTTAAGTCATATTTCAGAGGCAGTATTTATGGGACACGACAGTGGGTTAGGCTTCCAAAAAATGGGTGTTATAGGTTGAACTATGTTCCCAAATAGTTCATATGCCAAAGTCCCCAGTACCTCAGAATGTGACCTTACTTGGAAACAGGGTCATAGCTGATGTAATTAGTTAAGAGAAGGTCACACTGGAGTAGGGTGGGCCCCTAATTCAATATGACTAGTGTCTTTATAAGAAGACAACCTTGGGGAAAAAATAAAAGAAGAAGAAGACAACCTGGTGAAGCCAGAGACACGGGAAGAACGCCATTGAATGTGACTGAAGAATCTGGGTGACGCACCTACAAGCCAACAAATGCCAAAGACGGCCAACAAACCACAGAAGCTAGAGAGAGGCACAGAACCGACAGGGAGTAAGAACTCCCGTCCCCTTCAAGGTCCTTCTAGCTGGACTAAGAATCAAATTGACATGAGACAGATTAACAGAGGAAAATCAAATTTAATAGCCTATGTAGGGGAAATCCACACAGACATGGAAATTCCGAAGACAGCCAGCCAAAATGAGGTCATCCGGAACTATGGACAAAGAGGTTGGGGTCTGGGACTTCGAAGGGAAGGAATGCAATTCACAGGGCAACAAGATGAGGAGCAGATACTTGGTGATGAGATGTTTGTCCTGCCAGACAGAGGAGCCACTCAGATACAATTTATCTCTGCTAATAACTCTTATTCTGAGAAAGACCCTCAGTTTAGATTCTTCTACATAGTTAAGGGAGGGGCAAAAATTTCTCTTTAGGTCGCAGGATCTCAAAATAATCTTCATGCAAGAATGGCTCATCTTGGGGCGGCCTGCCTTGAGCCCTACAGATTGTCCCTCACAGCCCTTGTAAGGAAGCAACCCTAAGGACACCTTAAACTTGGGCTTCGAGCATCCAGAACTGTGAGAAAAAATTCTGTTGTTTAAGCCACTGGGTACAGCACACCTAGAAAACCAATACAGTGGGAAGGCACTATTTTCTTCATTCATTACACATTTCCTAAGTGCCCAGTAGGGGCCACAGAGAGCGTACGGTGCTCTGAAGGACACAAGGCTTGGCACCGCCTGTGACCACTATTTCCATGTCAGGGGCCACAAGCTCATAAATGCTCCTCCAGTCACAAGGGGCTGCTGATGGGAATCCCTGCATCTCTGGTCAAGGCTCCTTCTGGAGGCCTGAGTATTTCCCAGGCTACTGAAGGTGGAAGCCTCATTGCCACACAAACCCACTGTCTCACACTCACATGGCCTGGTCCCAGTCCAAGACGTAAGTTCTTCTGATCATCTATCTTCCGTACCGACTCTTTGTTCATTTCTCCTGACCCGATCTCCTCTCACAAAACTGACTCCCAAGTTGTCCTAGAAGACACAATCCATGAAAAACAAATCCCCCAATCCTCACCCTCTTCACTACTCACTCTGCCTCTTTGTGTTAACTGAAAACTCACTCTGACTTGAGAACACCCCTTTCTTTTCAACCTGATTTTGTCCCTTTCCCCCACACCCCAGTTTTCAGGGTGCAAGGGGTGCACGAGGAGGGCACTATTTCTCCTGATGGAAAGCTAAGCCTCATTCTTCACTCTTTCGCTCCCACTCTTCTAGAAGCCCATGTCACCACACTCTGTGGGAGGCCCGGACCCTGGTCTGCTCTTCATCTCCGCTCTCATTTCTGGGAGTGCAGAAAGCTTGTTTTGACCCATCTTCTTTGGCCATTGTGTAGTCCAGGATCTTAGCTCATAAATGTTCAAAACACCTTTTCTCTCAAGACACTGTCACTTTCTTGATATTCAGATCCTATTCTGATATTACAAAGCAGAACCTGGGCAGCTTCTCTCTCTTTGCAGTCGGTATACCACTCTAGTCTTCCCCATGCAATGGAACCTCTGAGGAGCGTTCGCAAGAAGAGTGCCTTCACTGGTTTCCTGCCCCAGCACTCCACTGGGGACAATGAGGTGGCAGGTGGAGGGTGGGGGGTGACTAAAAGGGGGGCATAAGAAGTTGTTCAAAGCTTTACTAGGAGAAAATGTAGAGAGATGACACGTGGAGCTATCAGCCTATGTTTTTCTTGTTGCTTCTGTCCCTTACCTCTCTTCCTCCCCCAATCCTGGTGCCCAAAGAGTCTTCCTCTCCAATTGTGTGCTGTACCCCTGCTCCCCAACCACACTGGCCTTCTTTCAGTCATCAGGCTTGCCAAGGCCTTTCCCACCCGTGCTTTCCACCACTCTGTCCCATGGCCTGCTTACACATGCTTCCTAAGGCTTCCCAGCCTTCAAACAGAGCTGACGTGGGCACTTCCTCAGAGAAACTTCCTTGACTCTCAGGAGGTTCTGTGCCTACCTTCACCCCCACAGTTCTCTGGGTCAGCCTTGAGAGGATTTCCTGCAGAATTGTGTCATTTTTTTATTGTTGTTTTGCACCTTAGCTGGTGTGTTAACTCCACGAAGGCAAAAACCCACATGGGTTTTGTTTACTCTTTCATTTGCAGGAATTAGCCCAGCGCCTGGCATTCAGTGAGGACGTGTTAAATGAAATAATCAGCGGACCCCAGCTTATTGCCCATGTAACTTCTTTGATGGAGCAAAAGGAAGAGTGAAGTTTGCCTCTGTTGATGTGGGTAATGCTTCCACAACATCTGTTTATAGTACCCTTTAACAAGCCCAACAATTTACATCTCCAAAAAACACAAGTGGTTGCTAGTGACATTAACCTATTGGTGAGCAACCTTTTCTGTTTGAGAGCCAATGATCAGCCTTTCTAAATGTAATATGAGAAACTTTATTCAATCTTATGGGGCAGAGGGAATGGTGTGTATTTTTTACCATTGAGATGATGTATTTTATCGATCAGGCAAATTTCAACGGGCAATGGGCCTTACTTTTCAGCCACTGAAATGCTAATGTGACCAGCAATTCATAGACATCTGTGATATCATAAGAAACACATATTTGGTCTTTGTTGGTCCTGACACAGAGCTTCTTAAACCTTCAGAATTTCCTGAGTGGTAAAGATAATGGGAGCATCTCATGTTATTCATAACAAGCCCCTTTCAACCCTACCTGAGTTTATGCCATGAGATGATTCTTGATGGGCTCCTAAATGGCTTAGGGAGGGGGGCTATTTGCCCAAGGAACCAAGCCTGTGATCAGAGGGTTAGAGCTTTGGGGAGGAGGGTGGCTGGGGGAGGGGTGCCAACCCCACCTCTGGGGAGGAGAAAGTGGCTGGAGATTGAGTTCAATCATCAGTGGCCAATGATTTCATGAATCATGCCTATGTAACAAAACCTCCATTAGAAAAAAAAAAAAAAAAAAAAAACAACTAAACTAAACAATGGGGTTTAGAGAATTCCCAAGGTGGTGAATACATCAAGGTACTGGGAAGGTGATACACCTGGAGAGGGCAGGGAAGCTCTATACCCCTTCCCCCATCCTTTCCCCTATGCACCTCTTCCATTTTTCGGTTCCTGAGTTATATCCTTTATAATAAACAGGCAAGTAAAGAACTTCCCTGAGTTCTATGAGTCATTCTAGCAAATTATTGAACCTAAGGAGGGAGCTGTGGGTACCCCCAGAATTTACAGGTGCTTGGTCAGAAGTACTAGTGACAGTCTAGGGCTTGTGACCGGCATCTGAAGTGGGGGCAGTCTGTGGGACTGAGCACTCAGCCTGTGAGATGTGGCATTAACTCCAAGCAGTGTCAGAATTGAATGGAACTGTGGGACACAGTGGGCATCAGAGAGCTGACGTGGTCGAAGTGGACACCATGCATTCGATGTCAGAAGTGTTGGGAGTCTGGGGCGCCTGGGTGGCTCAGTTGGTTAAGCGACTGCCTTCAGCTCAGGTCATGATCCCGGAGTCCTGTGATCGAGTCCCACATCGGGCTCCCTGCTCGGCGGGGAGTCTGCTACTCCCTCTGACCCTCCCCCCTCTCATGCTCTCTCTCATTCTCTCTCTCTCTCTCTCTCAAATAAATAAATAAAAATATTTAAAAAAAAAAAAAAAGAAGTGTTGGGAGTCAAAGCAGTTCAACACCTCATCCTTTCCCCCTAAGTGTACATTGGACTTCACAGTCATGAAATCCAAAGTAAGACAAACACACCCCAAGGGTATACGACATTATTCAGTGAGTTAAAGGATGAATATATTAGAATGTCTGGGGTTTTTTTTGCCTTGTCCATTAAAAATATATACTATGTAAGTGTATAATAGAACATATGTGTTATATATATATATATATATATATATATAGAGAGAGAGAGAGAGAGAGAGAGAGAGACATACAGATAGATGTAGATACAGTGGGATGTATATTTAAACTTTCTACTAACAGGAGGACAGGCAGAAGAATGTTGGAGGCTATTGATGTCACATTCCCAAATGCATTAAATTCTTTCATCCTTGAAACAACAATAGGAAAGTCCCTGTGATCCACACTTAACAGATGAGGCTCAAAGGTGACTTGACTAGTTCAATGTCACACAGGGTGTTGGGGACACAGCGATCATGCCATTCCATGACGTCTCCTCACTAACCACCTATTGTGTCAGCTCTGTAGCGGGGGTTGGGGATAAAAAGACAAGTAAGATATGCTCCTTGCCCAGGACATATACACATCCTCCTCAGCTCGGGTCACCCACTGCCACTGGGATAGAATCTCCTCTCTGGTCAGGGTGTGGGACTTAGAGCAACACTGTGGCTACTGCCAGTTTCCTAGGGATTTCCTCTCTGCTCCTCCCCTGCCTTCCTAACCCGGTCCTCCATTCTTCATGGAACCCAAGAATCTGAGGATCAGTCATTCTGCCTGTGGTGATTCTAAGGACATCCTGGATGGTGTGTGGGTCCCTCTGGGGCTCCACAGCATTAGAATGGGTCCTTGCATGGAGAAGAGGCGAGGACTTAGAGGCTGGAGTCTTGTGGGATAGGGCAGCTCCCTGGAAGGCCTCAGCAGGAGGCAAGAGTAAGAACAATGCTGGTAAGTCAGGGAGTCTAGGCTGGGGGCTGCACAGAGAAGTCTCTCAGTTGAAGGCTGAAGGCAGAACTGTGTCAGGGGCAAGTGTGGATGGTGATGGTGACTCAGTCATGAGAACCAAGGCTCCTTGCAAGGCTCATGTCCCCTGGACAGCTGCCACAGGAACTGAGCAGGGATCTGTTTACTGGAAGTGAAATTAGAGGCAGAAGCTTACTAACCAGGAATGAAGCAAGAACCCAGTTATTAGAACTGAAACACACAGTCACTGTGTGCTTCGTAACAATGCTGGCTTATTAAATCCCCAGCTACCCATCTAGAGTAACTTTGAATTCCCTCACCTCAAAATGGGGCACTTTTATTGACAACGCTACCAAGTAGAGGGGAAGTGAGGCTATGCTGACCAAAAACACAGATGCCATAGGTCCACCAGTACACATGGCTGCCAGGATTCGTGGCAGGATGCAAATGGGACTCCACCTCAAGTAACACCATCACCTTTAACAACTCGATTCATAGCTTATCTGTAACTAACTCTTAGTAACCCTTTGTTATGGACTGAATCGTGTCCCCTCAAAAGCCTTATGGTGAAGCCCTAATCCCCAGTGTGCCTGTATTTCAAGATAGGGCCTTTAAAGAGGTCATTAAGGTTAAATGAAGTCAGAAGTGTGGTGCTCTAATCCAGTAGGTCAGGAAAGGAAGAGACACCAGGAATGTGCACACGCAGAGAGGAAAGGCCACGTAAAGGCACAGAGAGAAGACAGGCAACTGCAGGTCAAGAAGAGGGCCTTACAAAAACCCAAACTTGCTGACATCTTGATCTTGGACTTCCAGCTGCCAGAATTATAAGAAATAAATGTCTCTTGTTAAAAAAAGGTGGGGGTTACTTTTAAGAGCCTGGGGTGAGGCAGAAACTAGAAACAATGAATCAGAAGTAGGTGAGCCTGTCACCTTTCTTCATTCATTAGATCAACTTTTATCGAGGCCTACTCTGCACTGGCCACTGTGCTAGGTACTAGGGGCAACAGTGAGTGAGGCAGCTGACCCTGCTCTCACACAGCTTTCTGTACTGAGGGAGACAAACAAGGGAGGCCTATGGCAGGATGTTTCAAGTGCTGAGAGGGCATGTGGAAGTGATCAAGGGGGTTTTGTGCTTCTTCAATCAAGATGCAAAGAGGCAAGCATATCCAAGCAAATTAAAGAATTCAAAGATATACCCTATCAGAAAGGAAGCTGGAAGAGAGAGAGGAAGACTATGGAGGGGAGAGAGGGGATAACTAATGCATCAAGGAACTCAGGGATTCAGCGAGTTCTGGAGCCTACTAACTTTGTATGGTCTTCAGTTTACTAGGAGGCATTATAGCTGTATCTCAAGTGCTGATCTCTTAATAAAGAATGATAGGTTTCTAGAAAGGTTGTGAATTGACTGTGCCCACTGTCTAATGGAAAACTCGGCATCTGGAGTTGCATGAACTGGTTCTGAGTCCCAGTTCTACCGCATTCCCAGCCAAGTGAGGTTGGGCAAATCATTTAACTGCTTTTAGCCCTGGATTTGTTTGTTTCTTTCCCCCTAGGACCTCAGATGGCCAGAAACTGGTTCATCATAACCCTTGGTTCATGTCCTATTCCAATCATTAGCCCATCATATTGCAAAGATCCATTCATATTGTTGCATATAGGTGATGCATTTTAAACTACTGTATGATATCTCATTACATGAATCCATGTATAGATCAATGATATATGTCAGAGTTTAAGATCTTATCAGTGGGGAAAGGAGAAATTCAACTAAAAAGAGCTAGACAATAAAATAATTTTCCATATGGAATAAGATAAAAGGGAATCTCTAAATGATCCCATATGTAAAAATCAACCCCAGATGAATTACCATCTTACATGTCAAAAACAAAATATTAAAACTTGTAGAAGACAATTTAGGATATTTTAGATCCTAGAGTAAGGAAAGATTTCTTAAAGAAGACACATACAGCATTGATTCTTAAATAAAAAGATTCATAAATTTGAATATATTAAAGCTAAGATTGTTTTCATTAAGAGACAGCTTCAATTTCCTCATTTATAAAATGGGGATAATAATACCTTATAGAAATCTAACAAGATGAAATTAAATAACACATAATAAACACTGAGCACAGATCCTAGCACGTACAATATAATAAATGATAACTATCATTATTATTCTCAAACAACAATGTATCATGTATCAAACAATACCAAGTAATATGACAAGACATATTTAGTATTTAATATCACAGTGATGTTTTAAAGAGAGAGATAATAATGTAAAATACATTTATCAGAGACCTATAGTCAGACAGTCAACAAATATTTACTAAGCATTCATGCCAGGCACCATACCAGGGGCTGGTTAATTTATGTCAACCACCATTAATTTTTTTGTCACAATCTAATGCACACACAATTCTCACACATGTATCTGTGACTAGAGCAGAGAAACGACCCCCACATATTTTGATAATCTGTATACAGCACTACAGAAAAACTCTGGCACTATCAGAGACAGAAATCCCAGAACTGTCCAACTCTCAATTGTTGGTGCTAACGGGAGAGTCCAGGAAAAGAGATAATCCAAAATGGTAGGTAAGTATACTGTCATTTGTTTTGGGTTTCGTACAAATAATTGAAAGCCTCAAGTCAATCTGACCCAACAATACAGAAGCAGGTCCAGAAGTAAGACAGTCTTCAAGAGCTGACTAATCAGCAACACAATAATGATAAAGATGATCTCCATTTCTGTTTTGCGGCTCTGGACGCAGAAGTACACGTAGAGTTCAATTTGGCTGATGGCTGTTCTGGAATGTACAAAGTCTTGAATAAAGAAAAGAAAGCTATGGTGTGAAAACCTGGCTCAGGAGGTGTTGAAAGCGACTCAGTATCTGTTCTGCCTCTCCATTTTCTGGGATTGTGGTACTTCACACTCTTCGTACATTCATGTTTCATATCTTCTTTGTTGGGTTTTCTCCTACCAGGAGAGGTCAACATAAGCGTCTAACAATAGTGAATTGTGTCAAACTAGACTTTTTCATATAATTTGCCTAATAATGCATTCAGTAAATATTAATTGATTAACCTCTGAGGTGTCCACAATTATTCAACTCTCACAAGTAATATTTGCTTTAAAATCAACCCAAGAATAGGAAAAGGACCTCCATGAAACAAGAACTCACATCTAGCTAACCAGAAAAACAACAACAACAAATAGCCTCTGGAATATGATTCTCTGGTAAATCATCCTGATATGATTTACTGAGACTGACATGGTTTTGGACACTGCCTTTTAAGAAAAAAAGGAAAAGAGGAAAGCTACCACCTACCACAACATATTATTTTTCCCAAAAGCTGATGAGTCCCTCCATATCTAGAACAAAGCCAATAATTTTCAGAATATTCCTTTCAGAATACTCCCTTCTCTTTCCGGGAATGTGCTGAAAGCAAGAGTGATACACTGAGTGTGGTGTAGGGAACAGGAAGGAGATGAGACCAAGAGCGACAGCCTGGGTTCCAGTTCCAGTCTATCACTTACTAGCTGTGCAAATCTGGCCTTAATGGATGAGTTTCTGTTCTGTTCTGATCATGAGCTCCTTGAGGGCAGGAAGTATGTGTGAATCACATTTGTGTGCTCCACCATTCCTAGCTCAGAGCTATCATTAGGTTCTCAATAAATGCTGATTTTAAATAACAGCTGTCATGAAATAAGAAGAAAACAAAAGCCAACAATAAAGGTTCAAGATACCTGCTGTTTGGCATGTTACACCTGACATCTAAAAAAGAACGGTGGCAGTTAAAAGCAAAAGGAGTGCACTCTATGAAACTATCTGCTCAATGAAGCACTGAAAATCACAGACTCTTTCTGGCCAGTTTTACATTTAGATATGAAGGCTAGTCAGGCTAGGCTGAGGATAAAGAATGCCAAACAAGCAAATTTCAACAGGCTAGTTTCAACAGGATAGTTTCCAAAATGAGAAATTCTCCTGGCCTTTCTCCACGTTGGTTCTCCTCCCTCCTCCTGGGAGTTATTCCTCCCCAGTATCCCCCATGATTGGTTAAAAAAAGGAGTGATTGGGGTGCCTGGGTGGCTCAGTCATTAAGCGTCTGCCTTTGGCTCAGGTCATGGTCTCAGGGTCCTGGGATCGAGTTCCACGTCAGGCTCCCTGCTCCGTGGGAAGCCTGCTTCTCCCTCTCCCACTCCCCCTGCTTGTGTTCCCTCTCTCGCTGTGTCTCTCTCTGTCAAATAAATAAAATCTTTAAAAAAAAAAAAAAAGGAGTGATTGGGGCTGGCTCAGCTCAGTGTCTCCCCTCCTTCCCTCTGGGAGTCACTTTCCAAAGGTGATCTACAAGGGAGGGATAAAGTGAAGGAGAAGAGTGGAAAGACCGGTGTGAGGAAGGAGAAAGAAACTATAAGACTAAAGCAAACATGGTGGTGAGTAGAGCCAGTGAAAATAAGAAGTTCTAACAATAGGAGTGTCCAATATCCAATTTTTTCTGATTTTGTGAAAATCATCTCTTATGTGATATGGCAATGTAACCAGATTCAGTCCACATGGTCTTCCAACCAAGGCCACAGCACATCATGGCCTACATGCATGGCTGCCTTGGAGAATTGGAGAAAGGGCTATGCCCGTATGGGGGATATGATGTGCAGAAAGGATAGTGTGTACAGGCGGAAAGACAAGAAGAAATCACAAAAGACTTCAACAGAAGCAGGACCGTGGAGGTAGAGCAGAAATGTAAGGCTATCTACAACTTTTGGAAATACGGGGGCCCAGTGGGCTTCCCAACAATGAGATGAAGGCTCAAGTCATTCTATTGGACTGCCAACTGGGAAAGTGGCTCCGAAAACCTGGAGAAATTGGAGATACTCAGGCAGCTGACATCTGGGTTCTAGGTCTCTAAGTTTTATTATTCTAGCCTAAAAGTGTGGATAAGGCTGGAGAAGGTGGAAGGTGGAAGAGGAGAGTAGGGAGGCAGATTCTATTTCAGGTGTCTTCTTTTTTTTTTTTTTTTTTTAATTTTTTTATTGTTATGTTAATCCCCATATATTACATCATTAGTTTTAGATATAGTGTTCCATGATTCATTGTTTGTGCATAACACCCAGTGCTCCATGCAGAACGTGCCCTCCTCAATACCCATCACCAGGCTAACCCATCCTCCCATGCCCCTCCCCTCTAGAACCCTCAGTTTGTTTTTCAGAGTCCATCGTCTCTCATGGTTCTTCTCCCCCTCCGATTTCCCCCCCTTCATTCTTCCCCTCCTGCTACATTCTTCTTCTTTTTTTCTTTCTTAACATATATTGCATTATTTGTTTCAGAGGTACAGATCTGAGATTCAACAGTCTTGCACAATTCACAGCGCTTACCAGAACACATACCCTCCCCAGTGTCCATCACCCAGTCACCCCATCCCTCCCACCCCACCCCCCACTCCAGCAACCCTCAGTTTGTTTCCTGAGATTAAGAATTCCTCATATCAGTGAGGTCATATGATACATGTCTTTCTCTGTTTGACTTATTTCGCTCAGCATAATACCCTCCAGTTCCATCCATGTCGTTGCAAATGGCAAGATCTCATTCCTTTTGATGGCTGCATAATATTCCATTGTATATATATACCACATCTTCTTTATCCATTCATCTGTTGATGGACATCTTGGCTCTTTCCACAGTTTGGCTATTGTGGACATTGCTGCTATAAACATCGGGGTGCACGTAGCCTTTCAGGTCCCTACTTTTGTATCTTTGGGGTAAATACCCAGGAGTGCACTTGCTGGATCATGTGGTAGCTCTATTTTCAACTTTTTGAGGAACCTCCATACTGTTTTCCAGAGTGGCTGCACCAGCTTGCATTCCCACCAACAGTGTAGGAGGGTTCCCCTTTCTCCGCATCCCCGCCAACATCTGTCATTTCCTGACTTTTTAATTTTAGCCATTCTGACTGGTGTGAGGTGGTATCTCATTGAGGTTTTGATTTGGATTTCCTTGATGCCGAGCGATATTGAACACTTTTTCATGTGTCTGTTGGCCGTTTGGATGTCTTCTTTGGAAAAATGTCTGTTCATGTCTTCTGCCCATTTCTTGATTGGATTCTTTGTTCTTTTGGTGTTGAGTTTGATGAGTTCTTTATAGATTTTGGATACTAGCCCTTTATCTGATATGTCATTTGCAAATATCTTCTCCCATTCTGTCAGTTGTCTTTTGGTTTTGTTGACTGTTTCCTTTGCTTTGCAAAAGCTTTTTATCTTGATGAAGTCCCAATAGTTCATTTTTGCCCTTGCTTCCCTTGCCTTTGGCGATGTTTCTAGGAAGAAGTTGCTGCGGCTGAGGTCGAAGAGGTTGCTGCCTGTGTTCTCCTTTAGGATTTTGATGGACTCCTGTCTCACATTGAGGTCTTTCAACCATTTGGAGTCTATTTTTGTGTGTGGTGTAAGGAAATGGTCCAGTTTCATTCTTCGGCATGTGGCTGTCCAATTTTCCCAACACCATTTGTTATTTCAGGTGTCTTCTATTTCAGGTGTCAGAAGGTGAAGCCAGAGAGTTGGCTATTTGTGCCCACTGGGAGGCAGGATGGTAACAGCCCACGTCAGACTTAGGAGGTAATGGCCAAACCAGTCTTCCTTCAGATTAAGGCAGAGAATGAAGCAATTTCTCAGAAATTTGGATTTTTTAAAAAATCACCTTGGCCTGAATTATTGGCAAATTGCCCCGTGTCTCCATTTCATCTGTGGATTTATGCTACACAATAATTCCCCAAGTCTACTCCTTACCTCACGGGAGTCAGGAAATAGTTGGCATATATAATAGCATTTTTTTAAAAAAGATTTTATTTATTTATGTGAGAGAGAGAGAGCATGAGTGAGGGAAGGGGCAGAGGGAGAGGGAGAAGCAGACTCCCCACTGAGGCTGAGCAGGGAGCCCTATGCGGGGCTCAATCCCAGGACCCTAAGATCATGATCTGAGCTGAAGTCAGACACTTAACCGAATGAGCCACCTAGGCGCCCCACATTCATTTTTTATTTTGTGTTAAAAAATATCTCAGTGGTGGGGCACCCGGGTGGCTCAGTTGGTTAAGCGTCTGCCTTCACCTTAGGTCGTGATCTCAGGGTCCTGGGATTGAGTCCCCTGTCAGGCTCCCTGCTCAGCGGCCTCTCCCTCTCCCTCTGCCCCTTCCCCCCTACTCATGCGTGCTCTCTCTCTCTTTCTCAAATAAACAAATAAAATCTTTAAAAAAAACTCAGTAGTTTTGAAGATCATAACATATAAAAAAAAAAAAGAAGAAGAAGAAGACCATAACATATGAAACAGAGATTTAGCAAGCATTGCTTAGCACAATCCTATGATAGCTGTGGGCTAACCTGGCTCGTCCAAGGGCAGCCTACTGCAGGCTGGAGGTAAAAGCAGAACATGGCAGCTCTGCCCTCTGAGGATCCGCAGTCCAGTGGAGTCCAGGGTCCATCAGGGAAGTAACTCATCCACTGTAGACCCATGATGCCCAGGGGAACTTGCCAAGTGTCAGAATGACCCTTCTCCTCTGACCGGCGGTGTAGACTGCCAGCAAACACTGCACCTTTTTTCTCCCACCATGATGAAGAGAGACTAGGAATCACTGCTTCTCTTACCCTGGTTCCCTGAGCTGTGTTTTTTTTTAGCCCATCTCATCTTTTCCTGGTTTTGTTCAATTTTCTGCAAGCTTTTCTATCTGGCTCACTTATCTCCCTTGATCCCTCAGAACCCTCTCCCCTAATTCCATTGACTAGTGGGGACATTTTCCCTCAGAGAGCCGAGCGGAGCCACCAGGACCCTCCCCCACTCCGCAGCCCCTCTGCCCCCACTGCCTGGCTTTTTACATCAGTGGAGACTTACTTCCCAGACCTACCTCTTTTTTCTTTAGCTTTTTAATTTCTGGCTGCTGGGTTTTCTTTTTTTTAATTACATGCAGAGCTGCTTTTCACACAACAGAGGCCAGCCCAGTTTTCAGGTGAGTTAGGGTTCTGTGGTGGAACCCCATCATTTCCATTCTCTCATTAAAGCAGAGCTAAGTTTAACCCACTGTAAATATGAGAATGGAAAGGGCTGGTCAATGTCGTGCCATGGAAAAGGCACTGAACTAGGGGCCAGGGGGATGGCACAGGGCCAGTCCCCACAACTTAACCTGCTACATGACCTTAGGCAAGTCACCTAACCTCTCTGACTTCAAAGGGTGTAACCTCAGTCTTCCTGATGACAGAGGTGGCAGAATCAAATGCATGCATCGCTGTAAGCAAATCTTCCAAACTGTAAGGCACTGTTCAGTCGGCTGAAGACTGTGTCAGACATGAGAACACACAGCCAGTGTTCCTTTCTGAATAAACATGCGAGCTCCCCTAGAGCGAGGGCTGGGCTGGCTCTTGCTTACTACTTATTCCCAGTGCTTGGCACATGGAAGGAAGGAAGGAAGGAAGGAAGGAGGGAGGAAAGGAAGGAAGGAAGGAAGGAGGGAGGGAGGGAGGCAAGGAAGAAATGAAGGAAGGAAGGAAGGAAGGAAGGAAGGAAGGAAGGAAGGGAGAAACATCAGGTCCTTCCACATATCTGTGAAGTGTGCTGGTGGGAAGAAGAGCTGAACTATCACCATGTCTTTTCCTGAATTTGCATCTATGAATTGAGTCCCATTTGTGCAAAAAGTGAAAAAGCTGAGCTAGACCAGGGATGTTTCTGCTTATAGCTCAACAACAGAAGTCCTGACCCGGCGTGACCTCATGGGCATTGTGCACTCAGGTAAGCCAACGTTGCGACAGGGACAGCCAACATTTTTACAGTGCTTTAGACTTTATCAAGCATTTGCAGGTACCTGACCTCGTTCTGATTTTCAAAATATCATGTAGCTAGGTAATTCAGATTTTTTCCTATTTTCCAGATGAGGAAACTGGGGCTCACAGAAGTGCAGAAACTGTCAGCAAATCCCAAGGCCAGTAAGTGGCGGAGCTGAAATTTGGACACGGTTTCTCGACTTCCAGGACCTTTCAGGGGCTAGCGAGGACAGTTATGAGGGTGTGGCCGGCGGGAAGCTGACAGCCTCAACAGGAGCCAAAACTAGTCTATTTCCTCGTTATTGCGCTACAATTACTTTCATCCCAAATCCCTGCTAAAATAAAGACCAAAAATCCTTTTCAAGTAAAATATACAAGCGGCAAATAAACACAATTTTAAACAATTGACTTCATCAATAACCCATTAATTGCCAGCAACAAGCGTGCTGTGCCATTTCCCCCAAGCCAGTTAGCAACAACAGAACTGAGATTGCTAAGGACGCAGTAAAAAATGGTGTTTACATTTAACACTGTGCCGCCATATCCTGCTACAACCATTTGGAAGCTGCTGGGTGCTAAACGTCAGAAGCCACGAAATTGCTCACACTCTCTGAACCAGTCAGTAATCTTACATTTTGGAATCTATCCTAAGGAAATACTATGAAAAGAAAAAAAATATACCTACCCGAGACCTGGTTGTTGAATTCTCTCTTGGGCAGTAATGACATATCATGGTATTTTTTCAATCAATTTTCTCTTTGTTTGAGCTACATCCAGCTGGTGCCTATTACCTGGCTCCAGAACCATCATTATTATGTGAAAAAAAACTCACACATAAAGATAGCTAATATAAATAATTAATAACCTCCCTGTCTTTCCTCCATAGTTGATCCTGACTGGTCTTTCCAAGCTGTTACCTGTTGCTCCATCTTTCCACCCCATTCCCTCCCTGCCCCCTCCACCCCCCATCAAACTCAAAGCTCCGGTCAAGTCACACTTCTCCCAGTTGACCGGAGGGGCCGTGAATACACACTTTGTTAACTTTCAGGAGCCTCAGAATCACCTGAAAAGCTGGTTAAAATGCGGACTACGGACACACACCCTCTCCCACAAACCTTCTCACTCGGCAGGTCCTGCGGGAGGCCTGGGAACGTGCATTTCCAACACATTCCAGGTGATGTGGATGCTGCCGGCCGGAGACCACACTCAAGCACTCATCTGCCTTGAGTGACATCACCTCCGCTTCTCCAGGCAGAATCTTCCCAGCCCTCAAGCCCCAGCTCCTCCTGGCTCCGCAGCCATCTCCAAGCCCACCAAGCTGAACTAATGACTCGTCCCCCGCGCCGCTTTGGGGAGAGACTAGCACCAGTATCACTGTGTAATGAGAGGAAGCTGGATCATCGTGGCCAGCTCCCTGCTAATTGTGAGTGTCTGGAGGGCTGGCCCACCCGCCGCAGCAGCTCCTTTCCACCAGCACCAGCACAGGGCTGGGCCCATGCCGGCCCCCGCACCTGAAATGCTGACCCTAGTCCTTGCTGCCTCCTTGCACAGGAAGTTACGGTTTAATGTTGTTCCTAGAGGACCCGTTAGCATATTGAATGGCCGTTTTTCTGAAAAACCACGATCAGCCATGGTAGCAAAAGAAACACGAGCAGAGTTTATTAGTTTGCCAGGCTAGTAAATATCATCTCGCTTTGCTCTCTGAACTCCCTAATGAAGAGAGCAGCTCTCAGGCAAATAAATAAAACATTAGGTTGACAACACACAGCACATCACAAGCACAGTTCACTAATTTGCTCATTGCTGAAAGACATTGGCCGCCTTCGGGATAATCTCCATAAACACACTGCCCAGGTTCCCTTTCTCCTAGATAAATAGTATCAAGCCATGGTTTAGCATTTTTCAATATTGTATACGTATTTTATTTCAATAACTGTCTTTTAATAGCGAGATAGCCATCTTAATCAAATGAAAGCTATTTTTCAGTAATTGTCCTAAAAGCCAATTCCTTTTCCGGAAAAACATCCTTTCGAATCACAAGTGGCTGGGCTGAACAGTATTCTCAGAATATTAATGTGAGCTTAAGCTATTCAAATGTCACGGCTAACCTTTTTAAAACCTAATTAAATTAAAATAATAATATGTGGAACAGTTTTACTGGAAGGAAGGGCCCTTTTTCAAATAACCTGTTCCAAGCCTCAGAGCGAACACCTTGAAGCCATGGTGGGAAAGAGTTCTTGCAGGCAGACAAAGAGAGCCCGGCTTCGCGCACGTTGTGATTAACTTTTAGTTGTTAGTAGTGGAGTTAATTATTGTATCATGCTGGGGGGCAGGGACAATGTACTTGCCGGGACCTCCTGGACTTAATCAACAGACTAGCGAGACAATCAATGCTATTAGGCCTCCTGTCCTTGTGATACTTTTTTCCAAATAAAAAAGATAAAATCCAAGGACAGAGCCCTAAGGAGGTAGGCAAGCTGCTCAGAAGGCCTCCCTTAACTCGATCAGGCTTAACTCCCTCCCTGGAGGCTGGAGTCACCGGGCAGGAGGGTTTGCTCACCCTGAGACCTCATTGTCTTGAGAGCAAAGTTCAAGCCAGTCCACACCAGGTAGGAGGAAATCAGCATCTGAAAACTCCCTTACCTCTTGGTAACTGGCCCTGGTAGGCTTCAAACGGGGCCCTTCGCACTCTTATCCTGTGTGGGGAAAGGTTGTTGCCCTCAAGACATCGTACTTACCTTCTCCTACACAAAGGATGACTTTCTGTTCCTTTATTTGATAATTTACACTTGGGTTTAGGGAACAACTTTTTAAAAGAAAGAAACTGGCAATGATATAGAACAGGCTGGCAAATGCCACAAAATACCACATCTTAGTTTCAACTCTATTTCTTTATAGGACCCCAAAGCACTATGAGGAGATAGGATGGGCATCATGCATGGGCACACAAACTAAGGAGGGCGCTACCGCGACGAAGTTAGAGGGATCTCAGCAGGTAGCAGAGAGGTACGGGTGACAGTGGCAGGCAGTCTGGGGACCGCGGAAAGCTGAACTAAAACAGTCTTGGGCTCGTAAGTTATCTACCGTGAATAATTAAAGATGACAGCATTCCTGTAGGAATACCTAGATTTCTAGGTAGTTCCACTCACGTATTCATCCACTCGTTCACTCAACACGGATGTATCTGTCGAGGATCTACTTCATGCCAGGCACTGGGCTGAACATGTTCCCGGTGTGAGCTGTGCAACTTTGGGCTCTTGGTAGTTCGCACAGGCCCCATCTTGGACAAAACTGCTTATATGACAAAGTTGAGGATCCGTGTTGACCTCCTGTCTTCCAACAGATGTCACCACCCCAGAAGTGACATTTACTTCCATTCACATTCTGCTGGGGAGAACTCATCATATGGCCACACCTATCTGCAAAGGAAGCTGGGCAACATATCTTCATTCTATGCCAAGTTAAAATTCAGGGATTCTCCTACCAGTTGAAAGAAGAGGAAAACCAATCTTTGAATTCCTAAGATATTTGCTTTTATAACAAAGGCTTTGGTGACCTAATCATAAGGAGAAATTCTGATGAGGCAAGAATTTTATTTCCATACTACAGAGAGACAGAGGGATGGCCAGGAGCCAAGAGCCATGCAGGCAGATTCCTCAACCAGGATTTGATCCTACTTCAAGGTCATGGCCTCAGAGTCAGGCACAGGTTTTGGCACCCTTGAGGACTGACAGGTGAACCATGTAGGCATCACCATTCACGCAAACTTCGGAAAAGACAGTGAGTGCTCTGTCCTATTCAGGCGTACAGGGACCTTTTTGAAGTTTGAAAACAGAGGCACACACTGCAGAATTATTTCTGATTTACATTTTCCTAATAGAACATTTTTTTGGCATCAAGGAGGAAAAACTTCTCCTCTACCCTCTTAGATTCAGTATTTGGGGGCAAGAAAATTAAACCAACACGAGACAGATGAGCAAGGGAAAAGACAAAGTTTCTTCACTTACCCAAGTGGGAGCTCACAAAGAAAGTGGCTCAAAGAAGTGGTTAGAATTTAGAGCTTATATACATCTTTTTTTTTTTTTTTTTTTTAAAGATTTTATTTATTTATTTGACAGAGAGAGACACAGCAAGAGAGGGAACACAAGCAGGGGGAGTGGGAGAGGGAGAAGCAGGCTTCCCGCAGAGCAGGGAGCCCGATGTGGGGCTCGATCCCAGGACCCTGGGATCATGACCTGAGCCGAAGGCAGACGCTTAACGACTGAGCCACCCAGGCGCCCTAGAGCTTATATACATCTTAATAAGACCAGTGGCAGAGGATTTCATGGGACAATAAATAATGAGGAATGACTGAGAAATATACGGGGAAACTAGTACCAGGGAAGGCTTGTCTTCCTAAGGTCTGTTCCTGCATCGAGCCCTGACTTTCATCTCCTTCCCTCTAATGCAGGCAGCCTCCCTTAAAGGGGGATTTGTGACGGTTGAATTAGTTTGGAAGGCTGTGCTTATAGGCAGGTGAGGGGCGTACAGGAAAAGCCTCTTCCTGAATCCGTTGATTTTCAAATGGCTTCAGCTCAAAATAACCCTTATGCCACAGTGGCATATTCTGGACTCCTTCACACGTCACACCCAAATTGTATAGAATCAATGACTTTGAAAGAAAGAAGGAAAGAAAACTAAAAGGAAGGATGGAAGGAAAGCAGGTACTGGCTATAATAAAATGTTTTTCAGGCAGTGGATGAATTTCAGGGAAAAAAATTATATTCACAGCTCCAAAATCAATGCATCATTTTTAACAAAACAATATGTGGGGAAAGACTTCAGTTACATTCCAAATTTAATTGGTAAGATTTCATACTCAGTGTGAGTCATCCTCTGCCTTGTCGTGCCCCTGACCTGAATGTATTCCCACAAGCCTTGGATGAATGGCCCTGATTTGTGCTTAGTAGTGTACAGCAAGACCCCCAAAATTTGAGAAAGTATTGAAGAAACACTTGGAGAAGAAAAGAAAGCCAGGGAGGACAGCCATGGCCCTGGAAGGGAGGACTTTCCCGCATGCAGAGCAGCTATTTGTCAGCAACCACATTAACAGTCCAGGATTAGGAAGGAGTGCTCTAGCCATCCTAGATCCTAACATGAGAGTCTTTTAGTCACATGTAGGTGTTTTACTATGTTTCCATTACATTTTAGGACATTGGTTAGGAATGTGGAATTGATGCATAACACAGGATAATTTTTTCCCGTTTCAAATAATAGGAAATAGGCTCTGGCTAACATTTTCAGGTAGAACATCTGATTTTTAGATGTGGGTGACTAATGTTAAATGAAAGGTGCCTGTATTTTAGAAGCTGGATGGGAAGTGACACCCCATAGTTCTTCACTTACTCGACATCCATTCAGTGGACACTGACTGAGGACAGTGAGCCAGGCATTGTGCTGAGGGCTGGGGAGAGAGTTGGGAAGAAGCCAGCGGCCCTGTTGTGCAGAGCCTCAGGATGTGGTCAGAGCGAGTGGAAGCTGCGGGAGCGGGCGGTGGTGGGGACTCTAATCTAGCTCCAAGACAGGGGTGAGTAAAAGTTCGCATGGTAAAAAGGAGAGAGGGGGCCAGGCAGAGGGACTAGCCCGTGCAGAAGTCCAGAAACAGGGAGCAGGGCAGCTAAACCTGGCTGCACCACTGAGCCCCAGGGGCCCAGCAGAGCAGGAATTCCCACTGCAACACCCCGTTGCCAAAGAAGCCAGACAGACGTCCGGCTCCTCTCCGGAGCTCTGCGCACATGCTCCTGGCAGCCATCTTCATCTCAAACTACCGCATGGACCAAACTGAATGGGCTCTAAGACTTCGTTTCCTTATCTATAAAATGGGATAATAAAGTTCATCTTACAGAATTCCTGTGCATATTGAATGGGTTAATACATGTAAAATGCTTAGACCAGGGCCTAGCACATTTTCAATGCAAGAGTATTGCTAATGCTATTGTTACCAGCTAGAGGCCCTATAAATGTGTCACAGTGAAGCCACAGGTTCCCTGAGCTCAGGCTAAGGATATTAAGAGAGATGTTTCCTCTCTTTCTCGTTTTCTCTCTCTCTCTCTCTCTCTCTCTCTCCCCCCTCCCCGCCCCTCCCTCACCCCCCCTTCTCTTCCCCTCCACACATAGCTAATGCATATTTTGGGATCCCCCCATTGGTGCAATGAGACTGCATCCTACACAGATTTTGCTTAAGCAAACTCAAGAATGCCCACCTGGCTGGATGGGACTGCGGAGAACAATTTAAAGGCTACCAGTTTCCTGCTTCTCTCAAAGAGCACAGGCCCCAAAATGAGCTCCACAGGAGCCCGAATACATGTCCTCCCTTTCGAGAAGGACCATTTCCCAGCCTGGCCAGGTCTAAGTATCTTGAAGCATACCTTGCAAGTGACTTACGGGATTCTCCAGCCTAATTTGGACCGCATGCATTTTCCACCATCCGCACTGACTTTAGAACCCAACCCTTCCTAAAAAGAAGCCGCCCAGCACCTCTGTCGGTTTAGCACTGAGTACGTTCTAACCGAGCTGGAAATCTTTAAGGCTTTCTGAGAGCTGGTCTTTACTTTCCACGGTTTACGTCACCCCCAATCATAGCCTGAGGAGTAGGATTAAAGCCTCCCAGATGCGGACAGACCCAAAGAGGGGCTGTGATTCACTACCTGAGCTGTCCCCCTTTTCCCTCCCCTTCCCCCTTCGCAGGTAAAATCGGCTTCCTCTCTGCCTAAAGCAGGGCTAAAAAGATCACCAATCCCAAGACTTGTCACATGGAAGCTACAGCAGCGCAGGCACACAGATCCAGAGCTTGAAAAACAGATGCTCTTGGTTCGCAAGTCCACAAGCCCGCCGCCTCTCTTGAAGCTCAGGCAGGTATGTTCTCCCCACTGGGTTTAATTCAAAATCCAGTGCAATCACTGAAAAATGAGAGCTGTTTGCTCTTTGAGCTATGCACAATTTTCACCAGCAGCCTCTGGTGGCTACAGTCTCGGGCAGTCTTCTAGCACCTTTTCCTCGTCCTCCCTACACAGACCCATATTCCGGGGCAGTGGTTCTTCTAATGGCCTGTGGACACCTGCCTGTGTTTGGAGGCATTGTCTGAGCCCCAAGTCCAGCGGCTAGAATCTCTCTCCCCAGGCAGACGGGAAGAGAAGGCTGTGGTCTCACATTTCAGCTGGCTTCTGTCTTCCCTCAGACTCCGGAAATCTGATCCTCCCTTTTGTCTTTCCAGCACAGTTCTATATGGAAAGATAAACATGACAATGCAACAGTGTGCACAGACACGGGAACTGATTCTCAGCAAGCGCTATGTTGAAGGCTTAATTATAGCTGGAAGGTGGCAGCTTTGGGGGGAAAAGGAAAGCAAAAGGGGAAATATTCTTTATAAAATATTCTTGTCTTTATTTTTAGCTTGGCGTTCACATCTTATTTTCGATCATGCAGAGAACCAAGTGTACACTCACGTACACAAAAAATACTCCTATATTCACACGCGCACACACACACCTACACACAAGGCAGTATTTTAGAGACCCTTGGTCTTTGATGTTCTTTTCGGCAAATGGACAATTTACCTCCATAGTCAAATAAACATCAGAAGAGCGGTTTTTCTCCTTCCTCTGCTGCTCCTAAACACAGGAAAGAGATGAGCAAAACAGCATGAAACCTGAACCAACTCACACAGAAGGACTCCAGAGAACAGGATCTTCCAAATGGAAACTCCAGTTAAGCTGCAATGTCCTCCGAATCTCATCACTTAAATTGTGATTCCAAAAAGGAAATCCCTTATGGCCCAGCAAGCACATACAATCAGTTGTCCACATTATTTATGTAAAAACCTGTCCTGCTGAATATTTTGGACGTAGAAGTGACGCTTTCAAAATGAGATTTGCCAACACAGCCCCTTTTCCCCAAACAGTAAGAATCAGCAGAATATCCCTATGAGTCCTCTCAATTTATTCTTCATCAGAAGCCAGTGGGAGAGGAGCTCAGCTGAGTGAGATCCCACGCCGCAGGCAGGCACTAACCTAATCCCATGCAAAGGCAAATGAGAACAGAGTATGAGCTGGGGACTCCTAAATTAGTGGGCCAGCTCTGAGACTCGGGGGCTCTTACTTAGGCAGGGTGACAAGGATGGCAAAGTCGCAAAGAGCTGGGCCTCGTGAAGTGTCCAGGCTGTGTGGGGCCTGGGAGGTGACAACAGTGTTTCAAGGCAAAGACTTTGGGCCACATACCTGTTCACAGTGGAGTATGCGTGTTAAGCGGAAGGAGGTTTATGTGTGAGTCTTGCTTTAAAAAGCAGGAGGGCAAAAAAAATAAGATCAAATAAAATAAAAATAGAAGAAGCAGGAGGGCAATGAAGCTTTATTTTATGTGAATTCTACAGTGTTGACCAAACCCGCCCTCCCAATTTCCTGCAGGCTCCCCAAAGGAAGAGGATCCAATTAAGCATGAAATAAGGCCTCAGCCATACACAATAGCCTCACCTAGAACACCGCTCACCTCCTATGCCCTTCCCGCCTAGCAAGATTTGGAGGTGGAACCTTCGGCATCATTAAAAGTACTATCTCCTTGCCTGGGTGTTCACTCGCTCTTTGCTCACTTTCCGGGAAGGGTGGAAGAGATTAGGACTGCCTTCTGCTTGGGAGGGGCCCTCTGGAAGCTTACAGGGGTCAGAGTGCAGCCCTGGGGAAGGGAGCAGAGATGACTGGTGCAGACCTGCTCTGGCTGAGTCTTCGGGAAAAGAGAGGACACCAAGTTGTTGAGTTTTACACTGTCAGCCCAGATCCCCGGCTGGAGAAGAGAGGAGTTCGAGGCAGATGACCACCCACAAGAGTGCATTTGGCTGGGAGGAGCTTGGTACCTATGAGAGGCAGGAAGACATGCAAATCAGGCCTGAGTCAGGGAACCCCTAACCTCAGCGGGGCCCTGGAATCCAGGAAGCCCCTCCCTCCCATACACCAGCAGCTTTCTTTTAGGGGGCTCAGAAACCACAGGAGGGCGCCACGCTGCTGTCAGCAGACCCCTACGTAGGAGGCGAGACCCGTAATTAGCTCCAGTTCCACCTCTGCCTGCTTTTCCTGTCACAAACGCTGGCATTCAATACACACACACACACACACACACACACACACACACACACACGGCCAATTTTATAATGACACAAAAGTTAACAAGACACAACGATGCCCTTGAAGTCTAGGAGGTAATGGAAAGAACATGGCTTTTTGAAGCCGTCCTGTTCTCGGTTCTGTCATTTATGAATTATGTGGCCTTAGCCAAATCACTTTTTGTCTCTATAAAATGGACGTAGAAATGCCACCAAGTATTTCTGAAGGGATTAGAGAGAGAACGTATAGAAAGCACTGTGCAGGGGCATGGCAGGCCCAGATCAACAGTTACAGCGTGTTAGCAATGGAGAACTTCTGGCTTGTAAACAACAAACAATGGAGCGAGGGAATAAAATGGAACAAACAGAGTAGGTCTGGAACCAGAGCAAAATGGGCTTGATACACTGGGCCAGTAAAAGAGTAAAAGGGGAACTTGTCACAGAGCACCTGACTCGGCTACTTTCAAAAACGGGCCAGGCGATGACTCATAGCCCGACCTGGCTTCATGGGTGTGTGGCCCGAGCAGTCTAGGTTCTGCTGTCATTGTCCTGAGAGCCTTAATAATTCTTTTTTATATTATGTTATATTAATCACCATACATTACATCATTAGTTTTTGATGTAGTGTTCCATGATTCATTGTTTGTGCATAACACCCAGTGCTCCATTCACTACGTGCCCTCTTTAATACCCATCACCGGGCTAACCCATCCCCCCACTCCCTCCCCTCTAGAACCCTCAGTTTGTTTCTCAGAGTCCATAGTCTCTCATGGTTTGTCTCCCCCTCCGATTTCCTTATTTTTCCCTTCCTACTATCTTCTTCTTTTTTTTTTTTTAACATATAATGTATTATTTGTTTCAGAGGTACAGGTCTGTGATTCATCAGTCTTACACAATTCACAGCGCTCACCATAGCACATACCCTCCTCAATGTCTATCACCCAGCCACCCATCCCTCCCGCCCCCCACCACTCCAGCAACCCTGAGTTTGTTTCCTGAGATTAAGAATTCCTCATATCAATGAGGTCATATGATACATGTCTTTCTCTGATTGACTTATTTCGCTCAGCATAACACCCTCCAGTTCCATCCATGTCGTTGCAAATGGCAAGATCTCATTCCTTTTGATGGCTGCGTAATATTCCATTGTATATATATACATCACATCTTCCTTATCCATTCATCTGTTGATGGACATCTTGGCTCTTTCCACAGTTTGGCTGTTGTGGACATTGCTGCTATAAACATAGGGGTGCACATACGCCTTCGGATCCCTACATTTGTATCTTTGGGGGGGAACCCTCCTACACTGTTGGTGGGAATGCAAGCTGGTGCAGCCACTCTGGAAAACAGTTTGGAGGTTCCTCAAAAAGTTGAAAATAGAGCTACCCTATGATCCAGCAATTGCACTACTGGGTATTTACCCCAGAGAGTCTTAATAATTTTTGAATGCTGTTCCCTGCAAACTACGCAGCCAACCCTGCTCCTATCTACTGAGACTGATGGTGTTTTAATTAACTGTCTCCTCTGAGGCAGCTCACCCCTTCTCAGAGGCCTCCTGAGCTGCTCAGACCCCTGATGCTCCTCTGATATCCCAGTCTGTGGGCACACTAGACACACTAGAAGGTTCTCCTTCTCAACTCCAGACCTCCTAATCCCTATGACCCACCCCAGCTTCTCTGTAGGTAGCTGAGTGGGTACTACATCTGCCCCCGGCCATTGCTCTCAATATAAAAGCAATGTTCCCCTCCACAAAAACCATTTCCAGGATTCAAGAATTCTACCTGTGTCCAGCCCCATCTGCCTTCCATTCAACCAGCTCTTATTAAGTACCTACGATGTACTCAGTGCTCAGCTGGGCTGGATGAAGCCTATCTTCCTGGCAGCAGGCAAATCCCACCCAGAACTGACAAGTACCGAGTTAAAAGAACAATGTTCCCCAGGACCTAGAGTAAGTAAAACTTTGGACAATCTGATCTGAGAAACTTTTGCCTGGGAGAAAGAGCACATTCTGGGAGCAGGGGTGAACACATGGAGGTAGGGCTATGTTCTCGCTGACTCCAGCAGCTGGCGCAAGGCAGCTGGATGCGATGCTGCCCACCCCATCATGTTTCCCCGTCTGCTGTGAAGAAGAGTCCCACCTACTCCAAGCTGCATGACTGTCGAGTGTCCTGCATCACTGGCCACAATCCTCTGGGACATCAGTTTCATGGTTGGGGTGGGCTGGACTCACTTTCCCTGAGAGAAAGGGTTTGGGACGGCCAAAGAGCCCTCGGTGTTCAAAGGCACAGGAACAGAAAGAATCTGAGAAGAACTTGAAGAAAGTGATCTGCAGGGTGGCGGGATGGTGGGTAGTGGGTACAGGGAGATGCAGGTTCCTGCTGACTAATCTCTCTTCCCTTCCTCTGTGAGAGGCCCTCTTCCACGAGCAGCCAGAGACCCAAAGGAGAGAAGGTCCCAGAAGGTGATCTATAGGGTGTGCCAAGAAAAGACTCCCCATTCATCAGAATCAGTGAGCTGTAAGCCATGAGCAGTGAGAGTAAAAATAACTGCATCCATCTCAGGAGGGAGACCAGAAATAGTGACAGAAAGACCTACTCCTCCAAATCAGCTCTAAGCTGGGTTTTTGGCTTTAAAAAAAAAAATGTGATGGAAGGGGGCACCTGGGTGGCTCAGTCAGTTGAGCGCAACTCTTGGTTTCAGCTCAGGTCATGATCTCAGGGTCTTGAGATCAAGCCCCATGTGGGGCTCTGTGCTCGGTGCAGAGTCTGCTTGTCCCTCTCCCTCTGCTCCTCCCCCCTCTCTCTATCAAATAAATAAATGAAATCTGTAAAAAAAAAAAAAAATGTGATGGAAGTTTACTGAGTATGCTCTAAGGGAGCAGCAGGCCAAGAGCCAAGGACACACTATCTGCCAGGAGGTAGCGGTGAGGGCTATAGGTAAGGGGAGGAGTGAGGAGGTATGTAAAAGAACGGAATTCTCCTTTTTTGGTAACTCTGCCTGGGTGTAAGTAGCCCATTGGTCAGTTAGAGCCTATGGCTTAATGAGCCTGTTTGCATTCAGCCCAGTGGTCACTGGGGGTCCTTCTACCTTACTCAGGTTTCCACTGCTCAAGCCTATTGCCTAAAGGCAGCCTCTATGCTCCCCCCGACAGATCGGCAATGACAAATCTTTGGCTTTAAGGGCAGAGGTTCATGTTCAGTAGCCGCTTCATGCTGGGATGGGGCAGCAGGGGTGGGGGTGGGGGGGTGCACTGTCCCTCCCTAAACTTGCCGGTCTATCAGGAGTTCTGTGTAGTTACAGACCAGAGCATGGCATTATAGCAACATGATGATAAGCAATTTGAGTGAAACTCCCTGGTGGCCAGGTCCATGGGATTTCGGGGAGGGGGGGACCCTCCAGTGGTATGGGCTGGAATCCTTGTTGAATCATTCACTGAATCATGGGATCATTTGTATATGGAATTATTGGGTTCTAGAAGAGGCAAATTTAACAAAGAGATTAAAAAGAGGGGGACCAGTAATTAGTAGTATGAGTATTGAAGCTTCTCAACTTCCCTAAGAAGGGAAGGAGCCATGATAGCCATGACCAGGTCTCTTTCCAAGAAAACCATCCTTGTGTTGCACAGTGCCAGAGGAAGGAAGCCACTCAGATGGGTAGGACCATGTTTTGCCTATAGATCAAGATGGTGGCCGGATCCACAGGAACAAAGGAAAAAAAGGAGGGGCCCCAAAAGAAGCAAGGTGGCTGAGAGTCAGCCAGCATCAGGGAAGGGTCCCAACCAAGTCCATACCATAAGCAGTTTAGCCCTGGACGAGCTGCCGCTGCCAAATGTACCACACGTTGGGAACGGAGACCTCAGGGTGGACAGAGTGGGAGAGGAGAGGAAAGAGGTCCCTCACCCTCACAGGAACAGGCAGACCAACCTGCTCATCCTCAGATCTTCAGACCACACCAGGGAGCTAACCTGGTCAGAGACCTTTAGTTGTCTGAGGAGCACTAGGGTTAGACTGCCAAAGGGAGAAAAAGAGAAAGGAGAGGGAGGGTAGGCTCCCTCCTAAGGGCAAAAGGGGAAGGCCATCACCCTTTTGGGCAAGGGCGGTCCAGCGAGTTCCCCTTGAGGCTTTGGATCTTCATCAAGGAGTAAACTCCGCCGGAGGTCGTCAGTCCCCCAAGGAATACTAGAGTTGGTCCACTGAAGAAAAGTCCCAAGAAATTCCTGGAGAATCCAGGAAAAGTCCCAGCCCGGCAGAAGTTCCCCATATGGGCCACCAAATGGGGGGGTGAGCCGATCGGGTGAGGCTGGTGGTGTGGGCGGTGAAAGAATTCACCCACGGCAGAACAAAGGCGATAGAAGCCTACCGAATACACTGCAAGGGAGCCGCCAGCAAGATGCAAATGAGAGACTGGCTGCTGGTTTGCGGTATTTTTAAAAATTCATGCTCCATTGTAATAAATGTAAAAAACTCTCACTATCTTTTATAAATTTCAAGTAAATTAAATATATCAACTTCAATTAAGTACAAGGCGTAATGGTGATCTAAGCATGTGCTTTTCGAAGAAGCTTGCTACTTCTCCCTCTCTCCCAGTTTCCTCCCCCCATTCCCACCCCCATGGCCTCAGATTCTAATAAGCCCTTAAATGGGGATGTTCCCTTTTGTTCCCCAGATTGGAAATGCCTACTATAAACTTATTTTCAATTGTGACCTTCTTAAGTCTCTGTCTTAATCTCCTTGGATCTTCTTAAGTCTTCTTTAGGCCTCTGGCTGCTCAGAGAAGGGGGTGCTCAGGAAGATTAGAGAGGTTAGTCAGTAGGCATCCACATCCCACAGGTGTTGTCCCCATGTCCCAGTACATGGCCTCTGAGGTAGTCTCTGCTCAGTACCTGTTGATACATGATTGCATGTGTGACCGGATCGATGGATGGGTAGAAGTAAGGAATGCCAGATCAATAGCTACTCTTCTGTAGGGCTGAAGTTAATGTTGTGCTATAACCTTGAGCTCTATGGGATCATAGTCTGGAATAAAATGAGAAGAGTGGACTACTTCTGGGGAGAAGGCAGATCCTCAGAGAGGACAGGTAAGGCTTTACCAATCTAGTTTTTCTACACTTACTGGGAACAACTAACTTCCCAGGCCTCACTGTTCCCACCTGGGCAAAGCCCCCGCCTTTGGGCAGCCATAAGTTACTAGGCACAAAGCAGGCCAGAGAGTGCCAGAAAATGCTTCAGAGAGGCTCAGGGGACTCCCAACCTCCACACGCAGGAAAGCCCAGTGTTACGACTGACCCTCCCGGACTGCAGGGAGGAAAGTGGAGACACGCTGTAGCTCACGCTGACACAGCAGAGAACATCTAGATAAACAGAAAGGGATTTAGAGCTGTGATATATATGATCAACAAGAGAATGAACTGAAAAAGAAAACCCTTGGTGAGGGAAGGGTAAAGGTGGCAGCTGAGAGCTGATAGCTCCTTTGGGGACTTTGAATGAAGCAGAAAGTCAATAAATTTGAACACTGAGGTCTAGAGAACAAAACCATGACCCAGGAGAGGTGTGTTTAATTTCATGCAACGAAGCAGTTTCTAAAAACCAAGGCTGTCCCACGATGGAACGTTCAAGTCTATCACTATTAAGAGATATTATGACTAAGTTTCCTTTCAGTGGAAGAATTGAAACAAGAAGCTGTATGCTCATCTGTCTGAGCTGTCATGTGAGGGATTTCTGAGGTAGAGGAAGGTGGGGCCAGATGACTGAAGGTTTTTCCATGACTCATTTGTTCAGGTGAGGCACCCGTGCCATCCTTACCCCACCCCACCCCACACTGAGACTCTGAAATCAAGTTTTTATCCAAGGGTCTGAATACCAACTCAGTTCCCCACTTAGAATTTATGGATCTCCAAATTCCTAAGTTTATTGATAGAAAATCCTGCTCTCTTCCCCCAGGTGGCATGCAGCCCTGAATGGGAGCTAGCCTCTTTTCCCCACAAAGGGGCAGATTCTCCAAGCGATACAAAGCTTCACTTACAACATTCTCCTCAAACCCTGCCTCTGGATTTGTTTCTCTGGTTTTCTCTCCTTCTGTGTCCACACCCTCACACCTGAAGTGACTCCCAGCAAGTGCTTTGGAAAGGTTCTCCCCTCGGTCCCTGTGCTCTAGCTCCATCCTGGTCGGACCAGAAGCATTCTTCCAGCTCACCTCGGGCAGATACCTCCCAAGAGTGTCCCCGCCTAGTGGTCACCTAGCTCTTTTAAGGAAGTGGTCCATAGCCCGTATCACCAGGAAATGTGATGAGGAACACCCCACACCCTTCTCTCACCAACCTGGCCTCATGCCCCTCAGCCCCTCTGCCACCACCATGCTGGGCTGAGCATGGCACAGGCCCACTGCCAAGTGTCCCAGCAGGTCTGCGCCCAGTGCCAGCCCAACCCCGCAGAGTACTGTAATATCGAATCCCTTACCCTCTCCTCAGGTGTGTAAAGAACTTGGAACACTAAAAATTTTTAATTCCCCTTTACACATCCACTCTACCCACACTGGACACAAGGAACACATGCAAATTAGGTGCCAGGAACTGTCTGGATGGATCCCAAGTCCACTTTCAAACTACACTCTGAAACTGACTCTTGGTTGCCAACATCATCAGAACTGAGGGTGGGAGACCAGGCCACGTGTGGGTGAGTGAGTAGCCAGGGTGATGACAACTGCACTGCTGAGTGACTCTGAGCACAGATCCGGGACTCAGGAGAAGTGACTCGGCTCCATTTCTTCATCCATCAATGAGGCAGTTGGTCTTGATTTCTGGGGCTTTATCACGTCTAAAACGACATAATTTTCTCACTGACAGGGACACTTCTCCTGAATATCTTCTCTTTCAGAGGAAGAAATCTCTGTCCTGGGAGGTACACTGACTCGGCCAAGCTCACACTCAACGTTACAGCCTGGACTTCTGCCTCCTGGTCCTAGCTCCCTTGAACAATTCCAAACCAGCTGTCGTCAACCCTGGACCTTGGGACACAGAAGGCTCTAGATATTTGAAATAGGAACTGAGGAGAAACACAGCAAAGGGTAAAAGGAGCCTGCCGTCCGCTCCTTGGCTCGCTTTGGCAAAGGGTAATGCTGTTAGCATACAGCCCTTGCATAGACATCAGCCTTCACAGTCCTTCCATCTTCCACCACAGCATGCCCCCTCCCCTCAGAGCTAAAAGTGCAGCCCAAGACCAAACAAGCCCCACGGAACATCTCTGTCTGAGACCGTGCACAGATCTGGAGCAACAAGCACAGAGAACCACTTAATTCTGAATTCAATGTTGCTATAATCCTGGTGAGGTGTATGCATTTCAGGGGACACTGTGAGCTGACCTGGAGCCCTCCCAGAGGTATGACAATCAAGGGTTCCCTAAGCAACTCTCAGATAGTTTGGGGATAATTATTACCTCCCATTGATAACTAAGACTGTTCAGCCCCTTGTGTGTTGATGGCCCTGTCATGCTAACAAGGTAAAGTCAGTAGAAGACAGAAGAGTCAGGTCTTGACTTCCAAACTAAAAACCACATGTGCAGTAGCTTAGTTTAACAAGGCTCCCTAAGTGAATGGCTACTTGACAACTGTCATGTGATAAAGTTTTGGCAAATGTTGTTAAGTTTTAAGAATACAAAAGGGAAATATTGGGGACGCCTGGGTGGCCCAGTCTGTTGAGCAGCCATCTCTTGATTTCGGCTTAGGTCATGATCTCAGGGTCCTGGGATGGAGCCCCGTGCTCAATGGAGAGTCTGCTTAAGGATTCTCTCTCTCCCTCTCCCTTTTCCCCTCCCCCTGCTCACTTGCTCTCCCGCTTTCTCTGTCTCTCTAAAATAAACAAATAAATCTTTTAAAAAAGAGAAATATTGGATGCTTAGAACGGTTATGCTGGAGGAACTATGTTATAGAGTTTTAATTTGGAGAAAGATCCTTTCTTTTGTAGGGTTGTTTGCGCCATTAACTTTGATGATCTAATTCACCTTCAGATTTTCCATGATCCAAGCCAAGTCTGAAAATAGTCACATGTGCAGTGAACATTTTCGAGATATAATTTGAAACACAGCCTGCTTATTGCTCTGAATGATTTACAAATTGCTCTATGTGAAGAACACCACATGAGACTTCCAAATGCCTGCCCAGGTGTGAACAGGTAACAAGTCAGGCTGATATAAGTGACTGGCTAGGTCCACTTTCCAAGAACACAGCATACTGAAATGTCAGCAGGGCTCAGCAAGACAAGAACTTTGTGTGCACTTAGTATACATGCTAATAAAATTACTCCACAGTGGTCACCCCTAGAACGTCTCCAAATCCTACTGCCAGAAGCAACAAATTAAGTGTTGTAATCTAAATGGCTAAGACATCCTTAGTTTATGTCAAGTATCTAATAAGCTACACAGAAACACAGCTATTCCAATTTTATCACTGGTTTTCTTCTAAGCCTTGTCTGTTTGCAAAATAGAAATGAGAATATGCACAACAAAAGAACCACGGATTATCACAATAGAAACGGATCTCAGAGCTCATTAACCCTACATCATTTTTCCTATATCACTTTATAGAGAGGCAAACTGATTTTCTATCTAAGTCACATTCCTTAAAAGCAGAGCCTGAGACAAGGATTCAGGAACACATGCTTTATTAAAAGGGGTGCTCTTCGGGGCACCTGGGTGACTCAGTTGAAGAGTCTGACTCTTGATACTGGCTCAGGTCATGATCTCAGGGTCCTGGGACTGAGCCCAGCAACAGGCTCCCCACTCAGCAGGGAGTCTGCTTGCCTCCCTCTCCTTCTGCCCCTCCCCCCTGCTCACTCTCTCTCTCTCTTCTCTCTCTCTCTTAAATAAATAACTAAATCTTTAAAAACAATAAAAAGGAGTGGTCTTCAAGAAAAACCAATGAGGGAGCAAGTGAAGCAGTATAGGAAAGAGGAAAGGGCTAAGCAATGATGTGACTTCAAGAAAAGTTTAGTTTTGCGTGAAGGGCTCCCGCTGTGGGCCTCCCCCAGAATGGGGGCATCTGCTGTCCTATCAGCGGTGGATAATGCTCTAGAGAAAGGAGCAGCTATGAGCTGCCTGTGTTAGCAAGCAATGCTCCCAGCAGCTGGCCCAGCAATGGGGACCTGGGCAGGGCCCAGTGGTAGTGCTCACCACAGCCCCAGAGAAGTGTCCAAATGAAAATGTCTGCATGTAATGTCTCTATATAAATATATCAATAAATGTCTGTGTATCTCTCTCTGGAGAGAGAGAGAGAGAGAGAAATTGGGTGGGGAGACAGAGACTGAGAGACAAAAAGAGACAGAGAGAGAGAAGACAGGCAGGTTAAATGGGCCGTGTAAAAGGGGAAGTGACAAAGGAGCACACACTATGAGTAATACAGACACTCAGGAGAGCAAAGGCACTGAGCGGAGGATGAGGAGCCTCAGCCCCCTGAGAATGGAGGAGCACACAGAAAGGGTTGTGCTAATGGCAGAGTCTAAAGTGAACCACGAGCTCTTCCTACCGAGGCAGAGCTTTGTAAGTGAGACCAGGGGGTTGAGAACCCAAGAAAGCCACTTATCCATGAGCAGAGGACAGCTGTTGAGGCGTAAAGCCAGCTGCAGACAGAAGGAGGAAACCCAGCAGTCAGTAGACAGTGTGCAGGGACGGCTGACGAAGGGCAGGGAGCACAGAACGACAGCCCGAGGTCATGAGTGAGATCCCGCCAAGTGGCAGAGCTCTCGCCAGGGGGATGGGACTAGAACTCACAGGTGACTTGGGACAGCCTTCGGAAGTCAGCGGCGGGGGTCGTGAGGTGGGACACCACACCAGTCACAGGAGACTTGGCTGCCATGCACTCCTGGTCTGGTGGGGGGATCCAGGAGGGGAATGACGGCAAACGGAAGGCAGGAGCCCACCGCGAGCGCCCCGTGCCAACAGACCCAGCAGCAGCCTCTCCTCCCCGGGAAGGTTTCTTTTCTGCCTCCTCATCGGCCCCAGAATGAAGAGCAGCCTGGGCCGGCAGGTAGCTGGGTGAAGCTGGGGGAGGTATTGGAAAGGTGGATGGCAGGGCGGTGCGGGGGGCGGTCAGTGGTCCCTCTGAGGCAGAAGCCAGGTCTCAGCCATGGCCTGGGACAAGAAGCCTATTTAGGGAATGGAGGTTTGCAGTCACTGAAAGACTCTGATGGGAGTTTGTACCTGAATCTCTAGGGCACCGAGGCAGCCCCTCTCGTTATCCAAGCCTGTGTTTGCTGAATGCGCAAACATTCATGAGTAGGGATCTTAAAAATGATTAAAAAGAGCAAAGCTCCTATGGGGAAAACACGCTATTAATCTTAAAAGTTCTCTTCCATTTTTTTACGGCTGCTCTTCTCCAATAAAACATCACATGGTGGTTTTGTTTATTTTAGCATATTACAGTTTTGATAAAGCCCCAAATCCATTCATCAGATATATTCTTCAATGTCAAAAGGGCATGCAAAGAAATGTTTCCTAATGAAAGATTTATCTTTTACCGGACAGTGATGATTTAACTGGTTCTGATCTCTTCATCCTCTTTTCCATTAAAAAAAAAAAAAAAAAAGTTGAACCAAATTACCTTTCTTGGAATAACAGCCCCTTCTAAAACCTGACTGCTTTGTCATTACCTCTCTAATCTCCCTGGGAGATCATGGGCTATTCATTTTCTCCGACTCCAATTTGCCTTTTGATATCTTTCTTTGGTCTGTTCAAACGGTCCCCCAATTGCCCAGCTCATCAGAGCAAGGCCTCAGTGAAAGCAAGAGCCCATTGCCACCACGTATCACCCATGGAGTGTCACCCAGGGCTCCACCAGCTCTGGGGCCCCTCCATGCACGGTGGAGGAGCTTTGAAAATGGTCCAAGCTCCTCTCATTAAAGCTTTCTCTAGCTCTTATCCCCGAGACATCTCTCATCTCCATATCATGGCAGGGGCTGCAGCTTCATAGCCCTAGAAAAAAAAATTAGCTATTGAGCCCTTTTTTAAAAAGGAAAACCTGAAAAAGAAAGGTTGCAAATATCACCTGCGCACCTGCACACCGCTGATGGGGTTCCCTACATGAAGGGGCCTGGTTGAGGGGTGAGGGGTGAGGGAAGCTGAAATTGAGCCCACACAGAGCTGTGCGTGCCTAGAGAGAGTGCCTTTTCCCACTCCGCACCGGAGCACCATCTTTGGGTGGGCAGCAGCTCCGGGTTCTAAGTGGGTCGTTTCTTCTGGGTGTTGAGCTGGGCCAGTGGGTGGTTATACCATTGTTGTGGTTTCCGGTTGTGTTGAGTTGTTGCTGTTTTCTTCCTCTACTTTCATCTGTGTGATTTCATCTCTGCTGTCCTCCATGGAAAGTGTGGCAGCCCCTGGCGCACCCTGGTTCAGAGGAAGCACTGAGCACACGCAAATTTCACACACCTCTCTCTCTGCCTCTCCTCTTAAATATCCCCTCAAAAAATTTTTTTTCTTTTCAACTGTGTTTAATCAGCAGTGTGGATCCAACTGCGTGGGCTTAGTCCTTACTAGATTGTGAATGCACAATCACGTCCCAGCTCATTAGTGACAAGAAAGCTCAGCTGTCAAGCATGGCTTCCACTCCAGGAAAGGGGTCTGTGTGAGAGCAAAGTCCAGGATCCACACAAAAGCTGAGTTGGCTTTTTTTTCCTTTTAAGCTTTATTGATTTCGGGAAGAACTGAAGGCCTGATAGAAAAAAGGTGGGAATCAGCTCAACATACTAATTTATGTATTATTTATGGACTTAAGCCTACACTCGCTGCAACACAGAACCCGGAAGCGGAACACGAGACCTGCCATCACACACAGTTCCAGCACGAGGAGCAAGTCCCCCCGGAACTGTGAAATCTCATGGGGGAGAATGGCTTCCTGGGAGCGATGTGGAGTTGCAGGTCAGACAGCACGACGTCCGCGGGAGACCTGGAGCAAGTTCCTAGACCCCTACGGCCTTCAGTTTTCTTGTCTCTAAAATGGGCAGAAACACTGACTCTCAGGGTTGTGATCATTCAGTGGCAGAAGTAAAAGACGCATTTCAAAGTGGTTACAGATATGTGTTGTAGGCATCCCGCGTGGTGTACTTTCTCTCTCTCTCCCCAGCTGTCCCCCAGATGCCTGAGTTCTCAGTAGCTCTATCAGAATTAGTTCATGAGGCAAGAATCCTCTGGCCCTTTCAGTCCCCTGCCCTCTGAGGGCAAGCTGATTTTTCCTTTCATTTTTGAAACACAATGGAAGTTATAACAACCAAAGACAGGTACTGATTGTCTTCAGGGAGCTGAGTCCTCATCCATTCCGCCAGCTCCCCTTCCGTCCCATCCCCTCCCCAGGGCTCCCCCACCTTCTCCTCTCCCTGCCCGAAGGACAAAGCTGCCTCCTGAGTTTCACCATACTGATCTCATCTCTCATGCAAAACACAAATTAAATCTTCAGTGAGACTACAATTTTACTACAAATGTAACATTTATGGAACACTTAGTACATATGACAAACACGGTGCTAGGTATTTTACATCTCTTACCTCATTTATTTCTCACGAGCATTTGGTACAGGTACAATCTCCATTTTACAAATGAGAAATAGACTTGAAGAGGCTCATCCAAAGACACATGGCTTGTAGGTAGCAGAGTATAAATCTGAAGCCCTATCCACAGGATTCACTGCTCCTTAGAGCTCCCATCCCCCTAGCATTCACTTCCACACTACTGTTCCATATATTTGATGAGCACACACTGCCAGGAATTCCTAGCAGTTCTCAGTAACCCTCATAAAATAACTCATTTCATCATCACAGAAACCCTATGAGGTAGGTACCATTCTTATCCCCATTTATAGATGCAGAAACTGAGACATAGTGAGTTTAAGTAACTTGCCCAAAGTCCTGCAGCTGCTCAGTGGCAGGACAGCGTTGCAAACCGGTAGTCTGAGACCCTTCAGGCTGTATGGCTCCTGCCCAGCCCAGCTCCTCCCAGAAGGGAATTCTCTCTATCCCAGGACCCTACAGCCAGCAGAGGAATAGCAATGTGGATGGGGCAAGATAGGAGCCAGTGGGACTGGGGCTTCCTAAGGCGCTCTGCTCTGAGAAGACTGAGCAGCTGGGGTCAGCAGGACCAGGGAGGGGTTCAAGCCAGGGCCACCCACTTGTACGTCATGCTCCATCCCCCCCACAGACGTCCCACCCCCTAGACTCAAGTGGCCACATGTCACCTTAAAGATATATTCTCTTGAACCCTAGAGATGTTCCTGGGACTCGGAGTCCCCTGTTGAAATGCAAATGCAGCTGGGAGCTCTACCTCCTCAAATACCATATCAGCAGAGGTGACAATTTGTCAGAGTCACACGGCCTTCCTTCACTGTCTGCTCTCAGCTACCCATGTGCTGGGCCCAAAAACAGCTCTCCCTGTGGGGCAGCCCGACCTTGAGTGCCCTCGAGGTGCCCTGACCCAGGAACAAAGCAGCCCAGGGAGCTGGTCTTTGAGCCAAGGTTTTGAGGATGTGTCCTTTACAGCTTCCCAGTCCTCAACACTGGCCCCAACAGTGTGAAAACCTGTGAAGGGTGACCTTCTGAGATTAGCTTAAAGAGCTCTCATCACTGCAGGGTGTGCTAGGGCAGGGACCTCAGAAAGGGCAGATCAAGGACACAGAGAATGCCAAGAACCACCTTGGACCTTCCGAGAAAGGAAGCTGTTCAGAGGGGGTGAAATGCCCAGGAATAAAGGCAGTGAGCATTGCACCTACAAGCATTAATTCATCACCTACAGTGAGCTTCATACAATGATTAAAACACTTGGGCCTTGCCTTACGGTGCTCTTGCTTCACCTAAGCTGTTGACTGGCTCCCAGCATTATACTTAAATTGATCCAAAGTTGCAATGTTTGTTTTTCTTATTTGAAGACTTCATTGCAAAACAGTACCAAAAAACAGCAGATGATAACACTCTTAAAGTCCACATTCCCACCACTAGTGATTCTATCTGCTGTCTCTTTTCTTGTGAGCCTCATCCTCCCACGTGCATTCCCACCCCAAACCTTCACCCCCAGAGAATCACTACCAGGACTTTAGGGCATGCCTTTCAGTCCATCTTTTTCTACAGTTTTACATTCACAACCCTTTATTTTCTGTTCCTGGTTTAAAAGTTTCACTGCCTATTTCCATTCTTTCAGGGAGTCACTTTTAGATTCTAAAATGCACACTTAACTATAAATTTTTCCAACTAAAATAATTGACTTATTCGCTCTCTGTATCCCACCTCACAAACCTTAGCTTGCTTTAAGTTCCGTTCCAAATGAACCCAGTCTCAAACCTTTGCTGTGTTTACAACCAGAACTTTCGTTATGTTTTGTTTAAACATACACATAAATTATTGTCCTCCTCTTGCATCCCATACCTTCCTTCCAGGTCCATTTGCATCCTTGCTTTAGGACATACTGTATTAGTTCTTTGCATCTGTGGATAGCAAATTCTCCAAGTCTTTTTATGTTTTAAAATGTCCTGGTTTTTCCCTAACTCTTAAAAGTACCATTTGCCTGATGTTAAATAGTCTATAATTTACTTTATAATGTTTCAGCAGAGATAGTATGACATCTATCTATGAATGTATGCTGGTTTTAATCTGTGGTTCTGGTTGGTTAAGATTAGCAGTATCCTAATCAATAATAAATACTCCAAGAGTGGTTCATTTGAATCTGAAAAATTGCATTCAAGATTCCCTCCTTTGAGGCAACTTCTACAGGCCCTGGAAATACTGCTATCTAAAATCGAGCAGAGATCGTGGAATGAGCATAATTTTACAGAAAAAAAAAATTTTTATTGTTGCAGTAATTGGTGGTAAAGCTTTGTGGATCAGTTAGAAATACTGTACGGATATCTCCTCTGCTCCTGCGTGGATAGGGTATGGAACTGGGCCAGCCCAACAGCTTACCTCCCTGCAGAGCAGTGGGCACCCTTTTGACCTGTGTTCTACTGTTTAATAGAAAATGCTGTCATTTGATCCAGCAGGAATATCCTACTTCTAGAATATTGTCACATCTGCCTCTAGGGAGTGTTTTATGCAAGGCCTTGGGAGAAATGCTTAAAGGCTGCAGAATTAGAATTTCCTTGATTTTCTAAGAACAGGTAAGACTGTTTTGTTTTGTTTTATTTTGCTTTTGTACCTGCTTACCAAAAATGTTTGTGAGTACAGCAGAATTTGGTCTGAGACTTGCTTTCATTTTAAGATTCTACTTGGTGGCAAGATTATGTAGAAGAGGACCTCACCCACCACTAATCACTGGAGGCCCTCAAAATTCATCAAAAGAATAAGGCAGTGATTGGGGCGTGTAGGTGGCTCAGTCGATTAAGTGTCTGACTCTTGATTTCAGCTCAGGTCACAATGTCAGGGTCGTGAGATCAGCCCTGCATTGGCTCCATGCTGAGCATGGAACCTGTTTAAGATTCTCTTTCTCCCTCTCCCTCTGCCCCTCCTTCCCTCTTTCTCTCTCTCTCTAAAAAAAAGAGAGAGAGAGAGAGAGAATAAGGCAGTGACTGAATATTGAATAGGCATAGATTAGTTCTTAACAGCTGGGTATGAAATTCTAGGTTCAGTGTTTACGAGCAGTAGCCATTGTGTTCTGACATCTATGATCAGAAGTCTGCTGTAAGTGTGATGGCCACACCTTGTAGGTAATTCTAGTGAATTTAGGATTTTATATTCAACCATTCTACCACAATGGAATCTACAGAAGGATTTTTTTTTCTTTTTAAATTCTTCTTGGCATTTTGACTTCTTTCTAGACCATTATCCCTTCATATTTAGAAAATATTCAGCCAATGCCTCTTTGAATCTTGGCTTCCAAATCACTAATTCTCTCTTTATCTATGTCTAAACTATTTTATAACCCATTTATTGAGTTTTTTATTTCTAAGAGTCTATTTTTCATTTTTAAGATTTCTGCTTGGCCCCTTTTAATTTGACTTTGAATAACTGTTTTCAGGCATTTCTACATCTTTGATGTGGGAACAGTGTCTCTTAGCACATGTTCAATTTGACCCTTTGATTCAGAAGTCATCACATTAATTCTTCAGTATAACTAGGAATCAGATCCAAAGCAGCTTTCTTTTAGAAAAGTATGACAGTAGAAGTATGAGGAAGACACCCAAAACCTGTTTAATGTTAGAAAGACCAGAACCAGGAGTGAGACCACATCAATGCAGGAATCTGAAAGATTTCATCTGTGGGGAGAAACCATTTTACAGCTACTTTACAATTACATTGTGCTCTCTAATAATCAGTTTTTAACATCATGGGTAGAGCTTGGCTCTAAACTCTTGAAAGAAAACTATGCCAAAAAACAGAGGTGTTTGATCCTGAGAGATAGTTATTAAGGGACTATTTGATACAAATAAACCAGAAACACAAAGCAGCTGGATACCTAATACCAGGGCGAGCTTGGAGAGACTCAGAGGCCAGCCGGCAGGGAAACTGCTAATTGAAAATAGACAATCATGGGGTTTTTAAGCAGACTGGTGACATCATGCTGCTACTTTATTTTTCTTTCTTTTTCCACTTTTTGACAGAATTGAAGAAAGACACAAAGATTTTCAGATGGTCACGAACACCAGAAAGGTTAAAGCAGGCCACACCTCTCATTAGCAGTCTATACAGAAAAAAAGTGTGTGGTTCTGATGAAGAAGTACTGGAAGTTTACAAGACCAGAAGTCTTGCAATTACAAAAAACAAAACAAACAAAAAGAAACAAACAAACAAGCAAGCAAAAAAAAGGGGGGGAGGGAGAGAAAAGAAAAGAACACCATAAGGACTAACATTTACTAAGGCCCTCAGGACAAACAGGGTAAATACTAATTAAAACCAGCTCAGCATTGCTCCTGACTCTCACCAAAATCCCCCAGAGCAACTGCCCACATTGCAGATTCCTGGCTTTCCACCCAGAGTGTTCCATTCACTCGGTCTAGAATGGGGCCCAGGAACCTGCATATTAGCAAGCACCCCAGATGATTTTGATATAAATTGTCACAAAATACACTTTGAGAAACATTATATTAAATTGTGGGATAAATTATATCTAGGTGAGGCTACATATTTCAGTTTAGCATTAAAATGTGATTGAGCTTTTTAATAGAATAATTACTGATTAGTGAATGTCTATTTGGATAAAATTTCTTTCACCGAAACACAAAAAATATAGAATGGAAAATTATGGGGACACCTGGGTGACTCAGTCAGTTAAGCATCTGCCTTCAGCTCAGGTTGTGATCCCGGGGTCCTGGGATCGAGTCCCGCATCGGGCTCCCTGCTCAGCGGGAAGCCTGCTTCTCCCTCTGCCTGCCGCTCTCCCCCTCCCCTGCTTTCACTCACTCGTGCTCTCTCTCTCTCTGACAAATAAATAAATAAAATCTTTTAAAAAAAGAAAACTATGCTAACTAGGATTATCGGTTACCCATACCTATGAGGAGGGCATCATATAAAGAAGTGCCTCCAGTTGAGATGCTCTGACACAGTGGTTATCAACCCCGGCTGCATATTAGAATCATTTAGGGCACTTATTAAAAATACCAGTGCTCAGGCTCCACCCCAAACCAATTAAATCTGAACATCTGGGGGTGGAGCTCAGGTATCAGCAATTTTATAAAGCTCACCAAGCAAGTCTAAAGGCAGCCAAGGTCAAGGACCACGGGCTCCATGGAGAACAGGAGCGGCTAGTCCTGCAAAACCCATCCTGGAAAGCAAAGGCAAACATTACTGCCTGTTTCTCAAATGCCACTCAGGCCGAACCGTAGAAATAATTGGGCATCTGGTGGAAAGACTAGTATTTCAGACTGTCCTCTGAAAGCAAGCTGCTATGCAATTCACAAATATGGATTTCGCAGGTAGGGCCTCTTCCTGAAATAACAGCGGAGAGGTGCCTTCGGTTCCAACAGCCTATGGCTTCCCAGTAGGAAGTGTCTGCTCTGTTCTCAGTCAAATATCAAGGCAGTTGAAAATTAGCTCCATAGTCATCATCGATTAAGCAGTATTTTTCAAAGTCTTTATTCATCAGGAAAGGGACGCCACCACTCAACAGACTAACAGAGTACTTCAGTGATTAGCTAGTGTTTTCCAGCAGGTTAGCGAAATGCTTTATAGATGGAGCTGGGTCAGGCAGTGCCCCTGACATTGACAAAAGACGTCTCGCACAGCCTCTCTCTCACCACTCCCCGCGCTCAGTCTGGGAAGGCAGGAAATGGTCCCACAGAGGCTCTGTGTACTCCATTCTTTCTAGCCCCTCCGACATTCCGAGGAGAAGACAGGTTCTGCTTTTTGACTTGACAACAATAGTCAAGCTCTCCTTCTCAATTTTGCTTTTCTAAATGAAACAAACTCCATATCTTGACTCCTCTTATTTCCCAAAGTACCTGACAACTGCAGCGGCTTCCTCTGTACTCTCCATCTTCTTCACATCTCTTAAATAGCACTTTCAGCAAGCAGCGCCAGTCAAGCGGTCATCCAGACAATGGTGTGCCTTGGGTAGGTGCCATGTGAGGGTGGGCAGCTGGCAACAGAGAAACCAGGCACTCGTCGGCTCTTGCCCTGAGTTCTCCAGCACCAGATCTCTGATTCTTTGCCAGCTTTGTGGAAGCAGCCTTCCTACAAGTCCATTTCTCACTGCCCCTCACAAGTCCACTGCAGGAAGCAGCTCGCTGTCATGACATCGGGGAGGGCTGAGTTCCAGCCCAGGAACCTGGAGATGCAGCGGAGTGTTACAGCCCCACCTTATATGTGCACGACCCTGGGCAAGCCACTTAACCTCTCTGAGCTTGTTTCCTATTCTGTGAGACAGAAAGAAAACACCCATCCTGCCTTCCTTAATAGACGGTTGTGAGAATAACGTGAGGTAATAGATTTGAAAGTGCTCTGGAAATTGCAAAGCCTGATATAACTCCAAAGTTTTATCATTAGACCATGCGAGCCATGCACCCCGGAATTCCATTCTTCATGACAAAGAAAGCTGTCAACACCAAATGCACAATTGAAGGGGTCCCTCCGGGACACACGACAAGCTCTCCTTCCTTCTGTCTGAATTACTGATGGGGATAGATATTCCCAAGGCATAGAAAATTTTGCTAGCCTTGGTCCCCTGAGAGCTGTCACAGAAAATATGACAAGGAAGCCTAGAGAAAGATAAAGGAATTAAGGGGCATCAAAGAAAGGGGTTTTGTTTTCCATCAAGATCTTTAAACCAGAATGGGCTTTTCACTGTCCCCGGATGGTTTACATGGTGACCCTGTCTGATGGCCTCACACTTTCTGAGGAGCCTAAATTATAAACAGGGCAATCAAGCTTTCATTTTTTTTACGTTGCATTTGGTCAGCCAAATACACATCAGAGATCCAGCATTCCACCAATGTCAAAAACAGAACCATGTACATTCTTACCACAATAGTTTCAGAGCCAATGAAATGTGAATTCCCTTGCCACATAGAGGATGGGCTGGAGGCATTATCCCCGTCCAAAGAATAAGCTGGCCAACAGTCAGATAGGATGAAGCTGTGTTCCCGAGAACGAACGTCACATTAAACGTAAAAGATTCAGAAAAAAATAATGATGTGGAAAATGTATACAGTACAAATACACTTGTAAAATATTGATTGAATGAGGGGAGCAGTGGCTGTTAAAGCCTCCAACGCAATTGTTCTAAGAAGCTTGTTATTTAGTGACATCTAGTGGCGCCGGCTAGGAAAGCCCCCCACAGATGCTATTTTCAGGTTGGCAAGACAATGGAAGGCACCAAACTTGCCTCCCGGTGGCAACAGTATTTTTGCAATTCTCATCTTTATTTGCCCATCCCCCACAGCCTAGAACTTGAGAAATCACATCCAATGGCGCCACATGGTGACAAAAGTAACAGAGAAGAACAGACCATCTTTGGGTCTGTTGTATTGTTCATTTTTTATGAACTGGTGCTTAACATAGCCTACTTCCTAAAGGTGCAATAGATGATTGTAGCAGCAAGAATATGGCACTTGTGGGCCAATAATCCAAGAAATAACTCGTGGAATAGGCCTGCTTCAGCGGACAGTATGCTAAAGACACAGAGGCCCCAAAGAACCACCTCTTACAAGGAATGAACAACATACTCCCTTTTTCCCCCCAAAGGTTTATTTATTTATTTGAGGGAGAGAGGGCGCAAGTGGAGGGAGGCAGAGGGAGAGAGAGAATCTCAAGCAGACTCCCCACTGAGCGCGGAGCCTGACGTGGGGCTCAATCCCACGACCCTGAGATCCTGACCTGAGCTGAAATCAAGAGTCAGACATTTAACCGACTAAGCCACCTAGATGCTCCTAACATATTCCCTGTTAAAAAGACTTTTAGGGGCGCCTGGGTGTCTCAGTCATTAAGCGTCTCCCTTCGGCTTAGGTCATGATCCCAGGGTCCTGGGATTGAGCCCCACATCGGGCTCCCTGCTCGGCGGGAAGCCTGCTTCTCCCTCTCCTCCCCACTCATGCTCTCTTCTCACTATCTCTGTCTCTCTCTCAAATAAATAAATAAAAATATTAAAAAATTAAAAATAAAAAGACTTTTAAAAGATGCTTTTCGGGGCGCCTGGGTGCCTCAGTTGGTTAAAGCATCTGCCTTCGGCTCAGGTCATGATCCTAGGGTCTTGGGATCAAGCCCCACATTGGGCTCCCTGCTCCACAGGAAGCCTGCTTCTTCCTCTCCCACGCCCCCTGCTTGTGTTCCTGCTCTCGCTGTCTCTCTCTGTCGAATAAATAAATAAAATCTTTAAAAATAAAAAAAAAAAAGATGTTTTCATCCAGAAATAGTAGCCATTCTCCCTATTACCCATTGGACTTGCTGTTTCTTTTCTCATATTTCAGCCAATCCTGGCTAACATAAACTCCATCTCACAGGCCTAGCATATTCCTTGACACGGAGGTAGCAAGCAAATACCTTTCCAATGTGTCTTCGAAAACTTAAAGTGTACAAATGGCCACCAACTTCAGCTTCTAGGACACCTATTCCTATGAAGGCTTTTTTACCAAGAGGCCAGTAAAGGTCCCTGTGTAAATCTGCAATGACAGGAACAAGGGTCATTTCAAGTACAAGATAAAACTCCAAGGGGATTTGCCTCAAGTAGAGGAAAACAGCAGCTGCTTTACTGCCCATTTCAGCCCTTTCTTAAAATTCTCCTGGGATTTTGCATAAGTACTCATTCATTCATTCATTCATTCACTCAACAAATAATTCAAGACCAAGATGAGTGAAGAAGAGAAATGAGACTTTTATGAAATTTTCAAGTCTTTGTCATTGAATTTATCGGATGAGGTGTCTTTTTATATCAAATTAAAAGTGTAATTCGAGCTGGAATAAGCTGTATAATGCTTCAATCCCTTGCATCACATTCCTGCAATAAACCATCCTCAGAGGACAGGGCGCCCTAGATGTTATGCAGGCTGATTCAGGGTCTTGGGAGAGCCCCCTAGTGTTGAGGAGCAGTATCTGCACCAAGCAGAGCTCCCCCCAAGCCAGACGTAGGCTACAGCCAAGGCCTAGGGAAGACCTGGAGAGCTGTCTGCCAAATCAGGGGTGGGAGGGAGAAGCAGGAGGCTGGAGGGTGGGGAAGCCTGCCATCTCCACCACACACAACTGCAGGGCCAAGAGCCTCACTGGAGTTCACAGATGGGCAGACTGCTACCCACAGACTCGCAGGAGGAGAGGGGAAGTGAGGCATTTAGCTGTCAGTGAGCATCTTCCTCCCAACCTCAGCTCCACGGCTCTACAACTATTAGGAAAAGCAGCTGGAGAACGGGCTAGCTATTCGTGTGAAATATCTGTATGACACGTTCTGTGACTCCATGCAGGTATCTGTTTGAATGTTTCCTCCTCCGAATGGCCTTTCCTGCCCATCTATCTCAAATCTCCCACCCAGTGTTCACCACCAGAGCCCTCTCCTGACCTTCATACTCTTGGACGTGCTGCAGGCATTTTGTCCTCAACACACCCAAAACAGGGCTCGTCCAGACCTGCTTCTTCTCCTCCTGTGCTCCCCATCTCAGTTACTGACACCGTCACCAACTGGACACCCAAGTGGATGTTCTGGGCTCCTCTCATCCTTGACCCGTTCTTTCTCCCCTCCCTCCCATCCCTTCCCTCCTGACCCATCCACATCCAGGCAGGCACCAGCCCCTGTTGATTCCTCCAACGTGTCCCTCTGTCCCTGCCTTAGTACGGGCCCTTAGAACCTTTTGTTTCTCACTTGGCTATTGAAACCACCCCCCACCTTCAGGCACGCTTCCTCCAACTCATTATCCACACCAAAGCCAGGACAGTCTTTCTGGTCCTATCTCATGGCCTCCTACCTACTAAATTTCCTGAGACCCCATCATGTGCAGGATGGAATCCACGTCTCTCCATGACTGGAATCATAGGGCCTCAGCCCTCACCCTCCCTCCCATGCTCACGGTATTTCCCGTACAGACAAGCAGTCACACGTTTGGAACATTCCACCCTCTCCTATGTCTTTATACCATCGCACATCCTGTTCCTTCTGACCGGGGTGCCCATCTTCCCAGACTTCCATTCTCCCCTGAGCCTCCTTCCCCATCAATTTAGTTGCTCCTTCCTCTGAGTTTTCATAAGACTTGGCTTTATCTCTATTCAACAACTTTCTCATATCTTTCTCATTATACTTTTGTTCCCCATATGTCTCCTCCACTAGAATATAAAATTCTCAAGGGATGGAATGATATTTTTATTATTCTTTGTATCTCCAGCATCTGGCATAGTACCAAGCACAGATTTAATGGCTCAATAAGTGTTTGTTGAATGAATAAAAAGTGTAAGGTATCCATTAAATCAATAAAGTAGAAAGATTTTTCAGTCAGAAGTAAAAGGCCTGTGAAAACCACTTTGCTCTCCCACAGTCTTCATTATTCACGTATCTCTCCCCTACTCTTCTTCCTCCCTAAAAGAAATCTGATTTCCTTCAAAGAAATATGCCTCCCCCCATGCAGCCAGTATGGGAGATCTGACCTCATTCCCAGCTCCACAATGACGCAAAGGTAATCCCCACCCCTTCCCAGTGATTGGCTCCACAAAGGCATATGTTGAATTTGGGCAAGCATGACATTAGAAAAGATTTTCTGGAGTCTTCTCAAACTTCCAAAAGGAACCCTTGTTCTCTTACTCCAGACATGGCCAAACACAACAAGCCCAGGAAGGCCACCCACAGAGGCCAGCAACGCAAGAGCATCTCAGGGAAATGAAGCAAGAGCCCCTGGATTAAGCCAGCACTGAAGCCTGGCCCCATCTCTGGACTTCCAATCACATAGCCCCATAAACATCTTTCTTGTTTAAGTCCTCTTGAGGTCTCTATGCTGTTGCTTTACTCATAATAAAATTATCTCACTCAAAACATGTCCTCAAAATAATATATATAATGTGCATTTGGAAAATATCACTTACTCACTGATGCCTTGATTGATTCTTCACAACTAAACCATATTCACACCCAGCATCCCATCTGGTTTTGAAACAGAGTACAGTTTACAGGAAATCGGCAGAGCCGCTGGCATCAGCCCCCACGATAAAGTCAGCTGGCAGATCCAGTCACATTTGGACAAAGCTTATCTCCTGGCTGGTCTTCTGGCAATTACAGGCATGTCAGAACTGAGGCAGGAGCAAATTCTTATCACTGTTCACTGCCCTCTGCTTCCTTCCCTGGCTTCATGATGACAGTTTATTGATACGTCCATCACTCTCTTAATTGTTTGCCTTAAAAAAGAAAGTTAACCCTGAAATAATAATATTAATCATTCTTAATCATCAAAGGAAAAGTCGACAGAGTTGTCAAGCTAAACCTGGAAGCTAAGAGAATAAAAGCAAGCAAGTATGGGCCCCCAGTTCAGAACGGTCTTGGCTTGGTCAAAATGACTGCCTGGATCAGTGTTCACACAGGAAAATGAAACCCCTGGGGAGGTTTTGAGGATAAAGATCTAATGCAGGGCACTGGGTATAGAAGTGGTAGAAAAGCTGGAAGAACCAAAGAGAAAAGCTGTGGTGGGGCTGAAGGAGCACCACAGAGAAGAGGGTTGTACCCAAAGAAAGCCATCCAAAAAGATGGCTCCCTTCCTCCTCCAGATTTTCCATCTCCTTCTGGGAGAGAGTGTGTTTTGCAGGCTTCAAGCCCCCATGGAAGAGAGGAGAACATGGCACTTCCCCACCCATGCCGTTTAGAATTACATCAAGAATGACAAAATAGCATAGGAATGATCAAGACAATTTCCTGTGTTTGTGCACAGGAATCACAAGGTCCAAGTAGAGGAGCTCAGACCTATAAGGAGGCCGGCGTCAAATCACACAGGTAACACCTGCGGGGGTGCGGGGGGGAGAGGCGGGTGTCATGGTGCATTACTCCCTACTAGGCAGCCACACAGATGCATGGAGCTCAAAGGAGCACTTAAAAGAGGTGCTCACTTTTCCCTTTACGTTGCTGGCTAGTCCACACATAGGCATGTCTTCCTTCATTTTCTGCGGCATGCCTTTTGTGCTTTCCCCACTCCCACTACTCACCTTTTTTTTTAAAGATTTATTTATTCATTTTCGAGGGAAAGAGAGTATAAATGGGGGGGAGGGGCAAAGGGAGAGGGAGAGAGAAATCCAAGCAGATTCCATGCAGAGTACGGAGCCTGATGTGGGGCTCGATCCCACAATCCTGAAATCACGACCTGAGTGGAAACCAAGAGTCAGACGTTCAAGCAACTGCGCCACCCTGGCGCCCCACCCCTCACCTTTTTTTAACATATCCTATGATGCCTCTCTGATATGCCCATTGATGGAGCTAGAAGGGCACAGCTGGGTGGTTTGAGCCTCCCCAGCAAATAAGTCAAACAAATCCACTTGTCACTATCAGCCTTCTTACAACAAGAGTACAGAGCGCTAACGGAGTCTGAATTTTCCTTTCATTTTCCTGAGCACATCTTCCAAGGAGAGAGAGGGGAACATCCTGAAGGAAGTTTGTTTCCCAGGCCTGATATGGAAAGATGTCAGCTTGCTACAAACCATACCTCTTGTTTCAGAATGTGCTTCTCTGAGGTGTCCAGACCTGTCCCCATGAAAGTCTTGCTCATCCCCATCCTCATACTAACACCATGTCCCTGGTCAGCAATGAGTTCCAAACAAAGAACACCCTCTTTTCCTGCTTTCTGTACAAAAGCGTGGGGATTTAAGCCAAAGCACTAAAGTCGTGCCGTTAAAGGATCATCTTCAAGGTACGGGATGCTAAAGCCAACGTGTGGGTGGTTATGATTATTTCATTCAACTCCCTAATCTCTTTGAGAGGCCAACAGCGAATAAAGATCATAAAATGCAAGCATGATACCTTCATGCTTATTTCACCTCTGAGCACTAGGGATACAACCTTGTAAAAACAAAAGCCCACTTAGCCAGCCTCCTACATTCCCAATCCTGGCATACAGGCCCAGATGCACCCATCAGAAGGGAGGGCACAGGGATCATGAAGCAGCAAATGGGAGATGTGTGACCGCATGGCAAAGCATCATGAATCATGAGCTCCACTTAGGTGTCTTCGTCTGGCTATCCACCTGCTGGTCTCACAATGACTCCTTGAAAGGGGCGGGAGAGGGAGAGAGAAGTGTGTGCACAGGGGCGCACATGCTTTCCCCGAGTGGAAGCAGAATAAACCAGCACCTGCACAACACCTTTTTAAGAAGAGTAAAAAGGCCACTTGACATAATCAGCTCTTGCAGGTTGTCTGAAATTTCAGGGATTCATGACATCATTTAAAGGCCCCAAAATGTTTTTACTGACCTAAGGCATCATAGTAACCAAGAGAAACACACTCAAGGATAATATTGTTTATTGGATAAACTTTGGTGATGATGGACGGCTAGCCATCTCTAATAAGGATTTATTTGGCAGACCCAGTACTATTTATTCCTCATGGTCGGAGAGCGGGGTCTCCTCAAGAGCGTCAAGGGACTCCACGGAAAGGTCTTGGCAGCAGTAAGACGCAGTGTAACAGAGTGGACATGAGCATGCACTTGCATTTCCGCCTTTTCCACTAAGTGTTGTGTAACCTTGGGCAGTTGACTTAATCTTTCTGGTCTCAGTTTCTTGACCTTTAAAATGGAAATGTCAATTAACAGGCAGAATTCCAAGATGGCCCCAAGATCCACACTCCCTCTGCACACGACCCGTATAAGCTTCAGAAATGTGAATGTGGTGGAATTCACTCCCATGTCTGGGTTATGTGATATGGCACAGCTGACTTTAAGAAAGGGAGATTACCTTGGTGAGCCTGGTTTAATCAGGTGAGCACTTTAAAAACAGCATTTTTTCCAGCTGGTCAGAGGACAAAGCCAAAGATATACATTTTTGCAGGCCTGGAAGAAGCAACCACAACCATGCTGTGAACCACCTATAAGAGCCGGTGGCAAGGAATGTGGTGGCACTGAGTCCTGAGAGTAGCCCTAGCTGACAGCCAGCAAGAAAATGAGCACCTTCGCCCCATAAGCCATAAACTGAATTTGACAAACAACCTGAACAAGCCTCAAAGAAGATTCTCCCCCAGAACCTCTAGAAAGGAACGCAGCCCTGCTGTTACCTGGATTTTAGGTTTATAAGACCCTGAGCAGAAGACCCACCTATGTGGTGCCCAGACTTCTGACCTACAGAAGTGTAAGATGATAAATGGGTGTTGTTTTAAGCTGGTAACTTTGTGCTAATTTGTTATGTGTGGAGTGGAAGCTGACACAACTATCAACTGATTTTGATTTGGGATAAATTACTTAGTATCTCTGAGTCTCAGTTTCCCCATTAATAAAATGAAACAGTAGAGCTCCATAATAATACTGGTATATTCACAAATGGTAGTTCATTTAATTGCTCCAGTAGCCCAGGAAGGTAACATAATTATTATCACTTTATTTATTTATTTAGTAGGCTCCACACCCAGTGTGAAGCCCAACACAGGGCTTGAACTCACGATCCTGATATTAACACCCAAGCTGAGATCAAGAATCACACGCTCAACCCACTGAGCCACCCAGGCACTCCTTTTCTTTAAATTTTTTTTTTAAGATTTTATTTATTTATTTGACAGAGAGAGAGCACAAGCAGGGGGAGCGGCAGGCAGAGGGAGAGGGAGAAGCAGGCTCCTTGCTGAGCAGGGAACCTGACACGGGGCTCGATTCCAGGACCCTGGGATCATGACCCAAGCCAAAGGCAGACACTTAACCGGCTGAGCCACCCAGGCACCCCAATTCCTAAGTATATCATTAACAAGCAAAAACATATATTTATTTGATGGAGAGAGAGACAGCGAGAGAGGAAGCACAAGCAGGGGGAGTGGGAGAGGGAGAAGCAGGCTCCCCGTGGAGCAGGGAGCCCGATGCGGGGCTCGATCCCAGGACCCTGGGATCATGACCTGAGCCTAAGGCAGCCGCTTAACCCACTGAGCCACCCAGGTTCCCCTCTTTAAATCTTTTTTAAGTATATTACCACTTTAGAAATGAGGACACTGAGACTCAGAGAAGTTAAATGGCCCACCTAAGATCACACCTAACTACAGAGCAAGCTCTCAAACCCAGGCTTTCTGACTCTGAGTCTTTGTTCCTTCCAACTACACTTTATTCCGGCAAAGAAGCCTTGTATTTCTGAAGGTGTGATTCTGCAGGATTTGCAGCAGGTTGTTGCTCCCAATGGCAGGATTGATCACACTAAATGCGTCAGTCCTCTTTTTGTGAGCCAACATCCATCTGACCCCCGACAGTCAGGGTTCTCCAGAGAAACAGAACCAATAGGAAGGGCACCATTCCTACTCATTATATATATATAAAGAGAGAGAGAGAGAAGGGAGTTGACTTTAAGAATCGGCCCATGCAATTATGGAGGTCCAAGCCCAAAATCTGCAGGGTAGGTCAGCATGCTGGAGACCTAGGGAAGAGTTAATGCTGCACTGTGAATCCAAATGTGGTTTGGAGCTGACTTCTTTCTTCCTCAGGGAATTTCAATCTTGTCCTTAAGACCATCAACTGATTGGATGAAGCCCACCCACATTATGGAAGATAATCTTCTTTACTCAAAGTCTGCCGATTGAAATGTTAATCTCAACCAAAAAATACCTTCACAGCAACATGCAGACATGTCTGACCAAATATCTAGGTACCATGGCCTAGAGAAGTTGACACATAAGATTAATCATTGCACATAGTCAATATCCTATATATTACAATTCCCCTTGACTTTGCTTATTTACTTCCTCTAGTTGTGCTGTGGAGTCCCCACATGGAAGGAGCAGAAATGAGGCTGGGGAAGAGAACTCTAGAGGGAGGGAGGTCTTGAGCTATTTACCAACACTGGTTATATAAAGACATTGACCGAGCACAGACTCCCAGTACTTTACCCTGGTTATCAGTTTCTAACAACTCACAAAGTAACAATTACAAAGATCTGCCTCCATGGAAAATATGGACATCTGCACATATATTTTCAGATCATTATCGTTTTATATTCCTTTCAAAGTGAAGAAGGAATAAAAGGGTAGAAGGAAGCAGTGGAAATAATGGTTGTCAAAATCATAAAGGTTAGTAAGTTGCTTTCTGCTGCATTCAGAAATACCATTATCTCTAACACTTGTTTAAATTTTTTTCATGTAATTCAAAATTAACCTGTACAGTAAAGTCCTCCAGGCAGAAGCACCTCAGCCTCAACGGTCCCCCAGGTGGTAGAACAGTCACCTTACACCCTCCTGCCTCATCCCCACACCAGGTCTGAACTTGCTAATTAAATAACCTTCCCTCCAGCTTCCTCACAGCCAACATTTACTGAGCCCCTTTTGGAAACTGGCAGATTGTGAGAGCTGCCCGAGACATAAGAAGTTCAGAATAAGGTTCCCAATTTCAAAATGCTTCTAAGTGAATTTCAAAATACCAGCAACATACCTGTGATGGTTAATCTTTTTGGGAATTGCCTGGACCACAGTGTCCACATACTTGTTCAAACATTATTCTGTGAAGGTGGTTTTTGAATGAGATTAACATTTAAATCAGTGGACTTTGAGTAAAGCACTAGTGTGGGTGGGCCTCATCTAATCAGCTGAAGGTCTGAATAGAACAAAAAGACTGACAAGCAAGAAGGAGTTCCACCAGTAGATGACTTTGGACTTCACCTGCAACACTGGCTCTCTTCCTGGCCTCCAGCCTGGAGACTGGACTCGCCAGATTCCATAATCACATGAGCCAATTCCTTAAAATAAATCTCCCTCTCCCTCTCTTTCTCTCCACACACACACACACACACTACTGGTTCTGTCTCTCTAGAGAACTAATACAACCCTCAAGGTGATTGTGGAAGTATGAGATGTCGCAGGTCTAATTAGAAGGGACAGGAGGACTTCTAAGGAGGAGAGACTGGCAGAGAGGAGAGGAGAGGGTTTTCAGGGATTAAAGATCAGAGAGTTCTGCCTCAGAGAAAACAGGGGACTGAAACAGGCCAAGAAAAGCAGAAAGCCATGGGGAAAGGAGGAAAAGAACTGAAACCAGTAGGAACAGCTTCTAGATTCTGAGCTCCACCTCCGTACCAGGCACCTTGCTCAGGGCTTTACATTCGTTATTTTATTCAATCCCTATAAAAACCCTACGAGTGGCCCAAACCCCAAATACTGACAACACCAGATTCTGGTGAGGATGGGGAGCAAGAGGAACTTTTATTCATCGCTGGGAAGAAGGCAAAATGGTACAGCTACTTTGGAAGACAGTCGGGCACTCTCTTACAAAGCTCAATATAGACTTACCATATTTTCCAGCAATCATGCTCCTAGGTATTCACCCAATGACTTGAAAACTGATGCACATAAAAATGTGCACACGATGTTTACAGTAGCTTTAATCATAAATGTCAAAAGTTGGATGCAACCAAGATGTTTCTTGACAGGTGAATGGGTAAGCAAACTGGGACATCCTTACAATGGAGTATTTTCAGGTAAGAAGAAATGAGCTATCAAGCAATGAACAGACATGGAAGAACTTAAATGCATAGTGCTAAATGAAAAGAGCCAGTCTGAAAAGTTTACACAATGTATGATTCCAACCATATGACTTTCTGGAAAAGGCAAAACTGTGGAGACAGTCAAGAGATGAGTGGTTGTGGTGGCGGGGGAGGCAGCAGGGAGGGATGAATGCATGAAGCACAGCTGAGTTTTAGGGGCGTGACATGGCCCTATATGATTCTGTGATGATGGATACATAACATGCATTTGTCAAAACCCATAGAACTGTACAACATAAGTGGGGAGAGAAGGAGGTACATGAAAACTCATTGTACTTTCTGTACAGTTTTCCTGTGAACCTAAAACTGATCTTTAAAAAGCCTATTAATAAAAAAAAAAATGAAAACCCTATTCGATGGATATTATTCCCATGTTATAGGTAAGGAAACTGAGGCACAGAGAGGTAAATAACCAAGATGACCCAACACAACTCAGCAATGGCAGCTCCATGAAGCATGGCCCGAAGTGGCTGTGATCACAGGCACTTCCTACTAAGGATGCAGGGGCTGAGCCATTCGCCATCTGTTCATACACAAGCCCTCTGTGTCCTTTCATAAGTCTTGTACATGTCAGCCTTTCTCCACTTAATAGTTCTTACACATACCTCACTCTCTTTCTCCATCTCTGACGCCAGCACAGGGCCAATAAAGGTCTGGCAAATTGCCTTAAAATTACAAGTGCCCTAAAAGGGTCCACCCATCCACAGCAGAAGCACCCTAGGAACTTGCTAGAAATGCAAATTCGTGGGCTTGACCCTCAGATACAGTGAAACTGGAACTCCAGAGGTAGGTCCTGCAATCTGTGTTAACAATTAGCCCGCCAGGGAATCCTGAGGCACACAAGCACTGGGGAACCACTCAGTGAGGAGGCAGAGGAAACAGCCACCTGCCGTGGCTGAGAGTGCTTGGCGGGGGAGTGTTGATTTGGTCCTTCTGAGTCTCCATGTTTCCATGCTAGAGGAAGTCCATATCAACTGAGAGGTTTCAAAGTAGGTAGGGAGGTAGAGTAGGTTGGTAGGAATGTAGGTAGGAAAGAAGGGAGGGAGGGAGGGAGGGAAGAAAAGAAAGAAAGGAAAATAATCGCCTCCGGTCTCCTGACTGTTTCTGACCTACTTTTACCGCTCTCCGCCACACCCATTCTTGGTTTGTGGATTAGCCAACAGAAGGACCTTGAGTCGCTGATAGAACATGCCAGGCTTGTTCCCTCCCTTCCGGACCTCTGCGGGAATACTCCTCCCTCTCCACCCGCCTCAATTCCTCCCACTCAGGCCCTCTGCCCAGCACGTCCCGCCATCCTCCACGCCCTCCGCCGTCCCCAGCCTCCACATCAGTGACCCCCTTCTAGACTGTAAGCATCTGCCTCTCCTACCACCTGTTGGCCACACTGGTATGGGGACGTGCACAGGGCCTGCCTTGTCCCATGGGCTTCCTCAAAGCACCCACCACTGTGTAATGTTTATTGAATAAATAGACGGGCAATAGCCAAGGGAGGAAGTAGTCATGGAAAAGACAGAAAGGGGGGCCTTGTCATTTTTGTCCCCTCCTCGCCCCCTTCCCACTGCCGCCCAGGATACAAGAGTCAAGAAATCCTGACACTAGGCACCAGTCCTGTGGCAAACTTCTGCCAAAGCCTAGACCTCTTTGCTTTTGTGGATGTACCCACAACCTGAAGTTAGGCAATTCTGTGGGCTCCCCAGGCATGGGCACACTCAGGGAACGGAGACATCAGGCCTGGAGGACAGAGGACTCTGGTCATGGGTCAGGCGCCTCACCCCTCATCTAAGAGAGCCGCTCACACCCATTTGTCTTTAATCCCTGAATTCCTTCCCCACCTGCAACTGCAGACCTCTTCGTACACCACACATACTTATAACTTGCCCTGCACATTTGTAAGTTAGAGAACCCTTCGTCTAATTCTAAAATCCTCGGCACAATGAATTAACAAACATTTACCAGGTGGGCACCTACAGTGTCCCCAGAAACATGAGGACTATAAAATATAAGAAATGACCTGGAGACCAGCATCTCAGCGCTCATATTCACTTCAGCAAGAGACCGTTTCTTGCCTCAGCTTTCGCGTGATTCATCTGTCACCTAATTCTCATGTCTATCCAGGCGTTAAATGGATTTAGGCCTTTTAACCTAAAACCTTCTGCCACCTCATTTATTATACCTAGAAACCAAGTGCAGAGTGGGGCTTACTAAGTATTTGTCACAGATGACGCTGACTTCAGGGTGCGTGCCCGGGGGGGATGCGGGGATGCTCAGAGACTGCTGGGCTTCGTAGGAAGCCTGTGCCCTGGGTCCTGCTGCTGGGCGTCCCTGCCCCACACAACTCCGGCCTTTCGAGAGCTGAGAAAAGCTGAAGGCGGAGCTCGCTCAGCAGCTTGGGCTTTTCAGCAAGTATTGCTTGCTGCCCTTCGTATTAGAAAACGACGTGTTTGGAATTGAGTGCCTACGCAGGTGTCGGAGAATATGAAGAGATGGGGGTGTGGCAGACCGTCTTGGGGCTGCACTGAGCTCACGGCCGGCCACCCTGGGCGCCTCCAGGCCCTCACGCCAGGCGCCAAGGGTCTGCCGAGAGGCCTTGCACTATTCATTCTGACGTGACTATTAGATTATCAGTCATTTCAGTGCATCTATTTATAAAATGGATATTTTTCCACTTAAAATAACCTAGGAGGGCCTAGACACATGAATCATTCTCATTTCAGAATTCAAAGGGGAAAGAATTAACATTTACTGGATAATCGCTATTAGCACCTGGAGTTGTGACAGACAGTGTGTACATCTCCCCTCCTTAACCTTCGCAATAACCCTGGGAGGTACACAACAGGTGTGAGGTAGGTAATTAACTCATTCAAGGGCCCACAAAGGAAGGAGGTCTAGAAATGCCCCAGCCTGTCTGAACCTCACGCCTCAGGTGAGTCCTGCAACAGGCCGGTGATTGGGACCTTGAAATAGGAGTCTTTGAAATGTGTGTTTGTGTGTGTGCATACACATATGTATATACACATATATACACACATTTATTAATGTTAAATTGATTTTATTTCTATTTTTTATATTTATTTTTTACTTTATTTATATGTGTATATATAAACTCCTTAAAAATACAAGGATGGTGGTTGATCTATATTAACAAGACATTTTAATGCACTCTTATATTTATACTACTATGAGTTCCATCTTACAAAACAGTTTACGAATGAGATCATAGCATCTCATTTTTGTAAAATTAAAAAAAAATTAGTGTGGGTATATTTCTGTCGGGGATGGTACCTGTGTACCTAGAAAAAAGTCTAGCAAATATACACCAATGTTAGCAGTGATTACTTCTGGGACAGGAGGTCATACATAATCTTTATTTTATTCTGTATACTTTTCTGTAACTCATAAAGATGTATGCAATGGGCATAAATAACTTTTTCAATAAAAGCAATTAAGTTCTAAAAGTACAAGATAAAAAAGGTAAATCAGAAAAACTGGGTGGCTAAGTCATTAAGCGACTGCCTTCGGCTCGGGTCATGGTCCCAGCGTCCTGGGATCGAGCCCTGCATCGGGCTCCCTGCTCCGCAGGAAGCCTGCTTCTCCCTCTCCCACTCCCCCTGCTTGTGTTCCCTCTCTCACTGTGTCTCTCTGTGTCAAATAAATAAATAAAATCTTTTAAAAAAAAGAAAAAGAAAAGAAAAACAAAACCTAAGGATTTCACATCAGTGAATTTCTGTTTTGTTAACTTTCCCACTGAATTTAATATGTAATCTAATCTCTTTCAGAAAATACATCTCTTCATTTATACCCATTCACTCAGTCCGTAGTTTGTTAGGCACTTACTAAAAACTGAGTACTGAAACCCCGGGTTTCAGTACTGCAGCCCTTAGGGGATCTGCCCTTCTGAGTCTCTGGGGAATGAAAGAACTAGTTACTGTAGCATCCTCAGAACCATCAACTGGGGCAGGGGGATAGACAGTAAGACCAGGCAGTAGAGAAAAGGAATTGAAAACTAGAACAATTAGCATCAGCTCCAAGCAAGGAAGAACTATCTGGACTGTGCTTCGCCTTTTTACGCTACAAGGTGGGGTGGGACCAGAAGCTGTGTGTGGTGCCCAGTTTCCAGATTCTGCAGGGGCGGCGAGGGGGGGGAATGACAGGGCTGGAGGAGAGACACAGGGCAGAGAAGAGGCCACCTGAGGACAGGTGATTTCTGGAAAGCAGAAGAAGGCCAGAGGTTCACCACGTGACATCCCTCCCTACAACTTCTCCCTACCTGCTGCCCACACCTGCTCTCACTCTCCCTCCCAAGGTTCCCTGGGCAGCACTCTCTTCCCTGCTTCCATGCCCATGAGCATTAGAAATGGGGATCACGGGCGCCTGGGTGGCTCAGTTGGTTAAGCGACTGCCTTCGGCTCAGGTCATGATCCTGGAGTCCCTGGATCGAGTCCCGCATCGGGCTCCCTGCTCGGCAGGGAGCCTGCTTCTCCCTCTGACCCTCCCCCATCTCATGTGCTCTCTCTCTCTGTCTCAAATAAATAAATAAAATCTTTAAAAAAAAAAAAAAAGAAAAAAGAAATGGGGATCACCCTTACAGGATGTGGGCTTATGGGCTATTTCAGCTGGTTTTTTTTTTTTTTAAGGATTTTATTTATTTATTCATGAGAGACAGAGAGAGAGAGAGAGGCAGAGGGAGAAGCAGGCTCCCAAGGAGCAAGGAGCCTGATGCGGGACTCGATCCCAGGACTCTGGGATCATGACCTGAGCCGAAGGCAGACACTTAACCATCTGAGCCACCCAGGCGCCCTCAGCTGGTTTTCTTAATAAAAATAAATGTATCTGTGCAATCCTTACTAAAATATTTATTTCTTCAGACACTTTGAGTCAACTTCTTTGGAACTTACCGATTTGTTTTATAACCAAGATGAATCTCAGGAAACTTCCAAAACTAATTTGGAAAGACTCAGATATGGGGCACCCACAGAAGGCTAGTAGTTAGGCACCCGTTCAAATGACAGGCTGTAAGAATTTATTCAACGTGGGCGCCTGGGTGGCTCAGTTGGTTGGGCGACTGCCTTCAGCTCAGGTCATGATCCTGGAGTCCCGGGATCGAGTCCCACATCGGGCTCCCTGCTCGGCAGGGAGTCTGCTTCTCCCCCTGACCCTCCCCCCTCTCATGCTCTCTCTCTGTCTCATTCTTTCTCTCTCAAATAAATAAATAAAATCTTTAAAAAAAAAAAAAGAATTTATTCAACGCATCCTAGTAGGGATGGGGAATGGCTGAAATTCTGTGAATAAAAGCTACATACGTCTTTATGGCCAACTTAAGGGATTTATTGTGTGTTCTAAACATTACAATTGATCTTGTATTGGAATTGCCTATTCTGTAATTTTTCCTTTGAAACTGTTTTAAGCTGGTCCCACACAATCACAAAGGATCGGGTCACTCACAACCATTCTCCCCAACTTTTTTTCACATTATCCACCCATAGAAAATGAGACTATTTGTATGGTAGGCTGAGGTAATCTGGGGGAGATTTGAGCATAACTCTTTGGAACTTGGTGTAAATAAAAAAACCTCATTATATTTTCTTTGTTTTATATATATAACATGATGAAAAGAAGATGTAAAATATTAGGGAAGATGTTAAATATTGAACTTGAATTAAACTTCCCCCAACATTTTTTTGACATATTTTAATGAGAACCTTGAGGTTATTTTCATGAAGGTAGCAAACTAACTTTCTTATATCAGATTCTAAGGCTGAAATGGCTACACACAGTTCCTAATCAAGAATTTTCAGATGCCTGGGTGGCTCAGTCGGTTAAGCGTCTGCCTTCAACTCAGGTCGTGATCCCAGGGTTCTGGGATCGAACCCTGAGTCAGGCTCCCTGCTCAGAGGGGAGCCTGCTTCTCCCTCTGCCCCTCCTCCCACTCATGGGCTCTGTCTCAAAAATAAATAAATAAAATCTTTAAAAAAAGAATTTTCAATGATGACCCTTCAAATTCGTGAGTCACACAAGTGAGAAATTTTGTTCACATAATTGTAATGCAAATTTTAAAACCATTTTTATCACCCTTGAAAAATTCACAACAGTGAAGATTACACTTAAAAGAATCTAACCGCTCTTCTTTCTTGTCATTGGCAACATAATGCTGAAATGTATTTAATGATGGGAACGGATTTTTAATCCAATGAAATTTTCACATCAAGTACTCCAAAAATAATGATAACGCTCTAACTTGGAGGGCATGAATGTCATCCCTCAAGGCCAATCAGCTGCAAAACAGACAAGGCAGCCATCATCTCTGTGGTAGGCTGAACAACAAATCCCAACATGTCTGTGTTGCACTCCCTGGAGCCCACGACTATGTTACTTCATGTGGCAAAAGGAACCTTGGGAACGTGGTTAAAATTAAGGGTCTTCAGCCGGAAGGATGATCCTGGTTATGCATGTGAACTCAATGTAATCCCAAGGGTCCTTACAAGGAAAAGTAGGAGGTAGGAAAGTTGGGAGTCAGAGAAGACATGACAACAGAAACCAAGGGCAGAGTCAGAGGGAGATCTGAAGATGCCATGCTGTTGGCTTTGAAGATGGAGGAAGGGGTCGTGAGCCAAGGAAGACAAGGGGCTTCTAGAAGCTGGAAAAGATCAGGAAACTGGTTCTCCTCTAGAGTCTCCAGAAGGAATGCAACCCTGCCAGCATCTTGATTTTGGTCCAGTGAAATGCTCAGAATGTTCCCCTCTAGAACTGTAAGATAATAACCTGTGATATAATTTTTTAAGCCCCTAAGTTTGTGGCAATGTGTTACAGCAACAATAAGAAACTAAAACATATATGTAAACTAATGTTGAGCCAGGACCTGGAGCTAAGCGCACAGGACACTTACCCAACCTCTGCACCTCCCCTACCTCCAACCGCCTATTATGTGGGCACCAGAAACACCAGTTCTCCAACAACTCTGAGGGCCCCTGTCCACAAGTGTACTCTGCCGGCTGCTAACGTAGGTCTCTGGGTGGTAGGACTCCGCCCACACGCGGCACAGCAGCCTAGACCCATGAGTGCTGCATGTTGCCCATCATGCTGGCCACCCAGTGGGGGCAACCGTGAGACTCTGCTCCCCTTGGGCTGCGTCCCAGGAGCCCCAGAGCAGCGCTCAGAAGCTGCTCAGTCCCCGCAGGTGCTGCCCCGCCGCCGCCTTAAGGCTGGCGTAACCGTATCTTGCAGCACACACGTGGCCATCTGGGGCGTCTCAGTGGACTGGTGACAAGCACTGGGAGTCTCTGACTTCCGTGGCCATCGTTACCAAGTCTGGTACCGAGCAATACACCATGGTTTCTCCACTTCCGGTTTCTCGGCAGAGCTGGGTCTAGACTTCAGGCAATGATCAACTGGCAGGTAACAGAGCTGGTGGTGCGACGTGCGTTTGCACCGTGAATCTCGCACCATCCACAATACTCAGCAGAAAGAGATCAGGGCCTTATACTTTGACTTAAGAGTGCTGTTTATTTCAGTAAAAGGAATGAATTTATACCTGACCTATGTAAGGAGCCCTGAGTTAAGCGGTACAGTATTTCCCTTGTATTCCAGGGGTCTTTTGGTGCCTTTTTACGGAGCGTTGCTTTGGTTTGACCCTTAATCTGATCCTGATAAATCTCACTTCTCACAGCACGTGTGGGTGTGGGTGTGGGTGTGTGCGCACGCGCAGGTGCGTGTTCTCTCTTGGGGTGCACGAGCTAACACAGACCTTCCAAAGTGTCCCCGGTCAGCCCAGGCCAACACTGACCCAGCTGTGCCAGGTGCACACATCTGTACTGACGCATCGGGGCTCCGTCTTGACTGGCTGGAGCCTGTGCTGCCAGCTGTTAAACAGTTTTACTATACCCCTTGCTGTGCCATTTGCTTGAGCATTTGGTTGTAACACTAGGGAACTAATTTTTCAAGGGCTGTGACATGAGCATTAAGAAAGGAGAGATGACCAACGAAAATTTGTTATGGATTTGAATATATCTGTGAGAATATATTAGATACACCAAGTCACATTCATAATTACTCCCTAAAGAGGTGTTTACAAACCTTCAGACCTCTTTCTCCTTCTGAGAATCAGCAATTTCTGTATCCCAGTGCCAGTCTTCTGTGGTCCTCCCGAAACTTGTTTAAGTCAATCCTCTGTAAGCTATAAAATGGCTGCTACTTATGCCCTTTTCCCCCATAAAGGATAAGGAAGAGGCCAGGAAGGCGTGTTGAGCAGGACACAGTGGCCCCTCTACTGTCTTTCTCAGATGTGTCACTCTCCTCACCGCACTTCTATGTGAACATTTCCAAAGCCCTTGTGAACGATCTGTGCAGTTACCCATTAACAACTGGGCCCGGATGTCCTTCCCTGTGGCGTGCGTGATCAGTCTGACGGGACACAGTGACGAGGACCAGCGCTGGTGCAGCCCGCCAGCTCCCCGCTCTGCTTCAGTGCTGGAGTGAGTGTGGCCCACACCGTCCTCATGCTGGGAGTCTGAGCAAAGCCAACAATTCCACTCTTCCTTCCAACGCTAGCTTGAATTACACCACACAAAGGATGCTTGAGTGCTCTGAACCGATCTCTGTTTTATCCTGGGTCCCTTTCATTGCCTGATGGGAACAGACCAACTCACAAGGAGGGCATTGATTTGACAGCAAAGGAATAAACCTCTCTTCAGTTTCTGTAACTGGCGGGGGCAACATCTTCAGTCCTAAACCTGAGACTATATCATTGTCATGAGCACGCCACGAAGGCACACACACGAGTTGGGTCTTTCCACAGTGTCAGCTTTATTCAATCACAAAGCAAAGTTAAATCACAGTTACAAAGCAGGTTCAGGATTCCAAACTCACTGACAAGTCACCATGTGACTACACTTGGCGTCTTACACATCACACAGAGCAGGACAGAAGACAAGCCACACAACAAACAAGACAACAGAAGGCGCAGGACGTGAAGGAACCAAACACAAAGTCAGTCTGTGGGCCTCAGTTGAGATAAGACCTCCCCGTCTGGTTGGGGTCAGCTCTCTACACTGACGGCTTCTTCTGTTCCAGCAGCGAAGGATCTCGGTTCTGTTCGGAGATCCAACGGGCAGAACCTTCAGGGGCAGTTGCCTTTTTTAAGTGGTTGGATGTAGATGGGTCAGGTCTGAAGAGTTTTGAGTGTTTGCTGCCAAAACCTTTCCCTTTAAAAGGGATTTCATCCGTTTTGGGTCTCTGCAGACCTCCTCTGGTTCTGCTCGTTATCAGTTCTGGGGGGTCGGCTGACGGTCCCGGCGATATCTCCTAGCGGCGGAACCTTACGGGCTCGCGTCATTGCTGACACAGGCTCCCGCTCGACGTGAGAGACTCCACTTTGCTCTCTACAATCATCCTGCCTTCCTATCAGCCTGCTTCCTAACTCTTGGAAATAACAAGAGTGGAAACACCAAAGAGTGAAAAAGCTTTTAGTTTGTAGTCTTCACCATCCTCTCATGAAAGAGAAAGCATAAATAAAACACCTAGCAAATACATTTGACCCTTGAACAACACGGGTTTGAACTGCACGTGTCCACTTACACAAAGTTTTTATTTTAAAAAGGACAGTACAGTACTGTCCGTTTTTATTTTAAAAAGGACAGTACAGTACTGTAAATGTATCTCTTCCTTATGATTTTCTTTTTTCTTTTTTTTAAGATCTTATTTATTTGACAGAAAGAGAGAGAGCACAAGCAGGGGGAGCAGCAGAAGGAGAGGGAGAAACAGACTCCTCACTGAGCAGGGAACCCAAGGTGGGACTCGATCCCAAGACCCTGAGATCATGACCTGAGCTGAAAGCAGACGCTTAACTGACTGAGCCACCCAGGTGCCCCATCTTCCTTATGATTTTCTTAATAACATTTTCTTTTCTCTAGCTCACTCTATTGCATGAATATAGTCTATGATACATGTAACATAAAAAATACGCGTTAGTCAACTGTTTATGTTATGGGTAAGACTTCCAGTCAACATTAGGCTGTAAGTTTTGGGGGAGTCAAAAGTTATACATGGATTTTCAACTTCGCAGGGGTTGGTGCCCTTAACCCCATCGTTGTTCAAGGGCCAACTGTACTGCACTAACAAAAAGATGACATTAGCTTACCTTAAGGAAAGATAAAAATCCCAGGCTGATCAAGAAGAACTAATGAGAACACACGTGGACTTGTCCCAAGGGCTAATTTAAAGGGGACCAAATCCATACAGATGATAAATTACAGCTACGTGCCATTTTAGGAAGAAAAATCATTCAACCAATACTTCACTGGGTCTACACGTGGTACAATGTTGATTCTATCAGTCACTAGATACACATGGCAACTCTTCAAAAAAACATAAATTAGGGTGCTGTTTCCTGTCTTTTTTTAAAAAGTGCAGGCTTGAAACACTAGCATATACCAAGAATTCTACTTTTTTCTAGTTCATCTGCCTTAAACTGAGCAACTAGGACTAGGCTATTGGTAATGGCTGATGAGTAGTCTGAAGAGAAAGGCAGCACTTACCCAGGTAATTTATCTCATCAAGTCACGGGCTGAGTCCTATAGGAATGTGACCCATTATTTTATAGGCATAGCACACGTTTTGCACTGAAAATAAATCTGTATTGCAAATCAAGCATCGACACTAACTATATTATAATTTACAGGAAATGATACACAATTTTGAAGCATGATTTGAAATAAATACAAACACTTATTTTAAATAGATACAAATACTGTTTGTACTTAAAGTAAATGATAGAGGCATCCATCTTGGCAAGGAGGAATATTTTATCACCGATATTGTTTAGAATTACTGGAACAGGTGCTAATAAAAAGCAAACTGGATTCTAGTCAGTTTTATTATTAAAATAAAGTTATTATTATTATTATTAAACTTCTCTTTTAATTATTATTAAACTTGTCTTTTGCTTATCTCTGGGGCAGACTGTTCTCCACCCTTTGGTAGTAACCGCCTCAAATCCTTTTTTAAAATGAGGCAAATATAAATGAAAGAACGCAAGCATACCTGGAAACTAAATCTACCTAAAAGATATATTTAGAAACCTCAGAATACCAGCGCCTGCAGGAGATATTAAAACCATCCTAATAAATCTATGACCCATTACTGCGTGATCTTCCTTCCATTTCCCTATTTTGCTTTAGGAAGACGTAGTTGGCTCACCTCCCAATCAAGAGTGAACAGCCCCACTTCCTTAGAATTTTGGCACAGCCCCGCGGCAGACATTACAATGCAGACTGCGCCCCAACTTATTTCACACTTGGGAGACCGCTCCAGCCCTGCCCCCAGCAGATGCTATGAGGGCAAACTCCCACGTCTTTTATTTTGTTGTTGTTGTTGTTGTTTTTAAATACAAATATATTTTATTTGAAATAAACAAAAATGCTTACACAGCTCAACAGGTCACTTGGAGACAAACTTGCCCGACGGTATTACTGAGCAAAAACAAAGCTGAAGCACAAACACCCTTCTTTTTTGACATTTATTTGGAGATACGTAGGAAGACACTACTTGGTTTTTTAAAAACTGACCTTCCCTTAAGGCCTGGTCATAGAAGTGTAAACCATGTAAATGAATCCACCATTACCAGCTGTCATATCATATCTGTGTCACCTGTGTATTCTGAGATCAGAATATATACCTGGGAAAGGTTGCTATATCACAGTTACATTTTCTTGGCAGGCAGGACTGAGGAAGAGTAATTTGGAACAAGTTTTACATCCTATTTAAAACAAATCACTAGTATTCCCTTAAATAACAGGTTACAATCGGAAGATACTGCCTGGAACGTGTCCTTTTCACTTTGGTTCATTTTTAGTTTTTGTTTGTGGTTTACATAGTTGTTTGATTCATCTGCTTATAGTACAATCCTGCCACAAAGTATTAAAGCACAAGATACCTATTATTCCTTCAACATCTGCATTTTTCAAGTTTTATACTCTACTACATCCCTAGTATGTCAGCAGTTCTTGAATAATAAAAAATAATAATAAATGGGTAAAACCCTTCTAAAAATGCAGATGTCTGAAACTATAATGGTACTAGATGGGAAGGAGACAATGAGGGAAGAGGAAAAAAAGCAAACACGTTCATGTGCAGGGAATGTGGTTCAAGTCTTTGGATTTAAAAACAACTTCCCCAGAGAAGCTGGCTATAATGGAATTTCCAGAAAACTTCCTTTGCCCCCACAAATGGACCTGAAAAGCCCAATCCAAACTTTTGAAAACTACAGTTATGAGATGCTATAAATGATGATCAAAGCAGTTGGAGGGAGAAGGATGAATGTGTCTTCCACTCAGCTAGTTTGTAGCATAGCCTCTTTAGCTGTTGGTGGATCAGTAAAAACCACTGACGTACCAGAAGTGCTTTGAAGGACAGGGGTAGAAAAGTACTGAGCATATTACCTGTCTATATCAGTAACAGGGCTTCATGGCTAGGAAAATTTTCTAAACAGTAAAATGACTCCAGGATAGATCTCTCTCTCTCTCTCTCCATCATTAAATGTGGCAGAATTAAAAAAAAAAAAAAATTTACAAGTAGATATAGTGAAAACAGAAAATTACAAGGCAGAGAACACAAAAGAATCAAGACGACGCTATAGGTTCAACAGTATTCCACGAGGCTAGAAAACCTGTTAGCTCTGAAAGCCCTAGCAAAATATCACTCTTGTTTATACATCAATTATTTATCACATGACCACATGTTGAATCCTTTCTTTCCACATACTGAAGAATCCTACATTCAGCCTTTAAGCATTCTGCATTTCTTCGCCAATCTTGTAGCTGAGTATCTTGTTCCAGTCGATTTGGGTGCGGGTAACCGGAAGCTGCCGGCGCAAGGCCTTGAATGTGGTGTCTGACATTGTTTGACAGTTTTCACTAATTGCTGTCTGATATTCATCTTCTGCATGCTCTATGATTTTAATAAACTCCTTGGCAGTTTGGACTTCATTTGAAACAGTTACTGAATCCTGTACATCTTTATGGCCAACCAACTGAACATTGCCATCTTCATAATAGTGAACCTGAATCTTAAGTACTCCAACCACCTGGGCTGTAGGTGGTGTGATGGTGAACTTCCACTCTGATCTCCAACGACCGTTCCAGACGTTTTTAGGCTGAAACTGGTGGCTTTCAATACATGCGATAATGGTCTGTTGCCCATCTATAGTTTTAGCATAAACAGTACAGAAGCTGTTCGAATAATGATCTTTCACATAGGCCCTTAGAGCACTGTCACAGGATTTTCTCCAAGACTTCAGACCTCCATCTACGTCCTCTGGCTGGGGGTCACTTGCTTCTTTCCATAAGTGATCAAACTTAAAGGAAATTTTGTTTCTTGGATCTAAAAATCTGCTATTCCCCAGATCACCATGTTCTGTAATTAAGGCCTGATCTTCATATCCCTCTATCTTCACAGGCGTGAACTGATCCATGTTATACTGGGCAAATGCATGTGCTGCCCCTTCCCTGAGGAGACTGTCATTATTAAGTAGTAGCTGGACATCATTGAACACTTCATTAAATTCCCCTGGGGGTGCATGAGTGATGAATTTAGCAGCTATGTGTATCTTCTCCTCATCCGACACCCGTTCCTCAAAGTCGGCCATCTTGGGCTGCTCTGGCCCAACCCCGCCAAACTCCCACATTTTTAACCCGAACGAAGATAATAAGAATCTGTTTAAACTCTTCACCTTTATCAAGGATGGCAAATTCAAATGTATAAGGCCAGGCCAGTAATGCAAATAAGTAAAACAATCAGGGGCTGTTGGCACCACACAAACTTGATACGTGAAAGGATGTGCATTTCAAAAAGTTCATAATCACGGGGCAGCTGCGTGGCTCAGTTGGTTAAGCATCGGGCTACTGGTTTCAGCTGGAGTCATGATCTTGGGGTCATGGGATCAAGGCCTAGATGAGATCCCTGGCTCAGCAGGGAGTATGCTTCTCTCCCTCTCCCCCTTACACTCCACTCATGCACACACATCCTTTTACATTTAAACATTTGCTTCACTTTGTTTTAGGTCTACTGTTTTTCAATAGCATAAGGTTGGATTCTGTTTTCTGACTAAGTACGAAACTCTACTTCTTTTAATGAGGATATTTTATCCCATTTATATTTATCATTGCAACGGAGTTGGTTGTTCTTATTTTTAGCACAGTATTCTATGCTTTCTTGGTGCTAATTTAGTTTTACGTCTTTTACGATCTTGATTCTTTTTTTCCATTCTATGTTCAGATGGTTTTGATTTACATGCTCCGGAGTTCCGGAAATTAGTTTGTTTTTTATTGCACTAAATAATCTAATACCTCTGTAAATAATTCTTTCGCCTATATTTCTCTGTCAGAACCAAGAGAATACTGTATTTTTTTCAGTTGCCTCTATTTGAGATAAGAAATGAAGCACATTGCACATTCCTTCTTCCATTCTTTCAGGTCTTTTTATTAATATCATATGGACTTTAAAAATCCAGATTACTGTTAATTTCATATTATATATTCCCTTTAAAAAAAGACTGTGGGACACTTTAAATCAGCTTTTTTTTTTTTCACCTCAATTCTGCTTTTGCTGCCTTCAATGTAATTGTGAATTCTGCAAAGGCATCCCAGCTGTGAGCAATCCTCTCTCGATTCATCGAGCTGCCTTTTTATCTTACTCAGCTGCCTTTTCCCTGCAGCTCTTTTTCACTTCTGGCTTGCTCTCCTGATTCATAGAGGTCAAGTCCTCTTGAACTATTTCAGGAATGTCAAGAAGCCTTATGAAATTTTCTTCCGAGTTCTATGGGAGATGATTCTTAACGGTATGCCCTTCCTCCGAGTTGTCCAGGTCATATATCCTTTCCTTGGCTCCACACGATTTTTTTTCATGTGCTCCATGTCATTGTTCTTTCTTCCTTGAGTGAAACATCTATCTAGCCTTAGAGTTTGTTAATGGACAGTGCGATATGCCAAGCTCCCAGGCTAATTCTTGGTTTTGTACGGGTTTTCATCTAATGATCACTGATTTGTTGCGCAGGTATCTACTTCATATCTCTTCTTCCTTGTTCTCTCATACCTGAGCCAATGGAGTACACGAGAGACTGGAATTCCCAAAATGCACTTCCTGTCTCTGCTCCTAAACTAGTGCTTTATTTGCACACACACACACTTCATGTTCAGATAATTTTTGAGATTTTCAGGCTCTGCCTAGATATACAAAGTTGGGAAAGGAGACACCTGGGGAAAAATACATACTCTTCCAGCCTCAAAGAGGGCGACATAAAAAGTATAACTGATCATTTTCAAGTTATATAGGACCTAAGTTCATATAGAGAGAGGATAAAGGATGGTGGGATATGTAATATCTCTTGACGTTTTTTTAAGACAGTCTGCTTTGGAAACAATTCTAAAGCTTGAGTAGTTTTTCCTAGTCAAATCCCATCTGCTTTATGATTATTGTCAGTCCCTCCCAGATTCTGTTACCAGGTTGTCTAGTTTGGGTTGGGGGCATAAACGGTCATATTATACTGGATATTTGTGAATATTTTAGTAAGAAATAAAGTATAAGTCTCTTTAAGTATTTACTGGCTTCCCCCCAAACACGGCCCCTGAAAGGTTATAGGGTATCCTTTCAATATCAAGATGCAAGGTTCTCCACACACACACACACACACCACACACACACACACCACACGCGCGCACACACACACACACACACACACTATCCCTGCCAAGCTGTTCAAGATTCCCTTCCATCTAATTTTGATGTCAATGATGCAAAAAAATCTCTGGAAATCCATCAAAGAAGCTTCTGCCAAAAAATTCTCGGGAAGCCACTAAAAGAAGTTTCTGCCATCAGGTGCTTAGATTTACTCATATATCACAGCGGCCATCCATATGTTGGGAAGTTCACAGGGTGACACCTAACTTTCAAACTCAGATCCTAAGTCCACCAGCCAAGGAAATACAAGTGCTTAAGCTTGCCTCTATGTTCCATCCTGTTCCCTCCTTCCACCCAAGAAATGGATGCTGGCAGATGGTCGTTCCCACAGGCAAAATCATGGTCTTGTTGTATTAAAAACTCATCCCTATGCCCCCCTTGAGGATAGTAGGCTGCCACCAAATGCTGTATGCTCCAGAACATGACACCATATGGTTGCCACCATAGCCAGAGGCTTAGTAAATGTTGCTAAATTGCAGACAATTCAAAGACACGCCTCTGTTTGCTGCTGAGACCTCAGTCTTGCCAAAAATCACTGCTTGCCCCCAAAAGCCCAGAGAAAAGATGGCAAGTTCAGGGGAGGAGTGCAACTGCATTACTTGCGCTTCCAAATGCCAAAGGAAAGGGTGACTGAGGAGCCCGGCAGAGTCAAACCCTCCCCCACAACACACCAGCCATGGAGGTCCCAATAACCTTGAGGTCCAAGCAGTCTCAGGAGCAAAGCAGGGAAAAAACCAGACTTGAAAGCTCCAGAGCAGATGTAACCTCAACACCTTCCCTGGAACCAACCTGATGTCTCACTAGCACTTCACTCAAGGGTGTGCGGTCAGTGGCCCAGGCTCAGGAACAGCAAGCCCTGTGCAGCTCCTCTGGCCCCTGGCCCTCCTGCCCCCTCTCAAGCAGCAGGCAGTAACCCGGCCTTGCCCAAGTACCCTCCGCCATAGACTCAATTCACTTTGTCTTCCTTCCTTCCTTGCCTTTATTTTATTTAAAAAAAAAAAAATTGTTTGGAAAGAGACGTCAAGCTGTTTGGCCAGCTGAGCAATCTGAGTTTCTGCAGATTTTTAAATACTGCTAATAAAACAGACCCCAAAGAATTACAGCCACCATTATGAGAGGCATGATTAAACTGTCTGGGCATGATTTGATTCTATTATACAAGAGCATGAGAAAAAAAAGATGAAACCCTCATCTGTATCACCCCTGGGGAGAAAAAGCACCTTTCCCGGCACACTGAAGATCACACCTCCGCTCACAGAGAAATTAAAAGCCGTTCACGGTCGTTAACCATCAATGAGCTGGCCACTATCAGAGCATTTGGGGAGGAGTTGATAATTGTGCCTGAAAAGATGGTAATTTACATGAATGTGGACCGTGAAGCTAAAAATGAAGCTTTACTGATGAGCTGCCTGGTGCCTGCAGACTTCGTGAGAAAGAACTTGGTGCACAGTGGTTCATGCAGGGATGTCCAGTGTCCCTATGGTTCCACCATCAGTTGCTGGGGTGTTGGAATTCTCTCTTCTGATGAGCTTACTTGACTTGAAATTTGGAAATTTCAACAAATCCTGGGTCCTCCCAAGGGAAGGTGTCCCCATCATCCATTACAAGTTAGGGAGGAAAACTGACTTGCTTATTTGGAAGTTTTTACTATTCATTCCTGGCTTACCCCCACTCCACACCTCCAACACTCATGACCCACCGGCCTGCCTCTTTCTCTCTGCCTCCCCCTCTCATTCGCTTTGTCTTCAGACATATATGATACCAGCACACTGGGAGTAGGTGAAATTTTATATGAAAGGAATTCGAGCACTTGAAATTTAGAGAGCATTCTGGTTTGGGTTGGTCAATAAGAGGTTTTAATTATTCTGATTTTATTAGTAATTTATTTCTAATTCCTTAGCCATCCATGGCACACAGATTTAAGAAGACATAAAGGGGGACGCCTGGGTGGCTCAGTCGGTTAGGCATCTGCCTTCAGCTCAGGTCATGATCCCGGAGTCCTGGGATTGAGCCCCACCTTGGGCTCCGCAGGGAGCCTGCTTCTCCCTCTCCCTCTGCTGCTCCCCGTGCTTGTGCTCTGTCTCTCTCTCTGTTAACTAAATAAATATCTTTTTAAAAAAAAAAGAAGGCATAAAGACTGAATGTACACTGACTCCATTAAAACTGAAACTAAGCCTGCTTTCGTAATGCAGCAGAAAAAGCCTTGTACTCGGAGTCAACAGACCTAGAGTGTGCTCCTTGGTCTGTCACTATACATTTCTGTGGTCCTGGAGGAGTCATTTTCACTTCCTGGGCACTGCTTTTCTCATCAATGACACTTACTTAACCTTTGGGGTCAAGGACACCTCTGAGAATTTGATGAAGCTATAGACCCTCTTTCCAGAGAAATGCACAGGAACACAGAATTTTGCCCACAATTTCAAGGTTCCCCATAAAAGCTCCCCACAAAAGCCTACCCAGGGCTCCACGTGTGTAAGCAAACCACAGGTCAGGAGCTCCCAGACAAGAGCACCTCGACAGCCGCTCCGAGCTCCAAGTTGCCACAACTTGGAAAACCTGGGAGCAGCAGATAATGCTGAAGAATTTACTTTAGGAGAAAGAGGGGAAGGAAGAAGAGAAGGAAAAGTAAAGGAAAAAAGAATGAGGAGGAAAATGAAGTACTCTTTCCACTAACTTGAAAAACACTTACAAATTGAGTCTGAAAATGAACACTTAACTGAATTAAATGCAATATAATTAAATTTCATGTTATAAAGGAAAATGTGATATAACATTTTAACTCATTTAAAAGTTATACCCTCGAGAACAATAAAATGATTCATATTAAATAAGATAAAGGAAAATGGAAGCAAAAAAACATTTACTGTAACTAAATGATGATCTCAAAATAGGATTTAAATACTTGGAATTGTATGATAATCAAATTAATCTTTACTTTTTTTTAATCATCTGGTTTCTGGGACTTGATTCTTAAATCTTCTGGGAAAATAAGCCTTGTCTACAGATGGTTTTATTTCTACAAAAACACATCACTACCTCCATTTTTGAAAATGCAATTTTAACAATTCCATATAGGTATTCAATCTAAAAGATGTAATTACCTTTAGATGAATGTCTTGAGCCAAGCCCCAAGCAGAATGTAGCCTCTTACAAATATGATGTGAATACTGAGCCGGAGAAGCCATGAACTCAACAGAGAGCACACTGGGCTCCAGTCGTGGAGATGGGGCACCAAGCGAGTCCCCTGCCATGTCTGGACCTCCGTTCTTTCTTCTGCAAAACAAAGGTGTTGAGCCTGATTAATTCTAGGCTCCCCTCCTACACTGCTTTAACATCGAGTCTCTCTTTATGATAACCCCCAAGTCACTGTCCTAAATTAACAAAAGGGGCCAGAAGTGGTTTCCTTCTAAACAGGTACTTATGCATCTGTGGCTCTAAAGGTCCAAATTGAGCAGGGTAAGTAGAGGTAAAACAGAATCTAACCTTAGGACAGTTCCCCGATCAGGCTGTTTAACTGCTGTAGATTTCCCCAGAGAGTAGAGAAGAAGCAAAGAGGAAAGAAGGTCTACGTTCATCCTTGAATATCATCAACTCGTAACTATTACTTACTAATTTGCCCTTCACATTCTGATAGAAGAAAATAAGTCCAATAGTTTCCCACCTCTAAGAACTTGTAACCTAAAGTGGGCAACAGCAAACTAGGCAAACATAAATATAGCTACTTTAACAGGACTGGTAGCAGAGGTTGTACACAGAGAGGGGCCAGACTGGTGAGGGGAGTGTGAAGCGATAGGGAGTGGTGGAGACTGTGGAAACCAAAGCACTGAGTTCGCAAAGTAGATGCAGTTGCAGGTGAGAACTGATGCACAGGCCACATCCAGTTTGAAACTCCGACTTGGAGTCTCAGGGAAGCACTTATTGATATTATCCAGCTGGTTAAAAGCAGAACAAGGATTCAAATGTAGTCCTTTTACTGCTCAGGCCAGTTCCCTCCACAACACCACATTTCCTGCTGTCACAGGAAGTCAGAGCAAATTCCCTTCATCGCAGATGTTGGTTCATCCTCTCCCTGCATCCCCACTGCTGCCCCTCGGACCCTGCTGCGCACCATCAGCGCACCCTTCCTCCAAAACCCCACTCTGATAAATGTGCCCCCCCCAGCGCCGCTGAAACCCAATCACGCCGCATCACACCCGGCAAGGTAGACCCTTGGTCTTCACCTAGCCTCGTCATTCACACTTTTACCCCTTCTTTGCCACATTTCGCCCTTCTGGAAAGTTCTCCCCTTCCATTACCCAAATTCTTTTCAAACAAATCATGAATCGATACCACTCTCAGTTCTTCACTCTAAGATGAGGAACACAGAAAGGGCTTTCTCAAACCCCTCCCTCCTGCTATTTGACCTGGGATGACACTAGTCTTGAGGAGCATCTTCCTTTCAGAAGCCAGGAGTTCCTACATTTCCCTAAAGGGTGCAGGGACACAATAGCCAGGGAATCCAAGACAGGGCTAGGTGCTCAGCTACAGAGGGCCTTTCTTCACAAACAGGGAAAAGGTGCTCAGGTAAGGCAGGACCACGTTTCTCTGACTCCTAGACCAATGCTCCCTGAAGGACCGTGACAGCTGCCTATTGTTCCTAGAAAGAAAAAAAGCAAATAACCTGGTTGATGGATGGTGTGCACTCTTATCATCCAAATCTGGCACCTTCTTTGTGGGTGCAGAGGGAAAGGGCTAGGAAGAGAACCTGGGGATGCCAAAAGAGAAGGAGCACCTGGTGCCATTTTTAAAATACCACTGAAGCATGTTTGATATGTTTCACGCTTTAACATCCAGAACATCGCGTAGCTGTTAACTCTCAAGGTTTATTCTCCTTTTACTACTTATATTTTATGCTACTTAATTTCTCTAATTTTCAGGCTGGCTCAGGTGCAATAATGAAATTCTAGGTCAAGGATAATTTTTACACATGATTAACAAGCTGGAAGAACCGTGTCTTTCCAAAAAATGAATTATTCACCTGAAGTAATTAGCCAGTGGTTCCTAGTGTCTAAATATTCTCATTACAACCTATCTCCTCCTGCCAAAACGGTATTTGCTCTGGAATTTGGACCTTCATGTGGGCACCTTCCCCATTTGTGGGTTTTGGAACAAGAAGAGGAGCTGCGGCTTTTCATCTGCCATGAATGAGACTCAGTCACAGGAGTGAGGCTTTCATCAGCGAGCCTTGCTGGAAACCTTTCTGTGTGAGCATGAGCCTGCCAGACATTCATATCAAAAATCCACAGGCTTTATTTAACTCTCCCTGGAAGGAGGTATAAAGGTTACAAAATAATGAGGAAGAGCTCTGTTGAGCAGGGACCCAAGAGTCACAACCTCTTTGTTAAAACTGACAAAAGAGGTGGGAGATACTCTACGAGGAACGGAATTGGGGCGATTTAACCTGCCGAAGGGGAAGCTGGAAGGGAACAAAATCACAGGATTCATACATATGAAGAGATATTATAATAGGGGATGCTGAGCAGCTGTTCCGGATTCCTCGGAGGGAAGGTAAGAAATGGGCTTTAATAGCAACAAAAGGGTTTGCAGGCATTTGAGTATGCTGGAGAGAAGAGACATTAAGACAGAAAATCTGAGTTCTAATCCCTGCTCCTCCCTTAGCCAGCTGACTAGCCCGGGGAGCCCTGTTTTCTGGGAAATGGGAATGGGATCGCCACCACCCCATGTAGCGCCACGGGAGTAACATTAGAGTAAAAAAGAATGTGAAGCACAAAAGTGCACTGAGAAAGTAAAGAGCTTCAGCACAAGGTCAGGAATTACTATCCCAGTTTTGGCAAACCACAGTGAGCGGTTGCTGGTCATTTTCGACAGTAGTGCCCTGATTTACCTGGTAACCTCATGGGGTAGAACGTCTTCGGCTCTGCACATGCATTTACTTCTCAAAAACAAAACAGACTGTGTGTGTATGTGTTGTGTTTATAGAGGTGTATTTGTAGACACAAAGGATCCTGATAATGTCACTTTTCAAACTCTCTGGCGGAGGCTAGTTTAGGCCTACAATCATAGTAACACCATAAGAAACACTGAAGTGCATGAGGGGTTACCTTGGTGTGTAGGTCTTATTAATAAATAGTGATGTCCAGAACTCTCTCACAAGGCAGCTTTCCCAGTCCTTGCTAAAACCACCAAAACATAATATCCCAGCAGCTGATATTATTTTATATTTGGAAAACCCAAAAGATCCCATGGCAAAGCTATTATATGTAAGAATAAAATAGCAGATTATAAAATCAATGCACCAAAATTAGTAGGCTTTATATATACAAAGAGAACCAGTTAGAATGGGAGAGAATGCCCCATTTATAATATCAAAACACGTTAAGTGCAAACTTAATAAGAAATGCCAAAAATCTGTATGGGGGAAACTACAAAGCATTCCTTTACGTCCCAAAAGTCGACTTGAAAAAGTACAGAAATATAGCACGCTTTGGCATATCAGTTATCATGAAGGCAATATATAAATTTAACACAATTCCAACATAAAATGTCATTGGAACTTTTGTCTGGCACAAAATAACTGTACTACAAAGTTCATTTGGAAGAAGAACAAACAATAATAGCCAGGGGGAGAAAACCTAAAAAAAGAAAAGCAATGTGAGGAGGACAGGGAACTGGCTTATATAAAATAAAACTCTATAAGTTAAAAAACAGTATGGCATTGGCCCATGACTAGAGAAACCAGTGGAACAGAATAGAAAATCCAGACCTAGGCCTAACTGCACGTGGAAATTTCATACACAATAAAGGAAGCATCTCAAGTCAGAGAGGAAAAATTCATGCTAACAGTGTGACTGGCTAGCTATATGAAAAAGATAAAATTGGCTCCATTTTTCACACTACACACTATATTAAAATCCAAATGGATTAGAGATTTACAGGTAAAACAGAAACCTATATAAATACCTTAAGAACACATATGTAAATTGCTCTGGAATTAGAGAGAGGGGCAATTTTTCTCGCTATGGCTCAAATCCATAGAAAAGGTTAATAAATTTGATGACATAATAACCAAAAAGTTTTAAAGCGGTCAAAACACCATGAACAAAGTAAAATACCAAAAGATGAACTGGGCAAAACTATTTATTGCTAAGATCACAAAATAATTGGTGATTAACATAACAATAAAAAAATTTTTTTAAAAAGATCACAAAATAATATCTCTAAGAAAGAAAGAACTTCTAAGAACACAAGAATAAGGTCCAACAACCCTGTGAGAAAAGCAGGCAAACCAGTGCCAGTGAAAATGTCAGAGGAAGAAACTGCAGGAGTGCACTCCTCCACGAGAGCAACTAAAACACTGGCCAAAAAATGTCAGAATCAACTTTTTCTAGAACTCTGGAAATGAACCAATAGCTGGCTACAACTTTGGGGGCACTCAATCAACAAAAAGGGCTAAATCTCAGTACAAACAGTGAGCCCTGGGGCATTTTAACTTACCCAAGTCCCATGGCCTGTCCTCAGCGTAACAGTCGCCTTGCAAGTAATAGCCCACAGTCCCAGTACCCGTGCTGGTACCAGAGAGCAGAACCATCCTCGTTTGCAGAGAACTGTCCTTGGTGATCTACCCGGTGCCTCTATGGAAGGTCTGCTCAAAGGCCATGTTTTTTGTTTTGTTTCCTTTTTTTAAGATTTTATTTATTTATTTGAGAGAGTACGAGTGGGGGCGGAGGGGAGAGGGATAGAGGGAGAGGGAGAAGCAGACTCCCCACCGAGCAGGCAGCCCAACACAGGGCTCGATCCCAGGACCTCGAGACCATGACCTGAGCCGAAGGCAGACGCCCAACCGACTGAGCCACCCAGGCGCCCCTCAAAGGGCACATTTTATCTCCCCTAACTGAACACACCCAACACTACAACCACTACCCAAGGGGCATTTGTCAAAAACATTTACAATGTTGTAAAAACATTTACAATTTACAACTGGAACAATAGATTAAAAAGCATAGAGGAGGGGCGCCTGGCTGGTTCAGTCAGAAGAGCATGCGACTCTTGATCTTGGGGTCATGAGTTCGAACCCCATCTTGGAGGTAGAGATTATTTAAGTAAATAAAAACTTCTTAAAAATTTTTAAAAAATAGGGGCGCCTGGGTGGCTCAGTTGGTTAAGCAGCTGCCATCGGCTCAGGTCATAATCCCAGGACCCTGGGATCAAGCCCTGCATCGGGCTCCCTGCTCAGCGGGGAGCCTGTTTCTCCCTCTCCCTCTGCCTGCCGCTCTGCCTACTTGTGCTCTCTATCTCCCTGTCAAATAAATAAATAAAATCTTTAAAAAAAAAAAAACAAAAAATTTTTAAAAAATAAAAAGCATGGAGGAATGCTGGGAAATATTACCCTTGGGGCATAAGGGCTTTGAAAAGTTCCAACGTGGGGGTGGGGGGATGGGTTAGCCCGGTGATGGGTATTAAAGAGGGCACGTACTGAATGGAGCACTGGGTGTTATGCACAAACAATGAATCATGGAACACTACATCAAAAACTAATGATGTAATGTATGGTGATTAACATAACATAATAAAATTTAAATAAATAAATAAAAAGAAAAGTTCCAACGTATTCCTGGTAATCTGGAAAGCCACACACACAAACGGGACCATGCACGCATTCAGGAAAGACCTGAGAAGGCCTTCCATCCTCACTCCTGGCTGATCCTGACTCTGTGCGTGCACAGGAAGTGAAGACTAAAGCAGAGTGACAAACTGCCTGGCTGAGGACTGAAAGTGCACCCCAACACACACACAGCCCCTGGGCAAAAACTCGGAGATATTTGATTTCCAAACACTGAAGGAAATCTATGTCCACTCAGTGCCTGACCACGAGGCTAACAGAACAGGAACTTCGGGGGTCAAAAATGACAAAAATATAGACTTAAACTCTGGCTCAGAAAAGTCCCTAAAAAGCCAACAACAAAAACAAGCAGAAATAACAAACCCTGGGGAAGATGGAGAATCTTATTTCCAAAGTCACACATTATAAAGTTCAACTTGTCCAGTTTTCATTTAAACACTGTGAGATATGGAAGGAAACAAGAAAATGTGGTCCATACACAGGGGGAAAGAAAAGCACTCAACAGAAACTGTCTCTGAGGTAGCCCGGACACAGGAGTTACTAGAAAAAGATTTTGAGTCAGCTACGTTAAATGTGTTCAAAGAGCTAAAGGATATCACAAGGACAGTGTCTGACCAAAAGGAGAATATCAATAAAGAGAAAAATTATTAAAAGGAACCAAACAGAAATTCTGGAACTGAAAAGTACAATAACTGGAATTAAAATTTTACTATTTAGGGGCGCCTGGGTGGCTCAGTCATTAAGCGTCTGCCTTCAGCTCAGGCCATGATCCCAGGGTCCTGGGATCGAGCCCCGCATCAGGCTCCCTGCTCAGTGGGAAGCCGTTTTCTCCCTCTCCCACTCCCCCTGCTTGTGTTCCCTCTCTTGCTGTCTCTGTCATATAAATAAATAAAATCTTTAAAAATAAAATAAAATTTTACTACTTAAAGATAGATCAATTGAGATTACATAGTCTGAGAAAATAAAAGGAAAAAGAATGAAGAAAAATGAAAAAAAAAAAGTCTAAGAAACCTGTCGGACACCATCAATCATACCAACAGATGCACCATAGGAGTCCCAGAAGGAAGAGAGAGAGACAAAGCGAAAGAGAGAATAATTGAAGAAATGAAGGCAAAAAAAATAATTGGCAAAGCCCCCCCAAATCTCTTAGCCTCAAACAAAAAATTTTCATTAAATGCCCTGTATTACTTAAAGGGATTTACTGTCACCGTTTCCCCATAGTTAGGAAAAGTACGGCTATGAAGAAGCCAACAAAGAATTACTGCTTTGCAAAACCACACTGGAACCTAAGCCCTTTCTTCTAGAAATAAGCGTAGACTCACTGCCAAGAGCTCATTAAGCTCCTTCCCTTTGGCATCATCTTCTGTTCTTGCTGACAGAAAAAACTTCTGTCATGCCCCAGCTGGGTGTGGAAAAATACCACCAGGAGGATTCAGTTCTCAGCAAGAGTTCTCAGCTGATCACCAAAGCAGATGATCACCCAAAAGCCAGAAACAAACCACGGGCTGTCATCACTACAGGACAGCAAACAACCGGCTGCACAGGTCAATCTAAGGACTTCTTTTGATCTCATGACACCTTGGGGGGGCGGGGGGGGGAGGATTTGCACTGTACTGACTTTTTCTTTTCTTCTCTGAGTTGACAGAGCTGATGAGGGCTGTGGCATCACGTGGCTGTCACCACAGTGTGTACTGATGAAGCCTCTCAAACTGTTGGTCATCTGATTGACGTTCAAGTGCCCTCTCTTAGTTCCTGAGAGATTGGCACAAGGAGATCTGGCATCGCTTCACATTCAGAGAGCTGCTCGATTACTGGGGGGAGGGGGGGCGGGGGCACAACCCTGCAGATACCCCAGGTACCCCGGAGTCGGAGCAGCACCGACTTCCAGCACCGCAGAAAGCCTTCCCCCAGATGCAAGGAGATGGGCTCCGTGCCCCTGCTCTTTTCTACCTTGACTATGTTCCCTGACAGCTTCTTAGCAATCACAGATCTTTCTGACTCTTTCTAATTCAACACCGTAAAGACCCTTTCTCCAGAAATAGGGTTGAGTTCAGAAGAGCTGGAGACACGTGTAAAGGTTACGTCAATCCTAAAGTTGAATGCTTTTCCCATTTTAGAGGGCTACTTTCTTGTTTTATTGTTACTGCTTTCCTGTTAGTTTTTCTTAAAAACAATTATTTTTTTCTTTTTTAAATGGTGTTACCTCTGGAAAATCCAAGAATGAGGTGGGGGTGGGGGTGGGAGTGTATAACCAGGTTAGGGTTCAAACACACCTGACTCACGAGTCTACTCTCTGCAAGGGGCCTCCCTGCCTCACTGGGCTAGGACATGAAACACAGACTGCCTACTTACTTGACTTCGCTGTGCGAACATGGGCAGCCGTACCTCTCTGTGCCTTGGTTTCTCACTTGAAAGAGGGGAAGAACGAGTATTTACCTAATGATATTGAGGAATGGCACATACTGAACATTTTATAAGTATTTTTGATTATTGATGTTGTTATAATAACAATTGTTATTAGACTATGAGCACCTTGAATAGGAGCACTAGGTCTAATTCTCCAGGGTGTGGTCCCCAGCACGTAGTCGGTGCTCAATAAATATTGAGTGGGTGGTTGAATGAAGGAATAACTGGAAAACTATTTAAATGAGGAAACAGCAGTGAGAATAAGAATGCAAACCATAGTCCCACTGAGTGTAGGTTGGGAACTTCCTAGATCTTTCTGGATATTCATTGATGCTTGTATGTCCAGTGCAAAAGGAGTATGTGTAAATAGGAACAGAGCACAATGGTGAGACTCAATGTTTTTATTTAAATGTTTATTTATTTATTAATTTATTTATTTAATGGGAGGTAGGGACGGGCAGAGGGAGAGAGAGAATCTCAAGCAGACTCTGCACTGATCATGACCCTGAGATCATGACCTGAGATGAAACCAAGAGTCGGACCCTTAACTGACTGAACCACCCAGGCGCCCCATGAGACTCCGTGTTTTATATCTGTTGATGTAGGTATTACAAGAATGACAAAAATTAATTTGTATACTGGACGCAGAAAAGCGGTGGTGTCTGTCCAGCTGCAGAGAGACATGGCAACTGTTGGAAAGTCTAGAGACAGAACAGAGATCCCAGGAACCCTGAAGGGGATTCTGGGAGCCACAGCTACTGAGAGCTATAGGTGCTGAAACTGAAGCTACCGCTACTGGTCAGGCTGCCACCAGAAGAGCTGCCTCAGAAAGAAGGCGAAAACCACCGAGGACCAGGGGAGAAACTGCTGAGATGCTTTCCCCGGGACAGCCTTGCCAAGAGCCAGCATGGGTCCCGCATCGGGAGCCACACACCCAGTGACAGGTAGGGAGACCGCTGTGCTTCTCGCTCCAGGAGTCTCTGGATCCTTGACTTTCTGGTAGAGGGTAGGGACTGTGAGTGTTCCAGTGTCTTCCCCTAAAGAAAGAGACTGGTGGGCAGTGGGCCAGCCCAGTCACACAGAGCTTAGGTTCTTGGTGAAGGATGTGGGTCCATGTCCCTACCTTTTTTTTTTTTTTTAAGATTATTTATTTATTTATTTAACAGGGATAGAGAGAGAGAGCATAAGTAGGCAGAGGACAGACAGAGGGAGAGGGAGAAGCAGGCTCTCCGCCGAGCAGGGAGTCCGATGCGGGGCTCGATCCCAGGACTCTGGGATCATGACCTGAGCCGAAGGCAGCCGCTTGACCAACTGAGCCACCCAGGCGCCCCTCCATGTCCTTACTTTTGTACCCCGTGGTAGGTGAAGGAAATCTCCTGATTACCAATCACCATTTAATCCCTTACTTGTTTGTGGTTTTTTTTTCTCCTTAGGAATTAAAATGATGGTACTACAAATCAGGAAAATTTGTTATAAGATATATATTCCTTTTTTTGCCAGAAGCCCACTCCGTAAGCATGGGCAAGTTACTGAACTTGGCCTTCTTCTAACATGGTTTTTCCCATCTACGAGGTCAGGCTCCCTTCCCATTAAATATGGATGGTGTTGATCTCTACCTGCTGACTCTCCCCTTTGTGTTGGTGTTTTATATTCATGGAAGCCCAGCAAGGAACAAAATATAGAATTCAGCACAGAGCTTCTGTTCATTGGGCTTTCATTCAAAATTCAACAGGTAGATAGAACTCCCGCATAAGAAAGGGATGAGGTGGCTCAGGGGAGGCAAGTAATGGCATACAATAATGATGCTTGGATGTGGGCTTCCAAGGACTCTGAGGGCCAAAGGATGATCTTTTCAAAGAAAGATAGTCTGGGGGCGCCTGGGGGGCTCAATCAGTTACGCGTCTGCCTTCGGCTCAGGTCACGATCCCGGGGTCCTGGGATCAAGTCCTGCATCGGGCTCCCTGCTCAGCGGGGAGCCTGCTTCTCCCTCTCCCACTCCCCCTGCTTGTGTTCCCTCTCTCACTGTGTCTCTCTCTGTCAAATAAATAAATTAAATTTAAAAAAAAAGAAAGAAAGAGAGTCTGAAGATGTGAACGGTGTGTACCAAGGTCACGCTAAGTGAGTTTTGCAGCCCCCAAAGTCAGGGGCAGGTGAGCTAAGCAAACACAATCAACACTCATTTGCCTGGAACCAGACTGGTATTTTTGTGCTCATCTTTAGGAGATGGGGACGAATGGACATGATACAACTGCATCTGGCTAATTTATCCAAAAAGCAACTAAACCAACAGCATAATATCAAGTACTTCATGTGCAAAGATGATGCTAAGTCCTGTCAGAAACTACAAAGGTACTAAGCAAGATCCCCGCCCTCAAAGAGTTGACCAGATTGTTGATGAAACAGACCTACTAAAAATAAAAGATGGAATTAAACAATCGAATCAGATAGCTGTTAAGGACTGGTAGCCACTAAAAGGACTGAAGGATCTACAGGCAGGAAGACCTGATGGGGTACTTGGAAGGTTTTGTAGCAAGCTGGAGTTTTGGCCGGATCTTGCAGACTGGGTTGAATCTGGGTCAGTGGAGAGGAAGAAGAAAAGCGGGGGTGTGTGGGAGCCAGCTGACACGGTCTTGTGAGATCTGGTGGTTACCTTTTTCAGGAATATTGTTAAATGCAGCCATTTGTTAAATGCAGCCATTACTAAAAATTAAATTATAAAATCTTAAAATTAAATAAAGTACACCTTTTAGATTAATTTATATTTATAATATATTACTTAATATTATAATAGATAATATAGAATTAATATATAATTGAACATTATCTAAATAAACACTCAGAACTCATTGCTTCTTCATTATTTTACTGCATTTTACTGTAATCTATGCTCTTCAGGATATTTACATCTATGGTATCTATATGGTGGACATACCAGATAATAATACACAGCATTAATATATATTGTACACATAATATATATATAATATTATATAATGTGCTACTGCACAGCTCTTCCAAATTTCTTCCATGCTGGGAGCATTTACACTGCAGAAATCTGCAAATGCGATGAATCAGGGCTTGATCTGTTGCTTTGTTGGTTGTTTAGACTTAAGAAAGTAATGGAAAAATCTTAATAATGCAGATTCAACTTTAAAATATATCATATTGGGGGGGCGCCTGGCTGGCTCAGTTGGAAGAGCAAGCAACTCTAGGTCTTGGGGTTGTGAATTTGAGCCCTGTGCTGGGTGTAGCGATTACTTAAAAATAAAATCTTAAAAAAAATCATGTTGGTATTTGGCACCAAAAACTTGAAGAAATCTTCTAGCACTTGGAAATTGTTATGTGATTCAGCAAAGTCCCTCAAGCCATTGATGAACAGTAATGTCCTGAAACACTTATTTATGTAAAAAAAAAAAAATATGTCAACCAATACTCACAGCAGAACTAGAGTGAGAAAGCCAGTTACGAAACATTCACCAGCACACCACTGGAGGAAGGCCACTTCATAAAGAAGTAACAGCATGTGCAAAATGGCAGAAGCTGAAACACTCATAGCGAAGGGGATAGTGTGGTGTGGTAGGACTAATGTGATGACCTAGAGTCCTGGGTTCAAATCCCAGTTCTGCTATTTACTAACTGGGCAAACTTAGGGGGGCTGCATAACGTTACTGAGCCTAGTGTTGTCACATGTAAGATAGATGATAAAGGCAACCATGCCGTGCTGTTAGGAGAATTAGGAAGAATATAGTTTTAAATGCCTCAGACAGTGCCTGGGGCGTCTGGGTGGCTCCGACGGTTGAGCGTCCGCCTTCGGCTCAGGTCATGATCTCAGGGTCCTGGGATCAAGTCCCACATCGGGCTCCCTGCTCAGTGGGGAGCCTGCATCTCCCTCTCCCTCTGCCCCTCCCCCCGCTTGTGCTCTCTCTGTCTCTCTCTCTCAAATAAATAAATAAAATCTTTAAAATAACAAAAAATAAAATAAATGCCTCAGCGGCTGATGCATATCACATACCCAATACAGATACTAATTTATAGTACAGTATTGTAAAACCCACAGAAAATAGTTTGAGAAATGGATTTATTTAAGGGTTGGGTGGAAGCATCATGTCTTGATTTCCAGGCAAGGAATGTGGAATTTACTATATAAACATGGGTGGGTCCCTGAAGGTTTCTGAACAGGACAGAAGGGTACGTGAAATGCACCACGGGACAACGGAGATGGCAGTCGTTTATGTCCCAACCCTTCCTTCTACATGGACATCTAGTGCAGTGCTGAACTATAATTTTGGTATTAGTATACCTCAGAGTGCTCTAATTCTTTAGAAATGTATAATGTATATCTAGTAGCTATAGTAATGCCCAGTGAAGCAAGAACACCGGACCCACCCTCCCTATTTGTCCTCCCTGTCAGTCTTTCACTGAATTGATTGCCAAAACCCGTGGTTCTACTTCCTTAGCCTCTATCTATTTGCTCCAAACCTTCCCCATGGTCTTGCCTTAAGTCAGTGGTTCACAGCCTTGACCTCACACTGGAATCACCGAGAGAGCATTAATAAAACTGAGCCAGTGTCTGAGTCCTGCTTCCAAAGACTGTGGTTTAGTTGGTCTGAGGTGGGGTTTGAACACGGATATTTTGTTTTTGATTTTTTTGAACACGGATATTTTGAAAGCTCCCAAGGACTCTACCACGCACCCATGCCTTAGTCTATGCTCTGATTGTTTCTCATCTGAATCACTGCATGAGACATCTGCCTGGGCCTCCTGCCTCCAGTGTTGACTTCTTCAAATCCCTTCTTCAACCTGCTTTCAGAAAGATCCCTCAAAAACACTCATCATGCCACTCTTGCCTGAAAACTCTCCAGTATCTCCTCAGTTCCTACCCAATGAGCCCAAGCTCATTGACACCAACCTTCTTTAACAACACACACACACAAGCTCTAGTGAAAGGGTTATGACAACTCCAAGGGATAAAATTTGAACCAAAGTGATCTAGCCTGGGAAAGATGTTGCAAATTCAGATGTTTAAAGATATTTCCTAAACACTTTGTTCAAATATCCAGCCCCATGTAACTGCTGTGCCATGCTGAATGCCACAGAGAGTTGGGGGAGGGGGGAACAAGTCCAAGCACAGAAGTAGCACTCAGCCCCTGGGTTCCATGGCACAGTGTGGGGAGATGGGAAGCAAGGATAGCTCAGCAGAGCCCAGGAGAGCCTGCTCAGTTCAACTTCTGACTCCCAACACGTTACCTGATTTCCCTCCTGTTATGGACTGAATTGTGCCCCTCCCCCAACTTCAGATGTTGAAGTCTAAACCCCCCAGGACCTCAGAATATAACTTCATTTTTGAGATAAGATCTTTTAAGAGATAATCCAGTTAAAATGAGATCATTAGGGTGGGTGCTAATTCAGTATGACGGGTGTCTTGATAGAAAGGGGACACCTGAGGACAGGCGCGCAAACAGGAGACACCGTGTGAAGAGAGAGGCAGAGATCGGGGTGATGGTTCAACAAGACAAAGAATGCCAGACACTGCAGCAAACCACCAGAAGTTAGAGGAGAGAGGCCGGGAACAGATTCTCCCTCAAATCCCTTGGAAGGAGCCAACCCTGCCAACCCCTCCATCTTGGACTTTGACCCCCAGGACTCAGAGACAATAAATTTCTGTTGTTCAAACCACCCAATTTGTGGTATTTTGTGGTGGCCAACCAAGCAAAGTAATACAACTCCCAAGTCAGCTTCTTGATCTACCCCTGCCTATCTCTCCAGCCACATCCACCTCTCACCCCCAGGCTTCATAACGCGGCCATATCAATCGACTTCAAGTTCTCTGGATGTGCATGTTCCGTGCCTCTGGGCCTGTGCCCACACTGCATCCTCGACCTGGAGTGCCCACTCCCAGCCCCCCTCCAGCTGCAGGGTACCCAGGAGTCCTGGAAGGCTCACTCAACCCTCCCTTCTTCCGTTTCCCTGGTCACTAAGCTCTTCTCCCTGCCAGCCAAACTTCCACAGAATTAGCCACTCGTCCACTACTGCTGTTTGGACCCAACATCCGTCCCCACGGCCTCAGCTCCGTCCCTTCCTCCAGCCACTGCCGCAGCTACTAGCGCCAAGCCCACGTCAGCCAGCTGCGCACAGGCGTGATGTGACCGCCCCTCTCCTCGGCCCATGCTGCTTGCCCAGGCCTTCTCTGATGCCAAGAATGGAAACCCACAGAAACCAACTAGACACACGCATGGGCCAAATGGAAGAAATACAGGGTAGGTGAACAGTCTCGGGCTACCCAAGGATCAAGTTGCCCTTTTCATCCCCTGTGCAGGACGCTCTGACTCACTTTTCATCAAGGTCCTTAGAAATCTCAGTGAACTGAGCACCAGTGGCTGTCACACTGGCCCGCTCCGCAAGCATCCTTGCACACTGGCTTTCTCTCCTTCCCTGTTTCACTCCCTTGGTCCCTCCCTTTCTACTGCTCCCTTGAATCATTTCCAAATAAAATGCCTACAGGTATGTGTCTATCTCAGGTTCCATGTTCTGAGAAAGTCTAAGACATTGTGTTTATTTTGTATTGGATTAAACCCATGAAATTGCCAATATTTGACCATTCTTGGCCTATAAAAATAGCAATTTCATATGGTCTAACTAGTGACTGTTCATTTGTATTTATGTCTTTTCCAACAGAATAGAAACTTCTTGAGGTCAGGGGCAGTATCAAGCACTTCTCATCCCCAACATCAACTACTGTGGCTGATACCCAGTGGTCCCTCAATAAATGTTGAATGAGTATGTAGTGATCTTCCCGATGTAGGTAAGGAAAAGATTAAGGGGAGGATTCTTCCTTAAGTTGACCTCTACCTCACATTTTACATCAAATTAAATCAATATGAACGAAAGATTTAAATATAAAAAAGAAACAATTTTTTTAAATACTAAGAAAAAATGTATAGCCTAGTGGTGGAAACAGTTATTCAAACCAAAATTCCAAGGCAGAGTGGGAAGGGCTCCACTAACAGAAGTACAGAGTGCTAGAAATGCATCTAAGTCAAGCTTGGGGTTCCCAAGGAAGAGACCTCTAACCTGAGCTCTGAAAGACAAGTAGAAATTAGGGCAAGGGCCGTGAGAAGGGTGTTCCAGGCATAGGGAAGAGCCCGAGTCCCCTGGAAAAAATGAAAGCAATGGTCTTGAAGCTCTCCCTATAGATACTAACTGATCCATGGGAATTAAAATACCTTGCTTTGGGGAAGGGATGCCAAGTCTCTTACAAACAGCAGCTGTCTCAACATCACTCATCATCAGGGAAATACAAATCAAAACCACAAAGACATACCACCTCACACCTGTCAGAAGGGCTAAAATTAACAACACAAGAAATAACAGGTGTTGGCGAGGATACAAAAAAGGGGTATTCTCTTGCACTGTTGGTGGGAATGCAAGCTAGTGCAGCCACTGTGGAAAACAGTATGGAGGATCCTCAAAATGTTAAAAATAGAACTACCCTATGATCCAACAATTGCACTACTAGATATTTACCCAAAAGATGGAAAAAAAATACAGAGGTGCCTGGGTGGCTCAGTCAGTTAAGCATCTGCCTTTTGCTCAGGTCATGATCCCAGGGTCCTTGGATCGAGTCCCGCATCGGGCTCCCTGCTCAGCGGGGAGCCTGCTTCTCCCTCTCCCTCTGCCCCTCCCGCTGCTTGTACTCTCTTGCACTCTCTCTCTGTCAAACAAATAAATAATTTTTTTAAAAGATTTAAAAAAATACAGATTCAAAAGGATACGTGCACCCCAATGTTTATAGCAGCATTATCAACAATAGCCAAACTATGGAGAGAGCCCAAGTGTCCATCAACTGATGAATGGATAAAGAAGAAGATTTGTATATACACAAATATATATATACATATATATATGAATAATATTACTCAGCCTTCAAAAAGAATGAAATCTTGCCATTTGCAATGACAGGATGGAGCTAAAGGTATTATGCTAAGTGAAATAAGTCAGTCAGAGAAAGACAGATACCATATGATCTCACTCATATGTAGAACTTAAAAAAGAAAACAGATGAACATATGGGAAGGGGGAAAAGAAAAAAGGAGAGAGGGAAAGAAGCCATAAGAGACTCTTAATGATAAAGGACAAACTGAGGGTTTCTGGAGGGAGGTGGGTGGGGGATGGGCTAGCGGGGTGATGGGTACTAAGGAGGGCACTTGTTGTGATGAGCACTGGGTGTTATATGGAAGTGATGAATCACTGAATCCCACTCCAGAAATCAATATTGCACTATATGCTAACTACCTAAAATTTAAATTTAAAAAAATATGCATTTATTAAGTAAATAAATAATAATAAATTAAAAATTAAAATAAAGCCAAAACAAAAACCAGCAGCTGTTTTCTTGGGGCAGGAGCTCAGAGTTAGACTCAGAATTAGTCCATGCTCTCTTGATGGGGGTGGACTGGGATCCCCGTGTGAGGTAAATGGTTGCTGGATGCCCAGGGTTATTGTAATCTCAGTCCACACACTGGACCTGGCTGTGAGAAGTAACAGGAAAACCGGCCTGGCCCACACGTGAAGGGGCATCCTGACTCCACGGTTGGACCCTGCACCAAATATACATTTATAAACACTCTCCATTCTCTTTTGAGGTCTTGACAGAGAATTGCTTGCTTGGTAAGTCACCCCACTGTGGATGACACCCCAGGAGCTATTCAATCACATGACCCAGCATGGCTAACAAACGGGATCTCACACGGAGCCACATAACAGGGAATAAAGCAGGTTCACTCTTTATTTTTCAGTCTAGAATTAAGCTAATTAGAGACTCTGGGCACTACGTTTTATGGTCTGTGATAATCAAAATCTTTCCCCTACATAAAATCCAGTGTTTATATCATGTTTACCCTAATGGATTGTTCTACACAATAAAAAGATGGTTCTTAACAACTTGATAACTGTAGATAACTTTTAAAATTTTCCTGTTCCGGGGTGCCTGGGTGGCTCAGTCATTTAAGCGTCTGCCTTCGGCTCAGGTCATGATCCCAGGGTCCTGGGATCGAGCCCTGCATCGGGCTCCCCGCTCAGCTGGAAGCCTGCTTCTCATTCTCCCACTCCCCCTGCTTGTGTTCCTGCTCTCACTATCTCTCTCTCTGTCAAATAAATAAATAAAATCTTAAAAAAAAAATTTTTTTTTTAATTTTTCCTGTTCCAAGAATCAGGCAAATTGAATCAATTTATTTCATTTTATAATAATAATAATGCAGGGTTTCACCATGTATCTTTAAAATCCACTTTAAGTAATAAAGGATGTTTTTGCCATGAAATCCTTCAAAACAAGAGAAAGTGAAGTGACTAAACACTATGACATTCTCAAGAGGACCAACCAGTATACACCATGTCCCGTTCAAGAATAGGAGTAATTGAATACGAGTCCCAATAAGAGATTTTATGGGAAGCTCCTCATTTGTCATTTGTAATAATGAGGAAAAGTCACTTAGCTTCAGAAACTTGGTCTGTCACTAGAGGGTAGGCATAAAAATGCCCATGGTTTTTAAACCATCTATTTCAAAACACCTGTCTTCGGTCACTTATCTACTTTTTTCCGACATCTGATAGGATAAATTGGAAGAAACTGATCAAATAATATTATCAGTAATATGCCCAGGAAATGTCTATAGTCATATATTCCCCAAGTTACAACTGTGCATTATTTATGACTTGTGTCAAAAATGCCTTGGGACTTTTGCTCAATTCCACAGCAGTTTATTGCCCCAAAATTGTGCCCCTGTTTTACACCAAGATCCACAGCAATAAAGCAAGAAATCCGAAAAATCAGCATTTGATATCCACAGCTTAGCATTCTCTGCAACCTGGTACAACCGGGAGATCACAGAAAGGGTCTCAGTGACCTTGCAGTAGCTGCAAATCACTGTGATCTGAATTATAATGGTCTCTTTTCCAATAATACATTACAGACTCTGTGTACTTAGGCGTCCTCAGGATTTCTCAGTAGGAACCAAAAATGTCCCAGCACACACCACATTTTTCTTATCACACAGCTTCCATCAATGCATCCATGATCTTTTTTTTTCCATGATCTCTTTAAAGCACACAATAAAGGGCACACCTATGCATTGTGCCCACATTTACCCACAAGTGCTCAGATAGATACATAAGCCAATAAATCCTAAATAACTAAATAAAAGAACTAAAATTCTTATCCAAGGGGTGAATGCATGGCTGCTCATGTTCAAGATCTGTCCTAATAGAAACTGAGTGAGAAACCAAACAAAAGCAAGCTAGTGGAGGTCAGCTGTGAAGGTCAGGGAGATGAAGGGGCTGCCACGGCAGCCGGTAGCAGACGGCACCAAAAGGAGACCCACTGAGACCCTTGGCATTAGCTGAGAATGAGTCCCCGGACCATCAGGGGTCCCCATATTCAAGCAAGTCTCTATAGGATAGGATTCCTCCATAAAAAGCAATAAAATACCAATAGAATAGCAATGCCCTTTCAGACCCACGTAAAGAACAACAAAGCCACACTGAAATGTCAATGCCCATTGCCGGGAGTCCTGCTGGGGAGCTAGCCAGACCCCAGGGTTCCCATCCTCCATCCTGCCCCCCCGAAAACACAGGCCTTCCCCCCAGCTTTCTCACAACCTGAATGATTCACTCACAGCAAGAACAAGTCAAATTTGTCCCTCAGGACGAGGACAAAGTATTAGATGCCACGATTATAAAAATGATGGCAAACAGGTACCGGGTGCCAGGTGGATACCAGGCACTGTGCTAAGGGTTGTCCACATCGGAGCTCATTTCATCTGCACTTGAACCGAATGAGACACATGCTATTATGATCCCACTCTCACAGACGAGAATCCTACGTTTAACGAATCAGACACTTCAGCGAGAGTCTGTATTGTTCACGTGCATGTTCTCATCTCTTTGAACTCCCCCCATCTTTGCCCCACCATCCAGTGAGGTGCCTCCCCTGGAAACACACTTGTACCACCTGATTCTGTCAGTTGAGCCAGTCAAAATCCCAAATTCGACCTGAGAGCAAGGGAGGCTCGAAGCTGGTTGCTGAGTCTTAGCCACAGACCAAAAAGAGAAGCCGCGAACTCCCACTGCCGAGGTCCAGGCAGCCCTGGGGCCCATGAGGGATCCTCCAGCAAGCTCGCTCTTTCCTCAGCTAGATTGGGTTTCTTCTGTTCCTTGCTGTGACCTCCCTGCCTCTGATGGTGGGAGACCAGAAAGCGCTCTGGACCCCAAGGAAAACCTTACCCCTGGCAGCTGGGCGCCTTCATCAGCTGGAGCCAAGAGGGAGCCTCCAAAGTCTGCAGGCCCCAGCAGCACACACAGCCCCCCTGCCCCCTGCCATGACTCCCACCCTGGCTACCACCCTCTGCCTTGGGACCACAGGTCCTTTCTCCGGCTGCAGCAGCCACCACAAGAAGCCCAGGGCCCCAAAGCATCTGGAATTGCCTTTTCGGATCCTGTCACCCACCATCACTCACCCCCCACCTCTGAACTCTCTACTCTACCTGCTGGATCACATAACAGTCCTCAGCAAAATCTCTGCTGTTCTCAGCCTCCTCCAGGACCATTTCCTTTACCTCTTGCTCTGATTAAAACCTGAGGAGACTACTTCTGCAGCCCTTTCAAGTGGTGGCCATTTTCTCCCTCGCACCCTTTAAGCCCCTGGACTGGAGACTGGAGATGGGGTAGCTGTCCTGTGATCCTCACTGCCACTTCCAGCCCTTTCTTCTTCCTACATTTTCCAACCTCGGCTTCGATCTTATGCCATCACACTGTTCCCACCCACTACCCCTCCAGGTTACAGTCATCTACCGAGCCCCAACATCACCCCTCATTCCTCTAAGATTTTTGCTCTTGGCTCACTGTTGCTGTCTCCAACAGAACTCTCCTCAAAATCCTTGGTGGTTTTAATATCCTCAAGGACAATCTTACCAATAGGCTGCCTTTTCACGTCCTGAAGCTCTTGTCCTCCACCCTACCTCAGCCACTCCTTCCGATGGTCATACCCTGGACCTTGTCATTTCCAGTAATGGCATCCCCTCCATGACATTGATTTCAAGTATTTCATTCATATATCCACTGCTTTTTTAATATCCCCACTTGTCTAACGGCCATCTCAAACTTGGCAACCCCATCTTCCCGGGCATGTGAACCATTTTTCTCATACCCCACATCCAGTCTGTCAAGAAATCTCGGTGAATCTACTTTCAAAATATTTCCAGAATCCAGGGCACCTGGGTGGCTCAGTCCATTAAGCATCTGAATCTTGATTTCCACTCAGGTCTTGATCTCAGGGTCGTGAGATCAAGCCCCACATCAGGCTCTGAGCTGAGCGTGGAGCCTGCTTAAGATTCTCTTTCCCCTTCTCCCTCTGCCCCTCCCTCCCGCTCACACTTGCTCTCTCACACACTCTCTCCCTCTCTCTCTCTCAAAAAAAAAAAATATGTATTTCCAGAGTCCAACCACATGTCACCAACTGACCATGACTGCCCTGCAGTCACCACTCACCACTACCATCTCACCCAGATTTTGGCAGCAGCCTCCCAAGTGGTCCCACTGCTCTACCCTTGGTCACTCTCCTCACCCTGTCTCTTTTCAACACAGTGGTACCCAAAGTGGACCATTTAAAACATACATCAGAGCAGCTCTTTCTGCCCACGGGTCCTGTCCCCATGCTTTAATAAAACCACCATTTTGCACCAAAAACAAAAAACAAAAAACAAAAAAAATCCAACAACAACCACCACATAATCAGGTTGTGGCCTTCTCTCCTCAAAAGCTCTCCACTGGCTTTCTGTCATATTAAAAGTAAAAACCGGGGCGCCTGGGTGGCTCAGTCGGTTAAGCGGCTGCCTTCAGCTCAGGTCATGATCCCAGGGTCCTGGGATCGAGCCCCGCTTCGGGCTCCCTGCTCGGCGGAGAGCCTGCTTCTCCCTCTCCCTCTGCCTGCCACTCTGCCTACTTGTGCTCTCTCTCTATCTCTGTTAAATAAATTTAAAAAAATCTTAAAAAAAAAAAAAGTAAAAACCAAAGTCTTTACAGTAACTTCAAAGACCTGAGGTGCAACCCAGCACCTCAGACCTCCTTCCCAGCTGTAGCCCTTTGTTTATTCTGCTCCAGTCTCTCTGATCTCCTTGCTATTTCTTCAACATACCAGACCTCCTTCTGCCTCGCTCTTCCTCTCACCTCAAGCGAGAATGTTTTCTTGTGGATGGTCTTACCTTACTCTCCTCCCTCCTTCTGGTCCTTACTCAGATCACCTTCTCATCAAGGGCTTCCCGAACCACCCAACTTGAAATTGCAACTCCTCCATACCCTCTCTCCCCACCCTGTCCCCTTTTCTTGCTTTTTTCCCCTTCATGACACTTACTGTCGTCTTCATGCTATAAACCTTACTTCTTTCTTTAGTGTCTGCCCCCACCTGATGGAACACCAACTCCACCAAGGCACGGGGTTTTGTGTTTGTTTCTGCTAAGTCTCCAACACGTAGGACTGTGGCACATAGTAAGTACTCGATAAACACTTTCGAATCAGCGAACGAATAAATGAGAACAAACAGATTTAGGCAGATGAGGCAGTTTCTCCAAGGCCATACAGCACTAAGTGGAGGAACCAGGACCTGAGTACATAATTACCCGAGGCCGGGGGCTCTGCACGAACGGACCACCCAGTCTCACATAACGGATGCTCGGGCTAGCTCACAATCGCAAATGTTAGAGCCTCACATGACAAGTTTGCTGTGCCCCTGTTTTAAAGATTAAGGATAAACAGGAGACTGCTTAGCCTTGTTTAAATCAGGGCAAACTTTGTAAAAGGCCAGATAATAAATATTTCAGTCCTTCCGGCTACTCGGTCTCTCTCAACTGCTCATCTCTGCTATTGTAACACAAAAGCAGACTCAGACAATATACAGATGAAGAGGTATAGCTGTGCTCCAATAAAACTCTATTTACAAAAAAAGAAAACAGATAACAGACTAGATTTGACCCATGGGCCATAATTTGCTAACCGTGGTTCAAATCCGTAAAAATGCAATTAGGCTGAATGTGTCCTTGTGTCCCGAGTCCTAGGCAATCACAGGAAGCAGTGGCATAAAGTGAAAAGTGCATCGACTTTGACTGAAGCCAGTTCTGGGTTCAAATTCCAGCCCTGCCACGTGCTGGCTGTGACATGGACCAACTACGAAACCCCTTTGAAATTCGCAGTGTTCATCTGTCAACAGGGACAAATCACCTTTATCTGGCAGGGCTGGGATGAGGCATAAATGAAATGATGTGCGTACAAAAGCCACTAAATCGTACGCCGTAGTTGCTCAGTAGGGACTGTTAGGATGAGCAGGTGGCTCCTCTCAGTCCCGCTAGACTGCACATCCCCTGGGGCCCAGGCATTGCGCTGTTTTCATTTTGAGTTCCCCTTAGCACCTACCTAATTCTGGCCTATAGATGTAGATGTCAGCACCGAGCGTTTGGTGGGAGACAATGAAAGGACACGTCACTTTACCTAATGCCTGGCAAACTTCTGAAGCCAAGAAGTATCAGAGACTTTAAGAGTTTTAGAAGAGTTTAAACCCATGAGGATGAGGGGCGTGGTAGCTGTGAAGTTATGATTTTTTTTTTAAGATTTTAATTAGTTATTCATGAGAGACAGAGAGGCAGAGGGAGAAGCAGGCTTCCCGCTGAGCAGAGAGCCTGACGCAGGACTCGATCCCAGGACCCCAGGATCAGGACCTGAGCCGAAGGCAGATCCTCAACCGACTGAGCCACCCAGGCGCCCCAATGCTGATGATAACAGTCTCAGGGGAGTATTAAACCCATGTAGTTTCGTCCTTGTATTAGCTAGTCATCAGCTCTTCTGCTGTAGATCCTGGAGATTGCCTTACACTTGACAACATTCTACCCCCCGTGGCCTTGCTGCACACCCTAGAGGCTGGAAAACAAGACTCTTCCCCTGATCCCCTTAGATCTCAGGGTCCTCCTGTTACCTGGCTTCCACCAAGCAGACACACCCCAAGAGAGGTGCAAAGCCTCACTGGCAGAACACAGGGCCCGTGTTTGGGGGCGTGCTGCTGGCCGAGGCCGGGTGGCCCTGCACTGAGGCAGGGTTTCCTGATCTCCCAGCAGAGGCAGCAGCACCCTTGGCAGGCTAATTCTGCAGTGTTGTTCTGGGAGTCATTTCTGGCAGCTCAACCTGGAGCCTCCTCCTTTAGCCCGTCCCACAAAATGTCTCCAGTCTGGGGGTGCCTGGGTGGCTCAGTGGTTAAGCATCTGCCTTCGGCTCAGGTCATGATCCCAGGGTCCTGAGATCGAGCCCCGCATCAGGCTCCCTGCTCTGCGGGAAGCCTGCTTCTCCCTCTCCCACTCCCCCTGCTTGTGTTCCCTCTCTCGCTGTGTCTCTCTCTGTCAAATAAATAAATAAAATCTTTAAAAAAAAAAGTCTGTTTATGTTAAAACCAACCCACCACCAACTGGAACGGTCACTGCTTCTTCAAGGGGAGCCTAGCTAGCCAATTCAGAGCAAGTTTCTTTCACAGTGTAGAATGCGCTTGAGATAGGACCCCAGACTGGTTCCTATTAAATGGGAAGAAAAGGAGGCAGGTTTTTCCTTCCCAACAAGTGGGTACGGGAAGAAGGACAGAGGGAGGAGAGAGGCAGATGGAGAGGCACGTGCATTCTAAGCACCTTTCTCTGGGGCAGCGTGCGGAGGGAGAGGCATGGTGGACAGAGAGCAGTCCTGCCAAAGCAGGGGAACCTTCGGGAGCTCTGTGGGGGGGCGGAGCCCTGGCAGCCTGCCTCCACATCGACTCCGGCTGATCACAGAGCTGGCTCCCCTGTGGCCTAAGGTTTTCAGAAATGTCCACACACCTGTGGGAGAAGGTGAGATGCAATGAACAAACCAGAGAACAATATGCAGGGCACTCTAATTTTTGTATTTAAAAATGGGCCCTGGGGCACCTGGGTGGCTCAGTCATTAAGCGTCTGCCTTCGGCTCAGGTCATGATCCCAGGGTTCTGGGATCGAGCCCCACATCGGGCTCCCTGCTCGACGGGGAGCCTGCTTCTCCCTCTCCCACTCCCCCTGCTTGCGTTCCCTCTCTCACTGCGTCTCTATCAAATAAATGAATAAAATCTTTAAAATAAATAAATAAATAAATAAAAATGGGCCCTCCATCATGTATGTATGGGCAGATCTTTCGTTGTGCAAAAAAAAAAAAAAAAGGTCTGGTATTACATGGCAAACTGTGAGCCATGGTTACTTCCCACAGGAATGAGAAGGAGTCAGAGGGGAAGAAGCTTCACTTTTGCAGTTATGATGTTCAGTATTCTGTGAGTTTTCAAAAGTGAACAAGGACTTCTTTTGTAATTACAAAAAAACTGCTTGCCTCCTCTTCATTCACAGCTACTAGCCACATGGAAGGAGCCACGTGTGGGGCAGTAACGTCAGGAATGGTCACATGTGATCTGCTCAAGAGGCTTTCCATTCAAACTTGGCTGTTACACGGACACACGAATATTCTAAAAGTTTCCCTCTGCTGTTTCTGAGAAAACATATTGCTGACATCAGAATGATAAAGTGGGCAGTGGTTCTCAAACTGGAGCAAACATCAGAATCACCTGCTGGGCTTGTTAAAACACCGCAACCCCGGAGTTCCTGTTTCAGTGCACCTGGGCTCAAGTGCATGCATCTGCGCTTGTAGCAGGTTCCCGGGAGGTGATGGGGGGCGACACGCTGAGACCCTCTGCTCGAGACCCTGACTTCTCAGTGTAGTCCCAGAACCAGCAGCAGCAGCTCCAGGGACCCTGGGAGGAACAGAGAGCCTCAGACTTTGTCCCAGACCTCCTGAGGCAGAAGCCGCGTGCTCCCAAGAGCCAAGTGTGGTTCCCATGCACGTGGCAGCTGGAGAGACATCCAGAGCCCTCAGCCCCAACACTTCAAGATGCTCCCCACGCACGCGCCATCCAGGAGCTGCCCCTCCACACCCTGGCCCTGTAGTGCTGAGGCAGGTCAGTGCCCTCTTGGTGGCCTTGGGCACAGGGGACAGAAGGAAGGAGATCGCATCCCTGACGGGAGTGACCTCAGCCACAGCCTCTCAGGGTCATGTAGCAGGAAAACTCTTTTCTCCCCTCAGGCAGGTTTCTGCAGCTGTGTGGAGCTGTCTTCCCCACACAGCAGTGCTCAGAGTTACATCCTCCTGGCCACACAGAGAAGCAGAGGGCTGGACCCCATTCTGGGTGGAGCCCCCCAACAACTCTACCCGGGGGGGTTCCTTCCTAGAAATATTCAGTCTGCAAAGCTGTGCAAACAGAATACAAGCCAGCCAAACTGGAGACCTTCTGGACATTTTAGAGACAAAGACCAGTGTGATTTCCACCACTTAATTTCATCCCAGAGCCCATATGACGAGATGAATTATTCGGGCTACGTGCCAAATGCAGTCTCATTGCCTTCCGGTGATCAAGCAGGCCACACCTGGATCTTCACCACCATCTGACGAGGCCAACCAGCCTCCGCACCTACACGCTCCGTCCCTACAGTCCAGCGAGACCCCCGGGAGAGTACGTGCCGCCCTATTAGCCCTTCCCACCACGGGGAGTGCCCAGGACAGAGGACCCCATGCCGGCGCACGGGATAGCAGCGCATCGAACAGGAGTTCCTTCCCTAGAAGAGGAACCGGGACAGGAAAATGGACCTTACAAACAAACACGCAGACAGGGTTTCAGCCGATTAGAAGGGCTGTTTTTCTCTATTAATCTACAAAGATGTGTTTCTCCATAATCCTTTGAAAGTATCAACACAAGGGTGCCTGGCTGGCTCAGTCGGGTGGAGCAGGCGACTCTTGATCTTGGGGTTGTGGGTTCAGTCCCATCCCACAAAGAAATGAGTGGTGTTGACTGGTCTCTGAAACACAGTGTCAAGAAATGGATGATATGCTGAATGTTTGAACTAAAGTCAACTTTACAATCGGGAAACAAAACAATTATATCCAAGTGAATAAGCAGGTATAATCCTTTCATAAGTTGTTCTAATTGTGGTTTAAAAAAAAAATCCCACCCCGTATGAACACTAACACTTGTGAGGAGTTTACTGTGGCCAGACAGCAAGCTCGACCACCCTGCTTTTCACACCCCCCTCTGCAGCAGGGGCTGATCTCACTCACAGTACTTCTCACATCCAATGCGTGGGCTTTTTCTGCCCCGACAGCCAGTTCTCCAACACTCCAGCACCAACTGGTAGATGCCCCACAAATCAGCTCAACTCTGACACGAACTATTGGAAGTTAACATCAGACCCCACAGGTGTAAGGGCTCTGTCCCATAAGACTGCAGGTCGCAAGTACTGGGCACCCAGGGTACCCACTCTCTCTCTGACACAGCTGCAAAGTTGAGGGTTCCCACACCACCTCATTTCAGGTTCAGTCATTTTCTAGAACAGCTCACAGAGCTCAGGAAGACACTTTATTTAGTATTACCAATTTATTACAAAGGATACAAATGAACAGCCAGGATGAAGAATCCAAACCCTATAGTTTAGATATTTTTATGGGGGGTTCATTACATAGGTATGACTAAATCATTGGCACTGGTGACTGAACTCAACCCCCAGCCCCTCTCCCTGCCCAGAGGTCGGGAGGGTAAAATCTCCAACCCTCTATTCAAGACTTGGTCTTTCTGGAGACTGGCCCCCATCCTGAAACTACCTAAGGGCCCATGAAGAGTCATCCCATTAGAATAAAAGATGCTTGAACACTTTTTTTTTTTGGTAGTTATGCATACTTTACTGATTGGAGAAATAAAGCTCAGAGAGGTTAAGTAATTTGCCCAAGGTCACACAGTTAGTTGCTGGAGTCTGGATTTGAACTCAACTTTGTCTCATCTCAAAGTCAGCAAGTGCTCACAGGCACCATGCAGTCCAGCCTCTTTTTCTCCTTGTTCAAGGGCCAACGCTTGAACACTCTTATCACTCCAGAAAACACAAGGGTTTTAGGAGCTCTGTGCCAGGAACCTGGGACAAAGACTGAATAGTTTTCTATGATATCGCAAATGGCTATCGTTCTCTTCTTTGTACGTATGGGAAATCTAAAACTCAGAGAGGTGCATTAACTTGCAAAAAGTCATCCAGCTCGGAACCTGGGCAGGCTGCTTTGAGCCCATATGCTTCATCATTAGTCTATACCACCTTCCAAACTTAGGGCCTAATGAGGCACCTCCCTTGAGAAAAAAACAAACACAATGATGGCAAGAATATCCAAATGCTTCTGAAAATATTGGAGGTGTCACATTGCCTTTGAGTAAAGGTAACCCATGCGTAACAATGACGACATATACCCATGTTGTGGCATGTTCTGGAGGTCCAGACGGCTCACGTACTGTTTGAATAAACAGGGAGGCAGTCACTCCTATCACTAGAAGGGAAAGCAAAACTCCCTCAGCTGGAGACCAGGCCATCATGGCTGCCGGCTGCAGAAACACTGCACTTGGTCATGGCCCAAGCGTTAGTGCTGACTGCTCTGCCATGTTCATCAGCCCAGCCTGAAAGCACAAGGAGACTTTCTGCTTCTCAGTCTTTCTACCTATGGCACTCATTCCTCACCGTCAGAACGACAGAATGCCTTGTGTCATGTTGGGGGAAAAACAGCACACACACAAACAGGCCAAGCCTGAGGGGAGCTCGGCTTCACCTACAAGTGTGAGGCGAGATAAAGAACTCTGCTTACATTAGTTTCCAAAGGGAAAAGGCAGTTGGTTTTTATTATAAAACCAAAGAATGATTTAACGTGTGTTGGAGAGTTGGCAACTTCACCACAGAGAGAATCATCTTTTTGTAAATGCTAACCCTCAAAACTTTAAGTCAATCATAATTCAATGGTGGGGGTAGGAAGGGGGAATGGGATCAATGCCATTCATGTATAAAGTGCAGAAAACACCCAAACTCATAAGCGTACAAGAGAAAGAGAAGGGTAGGGGAAGTGCAAATGGGAGTATTAGAAAGAAAAGCCAGGTCAGTGTTTAACACTGGCCACAGGGCACCTGGCTGGCTCAGTTGGTAGAGCATGCAACTCTTGGTCTCAAGGTTGTGAGTTCGAGCCCCACAATGGGTGTAGAGATTACTTAAAAATAAAATCTTAAAATAAAAAATAAATAAAACTGGCCTCAAAGCAAGTCATATAAAGCACATTAAACAGAAATGGACTCAGATGTCTTGCTGAGAAAAACAGAAGAAACTGGAATTATGAACTGATTATGAGTGGTCATAATGATAAATACCATTTATTAAGAACCTACTAATCACCAAACAAGATAGATATTATTCCTATTTTAGAAATGGGGAACCTGAGGCTTAAAGAAGTTGAATAAGTTTCAACAGATGCTACAGATGATAAAAAGCAGAGCCTTGATCCAAAGCAAGGTGGAGCTGAATCCAAAGCCCATCAGTTATTTCAGACTACATTGAAAATGGCTACAAATTTTTTAAGATTACAAATTGGAAAGTGGCATCCAATTTGAGGTATGCCTAGAAGGACCTGGAGCGACTGCTGTTGGTGACCTATCCATCTTTTCCCCCTTCCCTCCTTCCTGTTCAAACCTCAATTATGTTATATACTTAATCATCCAATTTCCAGCTCCGAAGGGAGAGTCCTGATTGAAATAAGAGAATCTTTGATGGATGTTCTCCCAGCCATTGTTACTGGTCTGTGAGTGAGCGCATGACCTTAGACAACCCAGTTATACTGAAGGGAAGGGGCTATATTCAATATAAGGGAGATACTTTTCTCTTTCCTCAAGAAAAAATAAGGAAGTGTGTTGTCCTTTGGCTAACTGGCAGCCATATTGTAGCCATGAAGAAAACCAGGTGAAGACAAAGCCAGGACCCCACAAATGGCATTGTAGCAAGATGGGGAAAAAAACCAGGTCTGTGCAAAAAAAATCCATTGAGCTGCTGACTTAACAAATTTTTGAAACTGTCATACTTCTGAACTTCCTATTATGTGAAATAAAATGTGCCTTTATTTTTAACTAATTTAAGGCACAGTTTCTGTCACTGGCATATAAAAGCATCCTAACAGGTATTGGCTCCCTGCCCCAACCATCTTCTTTAAAGCTTACCAAGTAGCCATGTTCCACAATTAGAGATTTAGTCCTTTGAATATTTGTGTTCCTTAATTGGTAATAGGTAAATATATAATCTTAGGGAAGGGACTTTTTTTCTTTTTCTTTTTTTAGATTTTATGTATTTATTTGAGAGAGAGAGAGTACAAACGGGGGGAGCAGGAGGGAGGGGGAGAAGCAGACTCCTTGCTGATGCAGGACTCGATCTCAGGACCTTGAGATCACGACCTGAGCCAAAGGCAGACGCTTAACTTCCTGAGCCACCCAGGAGCCCCAGGACTATTTTTCTTAGTACCGCACAAAAGGAAATGATTTACAAAGGAAAATATTAATACATTTATCTACACAGAAAGTTAAAACTTTTTAATAAGAGATACCATAAATAAACCTTAAAGGGAAACAATAAACTGAAGAACGATTTTTCTGCATACAACACAGAGTTAATATCCTTTCTATATAAAAAGTTCTGCAAATAGATGAAAACCTCAAGAGAAAATATGCAACAGATATGAACAAGCAATGGCCATTAAATATATTTTTAATGTTCAATTTTACTTGTAATCAAGGGAATACAAATTAAAATATAATAGTATGTTCATCTACCAGATCTGAATTGGCTATTTTCCCTTAAGAAGGACTACCTCATTAAGGAAAGGACTACCTTAGGACGGTGCCTACCAGCTGAGCTTCCCGAGCTCACTCATGCTGCAGCAGACTAGCCTGGGCTGGTTATCAGGGCGGAGGCAGGGGTGGAGAGAGAGTGGAAACACATGGGCTTCTCGGGGCCCCATCTCAGAACTGGCACGTCATCACTTCCACTGCCTTCTATTAGGCAAAACACATCACAAGGCCAGGAAAGAGTGCGGGGAAACTGACATTGCCTCTTGATGGGGGATGTGCAAAATCATACTACAAAGATTCTGAATACACAGGGAGATGGAGATGGAGAATTGGGCCAATTTTCAATCTGTCACAAGCATGTGCTACATTACGCCAATTATGTTGTAAAAAAAATTAAGTGTATCTATAATAGAGTCTATATAATATGTTTTTTGTTTGTGATATGTGGATAGATAGACCGCCCACAGAAACCTACTCTCTATTGCACAAGCACCACACAGAAGAGAATATAGAAATGGCCAGTAAGACTATGAAAAGACGCTCAATAGCCCTAGTCGCCATGGAAATGCAAATTCAAGCCATGATGAGACACCATTACCTACCCACTGGCATGGAGAATTAAAAGGAACAAAGTTTTAAAACCTGACAACACCACAGATTAGTGAGGTGTGGAGTTGCTGGGACTCATATACCACTGTAGGAATATAAATGGGTAGAGAACCACAATGGGAATTGTCCGTATCAGCTCGAATGAACACAGTCACCCCTACGGGGCCCAGCAATTCCACTCCTAGATATATCCCAAAAGCAATGCACATATGCATGTGAAAGATGTTTAAGAATATTCACAGAAGTATATTCATAGTAGCCAAAATCAACCCAAATGTTCATCAACAAGAGAATGAATAAATTGTGAGGGGTTTTTTCCCCCACAAAATGGAACACCATACAGTGACATGAGATGACATGAAAAGGCAGGGAAAAGAACAAACACTACCAGCAATAACATGGATAACGCGAACAGACCTACCGCTAAACAGATGAAACCAGACCCCAAAAAGCATTTACCTTACAGTGCCGTGGCCCGTGGGTAAAACTAACCTGTGGCCACAGAGATCAGAGGACTAGTTAGGTACCTTCGACAACAGGGTGAGCCGGCGTGGCCCGAGGTGCTGCTAACGCACTAGCCCTGATCGGGGCTGGGATTTACCCCGGAAGACCGCACGCTGTACACGTAACACTTGGGTATTTTGCTGTGTGTACGTTATACTTCAGTCACACCATTTACAGACGGAGAGTAAAATTTAGATTCGTTTGAAACGTTCGCTATTAAAAGGCACACGCCTCCGCGGGGAGAGCTCTCCGGTTAGCCCATCACCGAGCGCCCCCCACCCGCTCCTCCCGGAAGAGGGCCCGGCGGGCGCGGGCCGAGCCGGTGAGAGGCTGCGGGACTGGCAGGTCCGAGGGGCCCGGCCTCGGCGAGCACCGGCCGGCCGGAAGGGCGCCCGCAGGCAGTCAGCGCCGCCCAGCGGCCCAGAGACGCGCGGCGCCCGCCGCAGGCCCTGGCGTGGAGCCAAAGCAGCTCGGCGCCCCTGGCCGCGAGGCGGCCCTCGGCGACCCCGCCCCTCCCCGCCCGGCTGCCCGGCTGCCCGGCTCGGACTGAGCGCGCCGCTTGCGGGCTCTTCCCGCCTGCCTCCCGCACCGCACGCCGCAGGGCGGAGCCCCCGCCGCCTGGTTCAGCGAGAGGCCCTGCGGAAATGTCACAGGTGAGCCCCGCTGAAAGAGCTTTCCTACAGCTCTCGGCCGCTTCCCCTCTCCTCTTCAGCTTCCCGGGCCGATGCCTCTCGCTCAACACAGTTTTAGGATTTTCTCACCGATAAAAGGGAGATCCGTGGTCCTTGGGCTTGGGCTGCCTAAGGGTCACTGGGGACAAGCTGCCAGGATCGAAGGAAGGATGTAAATAAAAAGACAGAGTTCCTTCAGGACTCTGCGTTCAGGCCGATGATTGATTCATATCACTGCCTTTCCGTAACAGCTGGGGAAATTTATCCAGACTTTGCTCAAGAATTTTAAAATGTGCTGCAGTTTGCCCCAGAGGGATCTTAAAATACCTATGATTTTAACCAGCATAGTGTTTGAGTGTGTCTGGTCTCTGTCAACATCGGTTAATAATAAATTTGATTTACTAAATATAGCAAAGTAGGGCACTGTCGTCTGCAAATATCGCTCACAATAATCAAAGGAACACTCTACCTCTGAAAAGAATAATACATTATGTTAGTTAATTGAATTTAAATTAAAAAATTAAATTAAAAAATAATAATCTAAGGAACATAGAAAATGATATGAAACTAATTTTCAAGGTAGAAAATCAAATACTGTGCCTTTTCTGGACTGATTAAGGCTGTTGCAGAAGAACAACACTGGTTTGCTTTTTAGCCACAAGAACCTATTCTCCTTGTAGCTGTGCGTGAGTAAGTCCTGGGAAATGTAAATAAAATCAGGAACCATTTGGCAAGTAGAAACTTGAGAGTCATTTTGACCTCGTGTCACACACCATATAAGCCAACCAATGCCCCAGCTAAATCCTAACACAAATAGACAGGGGAATGCACATATTTTTTATAGGCCAAAGTCAGAGAAACTTCCAAGAAATGTTCTCTGATGGGTCTACTCACCTGACACAATGCCATGACTACCCGCATAACAAAGGAAGGACCATGGTTGGGATGTCCTGTTACCCTCACTTATAATCCTGAGAGATCCCATGTCCCAAACAGGCAGCATGACCAACCCCCTTGGCCCCCCAGATAACCTCAAAGATACTAAATTCCAGATTCCATCTACCATTTCAAGGAAAACGTACATTCTCCTTCCATCCAATGATACCTGTGTTTATCAAGGGCTGTAACTGGGCCCAAAGCCAGACTGAGCAGGTTTGTTGAATGGAGATAACCTAATACAACTGCTGGACATGAAAAGAAAACAGGAAAGACACACAAAACCCACTGAGCAGATGTCTGAGGAGTCCAATCCTACTCTAATTTTCATAAGATGATTAAGTCTCAAGAGCGCACAGCAGTTACAGACCTGCTGCTTGAATCTTCGTTCACTCGCTCATCACTGTGCCCGGACCATCAGCTGTGAGGGGAACACAGTGATCAGTAACTGGACACGTTTCCCGGCTGTGAGGGGATCAAAGTGTAGAGGGAAGACCTGTGTGTGAACATCCGTGTAAAAACGGGTCGGACGAGCGAGTGTGTATGTGCTGCAGAGGAATGAACACGGTGCTGGACTCACCTCGCTAAGGGCCTCCGACAAGTGCAGCCAGTGGGTGCTCAAAGGTGGCAGGCCCTAAACCCTGCGGCCTGGAAATGCCACCTTATAAGGAAGACGGGCCTTTGCAGATGGGATTGAGTTAAGGATCTGGACTTGGGGGATCATCCTGGATGATCCTAACGGGCCAAAACCCTGATCACAAGCATCCTTACAAGAAGGGGCAGAGGGAGATTTGGCACAGACACATGGAAGAGAAGGCCACGCGAGGACAGAAGAGACTGGATGATGCAGCCACAAGCCTGGAATGGCAAGAGCCACCACAAGTTGGAAAAGTGAAGAAACAGTTCTCCCCCAGAGCCTCCAAAGGGAGTGTGGCCCTGCCATCACCTTGATTGGGACTCTGGCCTCCAGACCCAGGAGGGAACACAGTTCTGTTGTTTTAAGCCACTAAGTTTGTGTCAGTTTGTTCAGCAGAAACAGGAAACTAACATACCAAGAATTGGGAAAGACTTCAGAGGGGAAAAAAATGCATGCGCTGAGTCATAGAGGGTGTGGAGATGCAAGGGGAGAAGTCACAGTTGCTCGTGGCTGGTGTGTAAAACGCAAAATGGCGGGGTGAGAACAGCCTCGGGCTGGATTATGGAGGGCCCCGGATGTTTCTGTTAAAATTTTACCTTGACATTTATTCATGGTAAATGAGGGGGAGCTCTTGCAGGGTTTTAAGCCATTTACATTTTAAATTTACTCTTTAGAAAGGTCTCTCTGTCCACACTGTGGAGACCTTCCCTCACCACCCCCACATCCAGGGTACTAGGAAATCCTATGGGCTCTATATTCTAGATGCATCGACATTCTTACTTCACTCCCTGCAGCCACTGCTACCATTTTGATCCAAATCCCTGTGTTCACTTCTAGATTTTGAAATAGCCTCCTGGCTTCTCAATCTTTCTCTCCCTCTGTCTCTCCCTCTCTCTCTGTCTCTCTCTCTCTCTGTCTCTCTCTCTCTCTCTCTCTCTCTCTCTATATATATATATATATATGTGCATGAATATAATATATATATATTATATATATATTGGTAAAATTGAATAATCTTTGACCCAGTAACTCATTCAAGCTCATTCAGTAAATCTATATTAAAAAGATAGAGCTGGGCGCCTGGGTGGCTCAGTTGGTTAAGCATCTGCCTTCGGCTCAGGTCATGATCCCAGGGTCCTGGGAGCGAGTCCAGCATCAGGCTTCCTGCTCAGTGGGGAGTCTGCTTCTCCCTCTGCCACTCCCTCTCACCCCTCCCCTGTTCATGGTCGCTCTTTCTCTCTCTCTCTCACAAAAATAAATATAAAAAAAAAAGAGAGCTGTGGGAAAAGCTACACTAGGTAGATGTTACATACAGATACACCAGTATTATTGATAAAGATAGAGACATACACTTGTGGGACAATTATGTAGAATAGCACAAAAAAATGTCCAATAATGAAAGAATGCTTCATCACATTGTGAAATATTATTCAATCATAAAATATTTTCAATCATATACACAAAATAGTAATTAAATGGAAGTGATTAATGGCCTATTTTAACCTACTAGATTAGAATATACATTTAGATGATACCTAATTTGGCATAAGTGCAGGGGTATGTTAGTATTCTAAATAAGTACAGTCTCTTTCAAGGACAACTTGGCAATAAGTATAAAATGTCTGGCCCAGCAATAATATGCTAGGATTTATCCTAAGAATAAAAGGAGAGATGAACAAGTCATTTCTATGAATGCTAAAAATGCTAATTAATTTTTTTCCCTGTAAAAGGAAAAAGTATGACCAACTTAAATTTACAACAATATCTAGTTATTTAAATATGATATATTCTGGTACATCCATGTATGGATTACAGTGCAGCCCTTCAAAATGTGCTGAAGAAGATTATTAAATAGTATGGAAATATTCACAATGTTACCAAGTTAAAAGAAAGTCTCAAAGTAGTACATACAGCAATTTATGTCCAGAAAATATTCAGAAGACTGGAAGGGCATGCATCAAAATGCTCAGAGTTATTTCTGATGGTGGGACTGTACGTCCTTTTTAATTTATTGTTTATGATTTTCTCCTTTACCAATATTTCAACAATAAATATATAATACTTTGAAATCAGATTTAAAATATTTTACTCCTATGTTAGTATCTGGGAAAAGTCTCACAATGATATTTTAAAAGGTAAACTACTAAACTAAACACAGGGTTTGATTCCAATTTTGTGTATATGTTCACAAAGAAAATATACTGGAAGAAAAGACCAAAATACTAACAATGTTTAGTTCTGAGTAGTAGGGTTCCCATTCTGGGGAAAATGGGATAAGCATCCACCCCTGTCTCTCCCCAACTGAATGCAGTTACAAAACCTGGACATAACATGGGGACCAGCGATCTGAGGACTCTGGAAACACAGAGGAGTAGGAGGACAGGGAAGAAGAGCAACACTGGAAGTACCCCCGACCCAGTGGAGAGCTTAGCATTTTATTTAACCCTACTGTGCCCCTGCCTGGACTGGACGTATTGGGGGCTATGGGGGGAAGGCGGCGGGGGGGGCGGGGGGGGAGCCCCAGTGGTCATCCAGCAGAGAGCCGGCTCCAGGAGCAGCAAACAGATCTGGTAGCCACCGTGCTGGCAAAGGCAGCCCACGGCCACCTAAAACTCAGGAAAGAACCTTCTACCGTATCAAAGAGCTGTATTCCGGAAAGAATAGAGCAGATCCTGTTGCTTTTTTCTCTGTGTGTCCCCTCGGTGTCTACTCCACTAGGCCCACATGGTTGTGGGCGTGCACCACAGAGCAGGGTAAATAAAGCCACAACTTCCTGGGGGGGGGTACCAAAAAGACGACCCCCCGGGGAAATGGAGAACTAAAGCAATCACAGAGAGAAAGGAGCTTGGAAAATCATCCCATCCAGTTGCTGATGACCGCTGGACTCACTGTCAAGCTGCACGTGCTCAGACTTAATCCCAACCAGCATAACAACGACTTTGAGAGCTGAACTAAGGGATAAACCACTACCCAAGTGGCAGGCTGATGGCACACATACTGAGACGGATCTGAACAGCACTGCAAAGCTACCCACAGAAGACTGGTTAAGAACTTATTGCCTGGGGGCGCCTGGGTGGCTCAGTCAGTTAAGCATCTACCTTTGGCTCAGGTCATGATCCCGGGGTCCTGGAATCGAGCCCCGCATCGGGCTCCTTGCTCAGCAGGGAGTCTGCTTCTTCCTCTGCCCCTCCCCCTCACTTGTGCTCTGTCTCTTTCAAATAAATAAAATCTTAAAAAAAAAAAAAAAAAAGAGTGAGAGAGCGAGAACTTGCAGCCTGTAATCTCTTGGACATCAGCCTTAGCAGTACTTCCCAGGATCCATCTCCTCAGGCAAGGGATTCCTACAAAAAAGCTTTTGTGCAGCAAAGGAAACCATCAACAAAATGAAAAGGCAACCTACTGAAATGGAGAAGATATCTGTGAATGATATCTTTAATAAGGGAATATCTAAAATATATAAAGAACTCATACAACTCAATACAAAACAAAAACAAAAACAAAAAAACCCACCACATAGTTGTTGGAGTTCTCTGATTTGGACTTTACAGCAGCTATTACAAAATTCCTCCACCAAGCAAGGCTGAGCATTCTTGAACAAAAGAAAGTATCAGCAAAGAAAAAGAAGACAGAAACAAGAGCCAAATGGAAAATTTCAAACAAACAAAATTCATTGGAGGGGCTTATTAGCAGAATGGAGATGACAGAGGAAAGAGTCAGCCCACATAAGGACAGACCAGTAGAAATTATACAATTTGAGCAACAAAGAGAATAAAAGATAAAAAAAATAGAATGAATCTATGGGTCACTTCAGAGGCCTTGGGACAATACCAAAAGGTCTAAAAACATTCATGTCATCAGAGTCACAGAAGAAGAGGAAAAGGGTGGGGTGTAAAAAACTTTTTTTAAAAAAACAATGGCTGAAAATCTCTGAATTTGGTGAAAGACACAAACCTACCCATTCAAGAAGCTCAGCAATTCCAACAGGATGAACCCAAGGAAACCCACCCAGACATCATAATCAAGCTGTAGGAAACTAAAGGCAAAGAAAACATCTTGAAAACTGTAAGAGAACAATGATTTGAGTAAGTGCAGGTTTCTCCTCAGAGCTGAGCCCTGGAGGCTGGAAAGAAGAGGGCAATATTTTTTAAGTCTGAAAGAAAAGAACTGTCAGGATTCTATATCCAGGATAACATCCCTCAGGATAGAAGGCATTTTCACACAAAAAGAAACTAAGAGAATTCATGTGTGCACACGTGCTCTAAAAGAACAGCTTTAGGAAGTTCTTCAAACAGTGGGGAAACAGTATCAGAAGGAAACTTACATCTTCAGAAACAAAGGAAGAGAGCAAGAATGGTAAATATCTAGTAAATATAACAGACGATTACTCTCCTCTTGAATTCTTTAAAATATTCATGGCAGTTGAACACAAAAATTGTAACATTGTCTGATGGGGGTTTGTTGGATGTAGATGTAATAGAGAAGATCACTATTGCATAAGGGGGGGAAGGTAAAGGGACTTGTGTGGTGGTGATATTAGAATAAGAACTTAATTAATGAGAAAGACGTTCAAGCTCTGGATAGGAATCAGGGGCGGGGAGAATGTTCTCCAAACCAGAGCAAGTCCTGTGCCAAAAGGCCTGTCCTCACTTTCACCTGCCGAAACCCAACTTCATCCATCCATCCTTCTTTCTTCAATCCATGAAGACTTCATCAAGGCTCTCTCACTTCCTTCCATGGCATCCCCTTAGCATTTGGTTTATAACTATCTGAGAGTCTTTGTAATACACAATAACTGGTAATATTGATAAAAATATCAGCAACCATCTGCTAGGTGTCTTCTATCAGATATGGCACTAAGTATAACACTTTACAAATGTTATTTCTGGAGTGCCTGGGTGGCTCAGTGGGTTAAGCATCTGCCTTCGGCTCAGGTCGTGATCCCAGGGTCTTAGGATCGAGCCCCGCATCGGGCTCCCTGCTTCTCGGGGAGCCTGCTTCTCCCTTTCCCTCTGCTGCTCCCCCTGCTTGTGTGCTCTCACTCTCTCTGTCAAATAAATAAATAAAATCTTTTTTTTTAAGTGTTATTTCTAATTCTTACCAAAACCCTTTGAGGCAGATAATATTATCCCCCACTGAGGAAACAGTCAGGGATGTCTGGGTGGCTCAGTCGGTTAAGCGTCTGCCTTCAGCTCAGGTCATGATCCCAGGGTCCTGGGATCGAGTCCCACATTGGGATCCTTGCTCAGCGGGGAGCCTGCTTCTCCCTCTGCCTGCCACTCCCCCTGCTTGTACTGTCACTCTCTCTCTCTCTCTAGCAAATAAACAAATAAAATCTTTAAAAAAAAAAGAGGAAACAGTCTCATTGTGTTACTCTGATTTGTATTCCTGTTTCGTATACAATAATTAGACTCCTTAGGTTCTAAGTTGTATCTATCCTGAAGCATCTTCTGGGCTCATAGAATCCAAGCTGGAATGACCTTAGTAATGTGCTTCTACTTTAATCCTCTGATTCTATAGCTGACAAAATTGGGCTGGTTTGGTTTATTTTGAAATTGAGTTGAACCCATAAATCCAAAAGAAGTACAAGCCAATAAAATGTTTGTGAACTGGTAGGTCTTGACTATGGCTCTTAAGCCTGCTCCCAAATAACATGCAAGAGTCTGAGAGAGTTGGAGAGAGCTTTGCGCAAACTGCAAAACCTTTCTTGGCTTGAGGATCAGAGAGAAACAATTTGTTTCTGAGCATCAAAACCTTCGGCTGACCTTGCTGCTGAATGTCTCTTGTGCTCTTGGTAGTGCGACACATTGCACGTTCAAAGTAAGATGGATGTATCTTGGCAATACGTGTTGGAGAAAAATCCATTTTTACGACAAATGGTGTGATGCTTGTCTTGTCGGGGGCTGTGTGGGCAGCCCCGTTGGAGCACAGCATATCCACTTCTGAAGGTCCACAGCTCTCGGAGCACCATAACGGGCTTGTTACCCGGGAATGTTTTAGGCCAACCTGCAGTGCACACAGAAAGAAATAGTACCTGACCGCTCAACTGTAATGTCCACTATGGTCTGAATGTGTCCTCCCCAAAATTCCTATGTTGAAATCCTACCCCCCACCCCAAAGATAATGGTATTAGGTGGTGGGACTTTGGCCATGAGGGTGGAGCGCTCATGACTGGGATTACTGCCCTTATAAAACAGGCTCCAGAGAGATCCAGCCTCTTCTACTGAGTAAAGATGCAGCAAGAAGGTATCAGCTAGGAACCAGGAAAAGGGCCTACACCTGACCATGCTGGCACCTTGATCTTGGACTTGCCAACCTCCAGAACTATAAGAAATAAGTTTGTTTTTATAAGCAAGCCTGTCTGTGGTATTTTGTTATATCAGCCCAAGCAGATTAAGACAATAACCAAGGGAACTTTGCATGGAGGAGGCCCAAAGCACTGGGCATTGCAGAAGTGGATTTGGACTTGGAGAAATGGGATTGGAGGGGATAGGGAGCAGATGATATTCCAAGTTGAGAAGGCCAGGGCACAGGAAAGGGGACCAAGTCATGGGGAGCAGAGTTTGACTAGAGCACGGGGTGTACATTCAAAGAAGGAAAAGGGAGCATGGGATATAAAGATGGATAGGGTCTGCATTAGGACGGGACTTGCCAATGGAAGGAACTGTAAGCCAATTCAAATTCGCTGACTCAAAAAAGAAGGGAATTCATTGGTTCCCATAACTGGAACATCCAGGGCTGCTGCTAGATTCAGGTATGATTGGATCCAAGCACTAAAAAGACCCTCCATTTGTCCCTGTCCCCTTCCCTCAGCCGTACTCACCAATGGGTGCTGGCCAGCTTCCTCCAGGTGGTCAAGGAAAAACCACCAGCAGCGGTTACAGGGACACATCCCCTCATCTGACAACTCAGGTGGGAGAGCGTCTCCCTTGCCTAGAGCCGTAGCTCAATCTGACTGACCCATGCAAGACACTTACTAGCCTCTCCCTGCACCAGTCGCTGGGTCCTTGTGAATGGGGAGCAGCCGTGGGCCAGGCCTGAGTTATAGGCCCACCCTATTGCCGCAGGAAGAAGGGAGATGAGCAGAGGGAAGGCAAAAGTCCCAGTTAACACGGTCTACCACAGGGCTACGTCGTGGAGGGCCTCGGAAGTCAGCGTCAGTGACTGGTTTTCAGGGACTAGGACTGATGAGAAATGAGAGTTACAAAGGGGAGTTCAGTGGCAGGGCATGGGGTGGACTGCAGTGGTCAGGCACGGGGGAGGGTCCCTCCAGCCCCGGGGGCTAACGTCTGAGTTTGACCCCGTAGGGAGCCCGAGGACAGGTCCTTGCCACGGTAGAACAGGGAAGACCAAAGCACTGGGAGAGAGCTGTTCTCGTGCCTTTATCCTGACAACCAAACGGCGACAGCACCAGAGCACGGGGCCCTGCTAAAAAGACCAGGGTTCCATGTTTTCTCTGCAAGCCCGTGACCCCATCAGACTCACAAAGCTTGTCTCAGACTGCACGTCGGAGGAGAGGTGGAATGCAGAATGAACTTGCCCCAGGCCCTCAGATAGGGGCTCGGGATGATAAATACATGAATTCTGTATGTGCATGGAATAAGATCCAGAAGGCTGCACACAAACTGTCAACACTGATTTGCAGTGAAGGGAGAGCGCTTTCACTTTATAACAGCAACATGTTGATGTATAAAATAAGCAGGTTTCCATTTGTAATAACAGTATCCATGGACATTGTGTCAATGCTGCGCACACATGGCAACAGTATACATCGTAAAGGAATTGGGATTTTTTGTACTTTGAGCGGGTGACTTGGGACAAAACAGGTTCGCTCTGAGAGGGAGATGAAGGGGGTACAGTGGGGGCACGTGATGGACGTGGTTAGTTCTCTCTGGGGCCTCAGGAAGTTCCCACTGAGAAGCTGCTCGTGCTTAGACTTGAAAGGGGACCGAGCATTGACCAGACCAACGAGAACAAGAGGAACAGACATTGGAGCCTGAGGGAACGAGGCAGAGGAGTGGGGCCAGAGCAGCCTGGAGGGTCTCCAGAGGGAACTCGGAGTGGCGGGCAGGGGCCAGCCCAGTCACCCCACCTGCATACCCCCCCCCCCCCCCGGCATGGGGCTTTGCTCTGCGGACAAGAGAGAGCCACTGATACATTCCATGCAATGGAGAGGCACGAGCAGCTTTGAGTTTGGCAAGACCACTGCATGCAAAGGTCAGAGGGAGGGGAGAGGTGGGAGGCTCCTGGGAGAGTGTGTTGAGGGCCTGAACCAAGGCGGCAGCCACGAGGATGGAAATTTCTCACATCTGCGAGCTAGGTTCACACACTGGGCAGGACGTGGGGGATGTAGGCGTAGGAGGTAGGGCGACTGGTTACCATCTTCTGGTCTGAGCTGCTGCTGGATGATGGTCCATGGAAAGAGGAGAGCTTTCTTAAGGTCAAGTCCAATGTTCTACAACTTTTATCATTATTCACCAGGGTTCACTTTTTTCCCTGCCTTTTAGGTTAGTTTTATCCACTTTGCATCTGCCATTTGATGATTCTGTCATCCCCACTGATACTGGAGTGGCCTTTCGGTGGCCGCATGTCACCCTGTCATCTGCAGCCTTCCCTGAGCTTCTCGAGAATGCCCAGAGCTCTCCTTTATCAGCTTGGTGAAGGGAGTGTGCTCTAGTTCTCTCGAGGAACACAGTTAGGGGTACATTCTCTGGCCTCACCAAGTAAATCCCTTCTACCACTCCCGGCCCCCTGCGCTCCGGAGCCCTTCCTCAGCACTCCGCTCAGGCAGCTCTGCTTTGCACCTTGTTAACTGTAGGCCACCACTCTGTCCCTGTCTCCGGGACGAAGCTAGCCGCCTGTTGGGACGGGCCCAGATGTCTTTACCAGGAGGGGTTCCCCTACCAGTAATTCCCCTTCCTATCCTCTATTCTCCACAGCCCCAGGTCAGCCCTCCGTGCTCCATCCACACACAGGCCCCAGGCCCAGCAGACACTTCGGGACTCAGTTCCTGCAGTTCTTTCAGCGAGTACAGTATTTCCTCTGCGCCCTGGGCTGTGTTGCACTTTGACTCTGGTTCTGGTTACAGCAAATCTCGGTGGGCTAGATCTTACCTTGTGAGGCCAGGCCTGCCTAAGTGCCTGGCCGTTTCCCCCAGGTGCCTCTACCGTGGCCCAAGAGAGCATGAACCAGAGCATATGTCCCTTTACCAAAAGGCATGTGTTCAGCAAATTCAAACGTAGGTACCATCTGAAGATTGCGGGAGAATGCTTGAGAATTTAGCCATTCCTTATGAGCATTCCCCCACGCCTCTGACCCTCGCCCTTCCTGCCCTCCGGACCTTCCCCCCCCCCCCCCCCCCCCGAGAGCGTTAACCGACATGCCTCCCTTACCACAGTTCTAGTGGACTTGTCTGGAAAACGAGGACCCAGCATCCTGCTTAGAACACGAAGCAGGGGGTGTTGGGCTCCGTGGAGCCTGAGAGCATACTCAGTCATTTTAAAAGCTTGTTATTTTTGAGGCCCCAAGCTCAAGAAATGAATTCAGAAAGAAAATGAAAAAAATAACAAGACAGATAGCAGGAGTGCGGCCTCCACTAACAAAGGCCCTCAGCTGAAACCAATTTGGACAGCTCAGCTCCGTCTCAGCTCATGAACTCCGCTTTACCTCAGAGAAGCCCTTCAGCACGCGCGCACACACGCACACACACACGTGCGCACATGTGCAGGAGGCAGACTGGATTGAGAGCTATTCGGCCTAAAAGAAGCAAAGGAAACTTGCTCCTTTCATTTAAGTGACATTCTCTGTGGTTTTGATTTCAGTAGCTTAACATCTTCTGAAGATGTCTTAGGTCATCCTGGGTCTCCAAGATGGGTTTTTAGGAGACACTTTGGGTTACTGAACCTCTGGAGAAAATAGGAAAATTCCAGAACCAGCTCCTGGTGCCTTTGTTTACACTAGCCACTTACTCCTTGAAACACGTCATCTCACAAACAGCCTCCATTTTTTCAAACCCAGGAATGAAGAATTTGAAGTCCTGAAATATTTAAAGTGCCCCAACCCAGAGCTCGTCACCAGAGGGTGCCTGAATCTGAATCTCCTGAGAAGAAAATGGCTTGCTGGGTCCTGGGGAAGATTCAGGATCTTACATTCCAGCTGACCTCTATCACCTGAGGAAGGGAAGAAGATAATGAAAACATGCTCTCTCCCCCGTTGCCTTAAGACCCCAGCCAGTGTCCACCTTCTCCTTGAGACTTTCTGAAAAACCAACCCAGTCCCCTAGGATTTCAGAATCCCTGCACACATTAGCTCCCTGTCCTGACCTGGGGCACAGGCTTGGTCACTCAGTGCTGCCTGGTGTCCACCCAAGCAGCTTTGATGCTTTCTGTAGACAAGGAACACTCCTTCACCTCCAGGCCATGATAGAATGAAGTAGAGAAAAATTTCATTCTAATGTTAAGTGAGACAAGTCAAAGTCTAGAGCTGTGTGTATGATAAGCTACTAATTGTATAAAAATGGAAAAAAAATAAACTCATTTGCTTGCATAAAAATAAAATATCCTGGGGGTGCCAGGTGGCAAAGTCAGTTGGGCATCTGACTCTCGGTTTCAGCTCGGGTCTGATCTCGGGGGTGTGAGACCAAGCCCCACATCAGGCTCTGTGCTCAGCTCGGAGTCGGCTTAAGATTCTCTCCCCCACTGCCCTTCTGTACCTCCTCTCTCTCTTTCTCAAATAAATAAATCTTTTTTAAAAATCTCTGGAAAGAGGAGGGGCGGAGCAAGATGGCGGAGGAGTAGGAGACCTGGATTTCGTCTCCTCTCAGGAATTCAGCTGGATAGGGATCAAACCATTCTGAACACCTACAAACTCAACCGGAGATCGAAGAAAAGAATAGCAACAATTCTCTGAACAGAAAAGCGACCACTTTCTGGAAGGTAGGACGTGCGGAGAAGTGAATCCGAGGCGTTATTCGGGAGGATAGATGGCGGGGGAGGGGCCTCCGTCGGCCGCTTCTGGCAAGTGATAGAGCCACGGAGCACAAAATCGGAACTTTTAGAAGTCTGCTCCGCTGAGGGACGTCACTCTGGTGGCGAAGTGGGGGGTGGAACCCTCGCGGGACAGTGTGGTCTCAGGACCCTCGGGGTCACAGGAAGACCGGGGGTGCCTGAGTGCGGCAGAGCTCCCAGGTATCGGAGCAGGGAAGCCGGCTGCAGAGACGGAGCCCAGGTGCGGGCTCTCAGCTCAGGGTTGCTATAAACCGTGATCCGCGGCACAGTCGGGCCACTGCTCCTCCAGCAGGGACCCAACAAGCGGCAGATCCGGGGAGACTCACCTTCTTCCCCCGGGAGGAGAGGTGCGGGCGCGCACCGCGGGGATCTGCTGGGTTTGGAGACTCCACCCAGGGTCGGGTGCCAGATAGAAAGGCGCGGTCACAGGCCGGGTGAGCGCGGAGTGTGGCCGGAGACCGGGGAGACGGGAGTGACTGACTGCTTTTCTCTGGGGGCTCGCTGAGGAGCGGGACCCCGAGTTCTCGGCTCCGCCGGGGCGGAGACTGGGAGGCCGCCATTTTCACTCTCCGCCTCCAAAGCTGTACGGAAAGCTTGCAGGGAACAAAAGCTCCCGAGAGCAAACCCGAGCAGATGACTTAGCCTGGACTGGCAAGGGCGGGGCAATTTTGCCTCCGGCAAAGACATTTGGGAACCACGGCAACAGGCCCCTCCCCCAGAAGATCAGCGAGAACAGCCAGCCAAGACCAAGTTTACCGATCAATGAGAACGGCAGAACTCCAGCGCTAGGGGAATACTGCACATAGAATTCACGGCTTTTTTACCATGATTCTTTAGTCTTTCAAAGTTAATTATTTTTTTTAACTGTCTTTTTTTTTTTCCTTTTTTCTTTTTTTTTGAATTTTTTTTCCCTTTTTCAACCAACATCTTATCAATCCCTTTTTTAAAAAAAAAAATTTTATTTTTCATTTTTAAAGTCATATTCTATCCCTTCATAGTAGTTACCCGTATTTTTGGCATATATATAAGTTGTTCTCTCTTTAAAATCTTGAGATAGTTTCTTCTAACAGATCAAAATATACTCTAAATCTCTAGTGTATGGTTTTTTCTACTCCCCTGCCTGATCACATTCTCTCCCTTTTTTCTTTCTTTTTTTTTTTTTAATCCTATTCTTTCTTTTTTCAAACAACTTATCAAATCCTTTTTAAAAATTTTTTATAATTTCCATCTTTACAGTCATATTCCATCCCTTCATCATATCAACCCTTATTTTTGTACATATATAAGTTTTTCTTTCTTTAAAATTTTGGGAGGGACTTTCTTTTAACAGACCAAAATACACCCAAAATCTAGTGTGTGGCACTGATCTATAATCCAGCCTGATCATATTTGATCACATTCTGTTTTTGTTTTGTTTTGTTTTGTTCTGCTTTTGTTTGTTTTTATCTTTATCTTTTTCTTTTTTCTTTTTTTCTTTCCTTTTCTTTTTTCTCTCTTTCCCTTTCTTTTCCCACTGCTTCAGGTCTTTTCTGATTTGTTTAGAGTATACTTTCTGGGGACGTTGTTACCCTGCTAGCATTTTGTTCTCTCATTAATCTATTCTCCTCTGCACAAAATGACAAGACGGAAAAAATCACCTCAACAAAAAGAACAAGAGGTAGTACCGACTGCCAGGGACCTACTCAATACGGACATTAGTACGATGTCAGATTTAGAGTTCAGAATCATCACTTTAAAGATACTCGCTGGGCTTGAAAAAAACATGGAAGTTATTAGAGAAACCCTTTCTGGAGAAGTAAAAGAACTAAAATCGAACCAAGTAGAAATCAAAAAGGCTATCAATGAGGTGCAATCAAATATGGGGGCGCTAACTGCTAGGATAAATGAGGCAGAAGAAAGAATCAGTGAGATAGAAGACCAAATGATGGAAAATAAAGAAGCTGAGAGAAAGAGAGATAAACAACTACTGGATCACGAGGGCAGAATTCGAGAGATAAACGATACCATAAGACGAAACAACATTAGAATAATTGGGATCCCAGAAGAAGAAGAAAGAGAGAGAGGGGCAGAAGGTATAATGGAGCAAATTATAGCAGAGAACTTCCCTAATTTGGGGAAGGAAACAGGCATCAAAATCCAGGAAGCACAGAGAACCCCTCTCAAAATCAATAAAAATAGGTCAAAACCCCGACATCTAATAGTAAAACTTACGAGTCTCAGAGACAAAGAGAAAATCCTGAAAGCAGCTCGGGAGAAGAGATATGTAACCTACAATGGTAGAAACATTAGATTGGCAACAGACTTATCCACAGAGACCTGGCAGGCCAGAAAGGACTGGCAGGACATATTCAGAGCACTAAATGAGAAAAATATGCAGCCAAGAATACTATATCCAGCTAGGCTGTCATTGAAAATTGAAGGAGAGATAAAAAGCTTCCAGGACAAACAAAAACTAAAGGAATTTGCAAACACGAAACCAGCCCTACAACAAATATTGAAAGGGGTCCTCTAAGCAAAGAGAGAGCCTAAAAGCAACATAGACCAGAAAGGAACACAAACAATATACAGTAACAGTCACTTTACAGGCAATACAATGGCACTGAATTCCTATCTTTCAATAGTTACCCTGAATGTAAATGGGCTAAATGCCCCAATCAAAAGACACAGGCTATCAGATTGGATTAAAAAACAAGACCCATCAATATGCTGTCTGCAAGAGACTCATTTTAGACCCAAAGACACCCCCAGATTGAAAGTGAGGGGGTGGAAAACCATTTACCATGCTAATGGACACCAAAAGAAAGCTGGGGTGGCAATCCTTATATCAGACAAATTAGATTTTAAACCAAAGACTGTAATAAGAGATGAGGAAGGACACTATATCATACTTAAAGGGTCTATCCAACAAGAAGATCTAACAATTGTAAATATCTATGCCCCTAACATGGGAGCAGCCAATTATGTAAGGCAATTAATAACAAAAGCAAAGAAACACATCGACAACAATACAATAATAGTGGGGGACTTTAACACCCCCCTCACTGAAATGGACAGATCGTCTAAGCAAAAGATCAACAAGGAAATAAAGACTTTAAATGACACACTGGACCAAATGGACTTCACAGACATATTCAGAACATTCCATCCCAAAGCAACGGAATACACATTCTTCTCTAGTGCCCATGGAACATTCTCCAGAATAGATCACATCCTAGGTCATAAATCAGGTCTCAACCGGTACCAGAAGATTGGGATCATCCCCTGCCTATTTTCAGACCACAATGCTTTGAAACTAGAACTCAATCACAAGAGGAAAGTCGGAAAGAACTCAAATACATGGAGGCTAAAGAGCATCCTACTGAAGAATGAATGGGTCAACCAGGAAATTAAAGAAGAATTAAAAAAATTCATGGAAACCAATGAAAATGAAAACACAACTATTCAAAATCTTTGGGATACAGCAAAGGCAGTCCTAAGAGGAAAGTATATAGCAATACAAGCCTTTCTCAAGAAACAAGAAAGGTCTCAAGTACACAACCTAACCCTACACCTAAAGGAGCTGGAGAAAGAACAGCAAATAAAGCCTAAACCCAGCAGGAGAAGAGAAATCATAAAGATCAGAGCAGAAATCAATGAAATAGAAACCAAAAGAACAGTAGAACAGATCAACGAAGCTAGGAGCTGGTTCTTTGAAAGAATTAACAAGATTGATAAGCCCCTGGCCAGACTTATCAAAAAGAAAAGAGAAATGACCCAAATCAACAAAATCATGAATGAAAGAGGAGAAATCACAACCAACACCAAAGAAATACAAACAATTATAAGAACATATTATGAGCAACTCTATGCCAGCAAATTAGATAACCTGGAAGTAATGGATGCATTCCTAGAGATGTATCAACTACCAAAACTGAACCAGGAAGAAATAGAAAACCTGAACAGACCTATAACCACTAAGGAAATAGAAGCAGTCATCAAAAATCTCCCAAAACACAAAAGCCCAGGGCCAGATGGCTTCCCAGGGGAATTCTACCAAACATTTCAAGAAGAATTAATACCTCTCCTTCTGAAACTGTTCCAAAAAATAGAAATGGAAGGAAAACTTCCAAACTCATTTTATGAGGCCAGCATTACCTTGATCCCAAAACCAGACAAAGACCCCATCAAAAAGGAGAATTACAGACCAATATCCCTGATGAACATGGATGCAAAAATTCTCAGCAAAATACTAGCCAATAGGATCCAACAGTACATTAAAAGGATTATTCACCACGACCAAGTCGGATTTATCCCTGGGCTGCAAGGTTGGTTCAACATCCGCAAATCAATCAACGTGATACAATACATTAACAAAAGAAAGAACAAGAATCATATGATCCTCTCAATAGATGCAGAAAAAGCATTTGACAAAGTACAGCATCCTTTCTTGATCAAAACTCTTCAGAGTATAGGGATAGAGGGTACATACCTCAATATCATAAAAGCCATCTATGAAAAACCTACAGCGAATATCATTCTCAATGGGGAAAAACTGAGAGCTTTCCCCCTAAGGTCAGGAACGCGGCAGGGATGTCCACTATCGCCACTGCTATTCAACATAGTATTGGAAGTCCTAGCCACAGCAATCAGACAACAAAAAGAAATCAAAGGCATCCAAATTGGCAAAGAAGAAGTCAAACTCTCACTCTTTGCAGATGATATGATACTTTATGTGGAAAATCCCAAAGACTCCACCCCAAAACTGCTAGAACTCATACAGGAATTCAGTCAAGTGGCAGGATATAAAATCAATGCACAGAAGTCAGTGGCATTCCTATACACCAACAACAAGTCAGAAGAAAGAGAAATTAAGGAGTCGATCCCATTTACAATTGCACCCAAAACCATAAGATACCTAGGAATAAATCTAACCAAAGAGGCAAAGGATCTGTACTCAGAAAACTATAAAATACTCATGAAAGAAATTGAGGAAGACACAAAGAAATGGAAAAACGTTCCATGCTCATGGATTGGAAGAACAAATATTGTGAAGATGTCAATCCTACCTAGAGCAATCTACACATTCAATGCAATCCCCATCAAAATACCATCCACTTTCTTCAAAGAAATGGAACAAATAATCCTAAAATTTGTATGGAACCAGAAAAGACCCCGCATAGCCAGAGGAATGTTGAAAAAGAAAAGCAAAGCTGGCGGCATCACAATTCCGGACTTCCAGCTCTACTACAAAGCTGTCATCATCAAGACAGTATGGTACTGACACAAAAACAGACATATTGATCAATGGAACAGAATAGAGAGCCCAGAAATGGACCCTCAACTCTATGGTCAACTCATCTTTGACAAAGCAGGAAAGAATGTCCAATGGAAAAAAGACAGTCTCTTCAACAAATGGTGTTGGGAAAATTGGACAGCCACATGCCGAAGAATGAAACTGGACCATTTCCTTACACCACACACAAAAATAGACTCCAAATGGTTGAAAGACCTCAATGTGAGACAGGAGTCCATCAAAATCCTAAAGGAGAACACAGGCAGCAACCTCTTCGACCTCAGCCGCAGCAACTTCTTCCTAGCAACATCGCCAAAGGCAAGGGAAGCAAGGGCAAAAATGAACTATTGGGACTTCATCAAGATAAAAAGCTTTTGCAAAGCAAAGGAAACAGTCAACAAAACCAAAAGACAACTGACAGAATGGGAGAAGATATTTGCAAATGACATATCAGATAAAGGGCTAGTATCCAAAATCTATAAAGAACTCATCAAACTCAACACCAAAAGAACAAAGAATCCAATCAAGAAATGGGCAGAAGACATGAACAGACATTTCTCCAAAGAAGACATCCAAATGGCCAACAGACACATGAAAAAGTGTTCAATATCGCTCGGCATCAGGGAAATCCAAATCAAAACCTCAATGAGATACCACCTCACACCAGTCAGAATGGCTAAAATTAACAAGTCAGGAAATGACAGATGTTGGCGGGGATGCGGAGAAAGGGGAACCCTCCTACACTGTTGGTGGGAATGCAAGCTGGTGCAGCCACTCTGGAAAACAGTATGGAGGTTCCTCAAAAAGTTGAAAATAGAGCTACCATATGATCCAGCAATTGCACTACTGGGTATTTACCCCAAAGATACAAAAGTAGGGACCCGAAAGGCTATGTGCACCCCGATGTTTATAGCAGCAATGTCCACAATAGCCAAACTGTGGAAAGAGCCAAGATGTCCATCAACAGATGAATGGATAAAGAAGATGTGGTATATATATACAATGGAATATTATGCAGCCATCAAAAGGAATGAGATCTTGCCATTTGCAACGACGTGGATGGAACTGGAGGGTATTATGCTGAGCGAAATAAGTCAAACAGAGAAAGACATGTATCATATGACCTCACTGATATGAGGAATTCTTAATCTCAGGAAACAAACTGAGGGTTGCTGGAGTGGGGGGTGGGGTGGGAGGGATGGGGTGACTGGGTGATGGACACTGGGGAGGGTATGTGTTCTGGTAAGCGCTGTGAATTGTGCAAGACTGTTGAATCTCAGATCTGTACCTCTGAAACAAGTAATGCAATATATGTTAAGAAAGAAAAAAAGAAGAAGAAGAATGTAGCAGGAGGGGAAGAATGAAGGGGGGGAAATCGGAGGGGGAGAAGAACCATGAGAGACAATGGACTCTGAAAAACAAACTGAGGGTTCTAGAGGGGAGGGGGTTGGGAGGATGGGTTAGCCTGGTGATGGGTATTGAGGAGGGCACGTTCTGCATAGAGCACTGGGTGTTATGCACAAACAATGAATCATGGAACACTATATCTAAAACTAATGATGTAATGTATGGGGATTAACATAACAATAAAAAAATTTAAATAAAATAAATAAATCTTTAAAAAAAGAAGAAATAATGATTTAAAAAAAAATCTCTGGAAAGACACACAAGAAACAAATTATACAATCTCTGAGGAAGGAAAATGTATTTTTTTGTGGTCTTTGAATTTTGAAACATAAGACTGTTATTTCCTGTCCAAAATGAAGTAATTAAAACACAATTTAAAATACACATATTTGGAGCGCCTGGGGGGTCAGTCATTAAGCATCTGCCTTCAGCTCAGGTCATGATCCCAGGGTCCTGGGATGGAGCCCCGCATCGGGCTCCTTGCTCAGCGGGAAGCCTGCTTCTCCCTCTCCCATTCCCCCTGCTTGTGTTCCTGCTCTTGCTGTCTCCCTCTCTGTCAAATAAATAAAATCTTAAAAAAGAAATTTTAAATACACATATTTATTTTTAAAACATTTCTTTTCCCCAGAATTTCAAGGTAGACTAGCCAAGGTTGGCCCAATAATAGTGTACTTCTGGGTAGAGTAGACTTCCACAGACTGCAACACAGGAAAGGTGAAATATCAGGATCATGGTTCTTTGGGAGACAGGTGGAACCAGAGGTGGAAAAACAGTGTTGTACTAAAAGGTTACAGTGCCAGTATGGAATTGAAACTCCTTAGACCTCCAGGAGCATTCCTGAATTCACAAAATCACGGGAGCGTCACTGGACTTTCCTATACAAAATGGGGACAAGGACAAGGCTCATGAAGGGACTAGTATGGGGTCAAACTGAGGCAGCACACTTGGATGGAGAAGCCAGTTAGGAAGAAGTTCAGAAATTCACAGAAGTCACAAAGAAGGTATAGGGTACACACAGAACAGAGATTTGATCCAAGTCCACCTCCCAAGAGCATGCCAAACCCCAATTCAGAAGTTTATACTTACACTGAAACTGAGGTTATCCTGGAAGGAAACTTGCTTCTGAGACCCATGGGGCAGCACCCGTGCCAGCTCAGACAGAACCTCAGTGTCATCAAGAAAATGGTACTCCTTACTTAAGACACCTTCCTTATATCTGCCAGAAAACTGTCAAATCTATGATGACTGCTCTTTGAAGGGTACCCCCTCATGCTGTGTAATCCACAACATGTTAAACCACCATGGCTGCAGAGGACAACTCTGAGTAGGGGGCAGGGGGTCTGCAGGAACATGTTTGTGGATCTCAAATGGAGGCAGGATTGCCTATATTCTATAAAACCTTAGTGAAATACACACACACACACACACACACACACTCACTCACTCACCTCTTCTGCCTTTACAGAACAAAAACCTTAATGAGTAATTCACATTTCAAAAAACTATTTTGTGAAAAAACTTCCCTCAAATAATAAGTTTTCTTTTTTAGGTTGAAAATGTGAATTGTTATCACTGTATTTTATTTCTATATTTTACTGTGCCCTGAGATTTCATTTGTGCCCAATTTGTCATGGTTCAAGACATGTTAGGAACTCATGGTTGAAAGACGCCTGGAGCTGCAAGAGCAGAGGCCATCCACTTCCAGAGTAAGATGTGCTTCGTGTAGCATGCACTCTGCACGTCAGCTTCACTTAGTGATCATAGGTGATGGAATAAATTATTGTTTTAGGGATCTGCTACGGATAACAACGTTCTCCTCAGCACACAGAAATGGTTCTCAAATTCTAATCTGCATAAGAATAACCAGAGAAATATGTTAAAATTATATTCTCACCTCATTCCATCCCAACTACAGCCACCATCCTGACTCAGTGGGTCCAGAGTTTTGTTAAATACCTGAGCAAGGACTCGGTTACGGTACAAACTTCACTGTCTTGTGTGAACTCAGAGGAGACCTGCCAAACAGGAACAATAACTGTGATCTATTTTGTTACCAGTGGCTTTTAAATAAATAAGAAATAATCACATGGCTCCCTTAGGTACTTGAAGCAAATAAAGTGAAAGTCCAGGGTAATCAAAATTGCCTTTGATGTCTTCCTTCCACTGGGTTCCAGATGAAGAAATTGACTTGCATTCAGGAACTCTCGTAAATGAGAAATAAATATCACTAAAGAGAATCCCAGCAAGCATGCAGCACACAGAGAATGAGACTGACCCAGGTGACAACAGATCGGAGTCTCCCAATTTATACCAACAGAGGAGTAAGGAACACACAATTCCACGACAGAGGAGGAAGCTCTCATGCTATTAAATTCAATGCCTATATAATGTGATATTGTTTGCATGGCGTTAAGCAAAGCACTAAGTATGTTCAAGTTGCTCTAAAGCATCTTTTTTCTTCTGCCCTCTCTCCTCCCCACTGTCCCAGCCCTGAAACACATGCCCCTGAGGAAAGGGACAGGAAATCAACATGTATGGAGTCAAGTGTATCTATCCACCCTGTGAAATAGATAGTCCCCTTACCACTTTGCAGATACGGGAACAGAAGCACAGAGATTAAACAACTTGCTGCAGTCCTCAGGCAGGACAAACCGGGGCTAGGATTCACGTGCTGTTCTGCTGGCATTCCAAGTCCTGGCTCACCACACCTGGAGCATCGTGCTATGCACTGTGCCAGGCACAAAACAATGGTAACTAACACACGTAGTGACTGCATGGTTTGCTCTCAGTTTCTTAAGGCTTGCTCCCACTCTCTTCCTCTACTCCCTTTCCTCAAATCTCATTTATTTCTCATGGCTTTAAATTCTATCCATATATAGTCATCAACTTTCAAATATATATTGTCAGCCCAGATCTCGTCTCTGAGCTTCAGAGACGTATCCACTAGGCAACATATCCATGACTTACTGTTGTCTGAAATGGAATATGTCAAACACTGAACTGTTTATTTACAGTCCCTCCTTCCCCAGCAAAATCCTTTCCCTTCCCCGTTCTTCACCATTTCACTTACTGGCCCTGCCTTCCACGCGATTGCTCAAGCCAAAACAACGAGCAGCGCCCTGAATTCCTTCACCCTCCCACACAAGGTACATTAGCATCCTGAGAAGCCACCTCCAAAATGTAACTAAAAATCTAACTACTACCTACTGTCCTCTCCTTTACCATCCAGTTTTATATATATATACGCATCTGTGTACTCACGTTTCTTAGCTGCAGTGTGAGCGTCAGAAACTTTGGGAGCCACTCATTGCCCGCCAGGTTAAGGCGCCTGCCTACGTCTTTGATCTCATCTCCCTCCTCTCCCCCTCTTGGTTCCTTTGGTACCTGGAGTTCCGAGCTCTCTCCCACCTCGGAGCGTGAGTATTTGCTGTTACCTCCACCTGGACCGTTTTCCTCCATACCTTGCCCATAGCTCTCTTGGTTTAAATGTAGATCCTCAGAGAGGCCTCCCCTGACCACACTATGTAGACTGTGTCCTATACCTACTTATTTTTCTCTAATGAATACCTATCAGTTGACTTATCATCAGTTTTTCCAGGAGACTAAAAGCTTTGCGAGGACAGGAATGATTGACATAAATGGTGACGCCCTGCACCCCACTCTCACCTAACTCAAAGAGCCCCACAGGAAGGGAAAGTAGCTAAGGACTTCCTGCAGTGTCTCTGTAGTTTCATAGAAGTAGTCAGGTTGCATGTTGGGGTAGGTAGGATTGCATCCCCCGAAAAGATATGTTCATTTCCTAACCCCTGGTACCTGTGGGTGTGACCTTAGTCATAAATAGAGTGGCTGCAGATATAATTAGTTAAGATGAGGTCATACTGGACTAATAATGACCCTTAATCCAATATGACTAGTGTCCTCAAAAGAGGAGACTCGGGACACATAGACGGAGAACGCCAGGACAACAGGACAGCGACTGGAGCGGTGCACCATCAGCCAAGGGAGCCGAGGATTACCAGCAGCTCCAGAAGCTAAAAGAAAGGCACGGGACAGGTTCTCCCCTGAAGGCTGCACACACAGCATGATGCTTCAACACCTTGACCTCAGACTTTCAGCCTCTGAACTACAACTCTGAGGATGAATTTCTGTTGCTTTGAGCCATCCCGGTTTGTGGTGGTTGTCTCTTGCTTGAGGAAAGTGAGGAGAGGATAGTAATTTCTAAAATAAAATGTAGCTCGTTTTGTGGATTTTAAGAAGAGTAATTAGTCAGAAGTGAAGCTAGGCCCAATATAGGATTTGGAGAACCTGGAGATGATTTCTAACACGGGTTTTCTTCCCCGAAGGTAAAAACTCTCACCCAAACTCTACTATCTCATCCAAACCGATGTTACCCCAACCCCTGAAGCAAAAAATAAGACATTTAATTCTTTAAGCAATTAAATTCCTCATTAAACTTTTGCCACCTGACCTGAAAGAACAGAAAATCCTATTAACAGTGATGCTAGATGTTCTCATTGTTTAATAGCTGTAGTACTTTTAGAAGTCAGGTACTGATAATGAAGTTACATCAGCCTTTTAGGACATCTCTGAACACAAATTGCATTAACTCGCAAGTCTCAGTTGGTTCATCAAGAGTAATGGAATTATTACTGCCAGAAGCCACAATTCCACGGAAATGAAAATTTTATCTTTCCAAACACTATAAATGATGATGCTTGGCAGTCTTGTACTCATTGAATCAGAAAACTTATCTTTTTATCTGCATTTTTGAGATAGGTTTTAATGTAAGCAGCATTTTGGAGGGGAAAAAAAACTAACCAAAATTTAATTTAAAATAGTAGTTAAATATCGGCTAGGAAATTACTGATGGTCAAGTATTGGGTCATTCAGGCCCTTGGTCCAGTCTTGCTGCTTACCCCTGGTGAATGTGGGGCTACTCACTTCCTCTGAGCTTTGGGATCCTCATCCATTGAAGAGCAAGAAGGGAAGAACTCGATCATTTCCCAAATCCTTTCAAGCTCTAAAATAATGTTGTATGTGGACATTTCCTTATTCCTCTGCAGCTCAGGATTTCATAGTTAGGCTTTCTGACTCTTTTGAGCCAACAAAAGTTTCACTGATCTCAGTGCCCGTACCTGCTGAACAAGCCAGTGAGATGTTGTGGCTGGAAGGAGACTTGTTGAGGCTGCCTCCCATCACTGGGACCCCACAGACAAGTGTGCAGTCTGTTCATGGCACAAGAATGCCCAGTCTGGGAGACAAGGGAGACTGAACTCGTCCGAGCTCCACTTGCCAAGCCAAGCGCCTGTGAGTTTGCGTCTCTCAGGGGCGGCACCTTTTCCTAATCCACAGAAAGGCACCAAAGAGACTCACAGCAGCCCTGCGTCACCTCCCTGGATTTCATAGTTTCTATGGAGAAGCTGCCAGATTCTTTTCTTGTTTCAGAGAAAGCAGTTACAGAATATAATTACTATTGCTATTAATGTATGACTGTTTATTATCACTTATTCTTACGAACTGATAAAGAGCCTATATGCACATTAAACTAGAGAACTCTGAAACCAAACAGACTGGCTATAGAATTTCAAAATTCCAGTCCTCCTTTTATCACTATACTCTGTACATGACAACAATCGAAGTTGCCAGTTGTAACTCAGTCAGTTTCATGATTTGTTTTACAATCACATGATCCTGAGTAGGGTGTGTATCACTTTAACCCCTATCCAAGTTTCTGATATTAGCTTGCTCTCACACCATGCAATTAGTAGGAGCTTAAAGTTGGGACAACAAAGATAAAAGCATGCACCACAGATTCAGCTCATGGGATAATGTGAGACCTCTCCCAGGCCCCCCACGCCACCCCATCTGTTCCTGGGCCAACTGGGACTCCAGGCTGCCTGACCCTGGAGGCACAGGAGATCCACTGGGTCCAAGCTCCTGGCTGAGTGGCTTCGTGGAATCTTCAAGCAAATGAGCTTTTATGATCTATCAAGAAATCAGTCTTTGCAAATACTACCTCTTTCATTGGTTGTCACTGGCCACACTGCACTTGGCAACAGTCTAATGAGCCTGGAATGAAGCCTCCATCCTTCCAGATCTTGTCCTTCTTCTCTTAAAGAGGCCCTAAGATGGATTTACTGTAAAGTTTAAGCCTCAAGACTCACTGCTTGCATGGATCTTTTCCAAGACTTTTAATCAATTTTTTTTTGAGAATACACAGAATCAGCAAAAAGTATGCAGCCAAATAAGTCGGTTAGAAAGGCTAACAGCAGACTTCCCACTTTTATATGCTTAAATTACCTTCATATTTTAACATGTAAAATAGACATGGAAGATATAAAAAATTATAAACTGAACTTCTAGAGCTATAAAATACAGTATTGAGATTATTTTTATTATTATTTTTAAAGATTTTATTTATTTGAGAGAGAGAGAGAGCAAGCGCACACACAAGCAGGGGGAGCGACAGGCAGAGGGAGAGGGAGAAACAGGCTCCCCGCTGAGCAGGGAGCCCGATGCGGGGCTCGATCCCAGGATCCTGGGATCATGACCTGAGCCGAAGGCAGACGCTTAACCAACTGAGCCACCAGGCACCCTTGAGATTATTTTTTAAAAGATATACTTAGGGGCACCTGGGTGGCACAGTTGATTAAACATCCAACTCCTGCTTTCAACTCAGTCCGTGATCTCAGGGTTGTGGGATCAAGCCCCATGGCGGGCCCCATGATCAGCATAGTCTGCTTGAGTTTCTCTCTGTCTCCCCCTGCCCCACCCCCGCTCTCTATCTCAAATAAATAAAAAAGATAGACAAAATCAACAGATTAGACTCTACAGAAGAAAATATTAATCTCAGAGATAGAGCAAGAGAACTTTCCAAAGTGAGACATATACACACAAAGCTGAAAAAAAGAGATTGAGTAAGCTGTGGCACAACTTCAAGTGACAATATGCATTAATAGGAGACTACAAAGTGGGGAGAAAGAAAACACATGAAGAAATAATAATTGGAAATTTTCAAAATTTAACAAAAACTCAAAACATACAGACCCAAGAAGCTCAAGGAACCACAAACACTGAAACATAAATAAAACAATACCAAGACCTATCAAATTAATTAAAACCAATGAAGGGAGTTAATCTTAAAAGTGGTCACAAGAAGGGGTGACTGGCTGGCTCAGTCAGAAGAGCATGTGACTTTTTTTTCCTTTTTTTTATCTAGGAAGGTAATGAGGGGGAGGATGGACAGAGGGAGAGGGAGAAACAGAGAATCTTTTTGTTTTTTTAAGATTTTATTTATTTGACAGAGAGACACAGTGAAAGAGGGAACACAAGCAGGGGGAGTCGGAGAGCCACCCAGGCACCCAGAAACAGAATCTTAGGCTCCATACCCAGCACAGAGCCCGATACAGGGCTCCATCTCACAACCCTGAGATCATGACCTGAGCCAAAGTCAAGAGTCAGACACCTAGCCAACTGAGCCACCCAGGTGCCCCTAGAGCATGTGACTCTTGATCTTGGGGTCAAGAGTTTGAGCCCTACATTGGGTAGAGAGATTACTTAAAAATATATAAACTTAGGGGTGCCTGGGTGGCTCAGTTGGTTAATCATTTGCCTTCGGCTCTGGTCATGATCCCAGGGTCCTGGCACCGAGTCCCTCATCAGGCTTCCTGCTCAGCAGGGAGTCTGCTTCTCCCTCTCCCTCTGCCACGCCCCCTGCTTGTGTTCTCTGTCAAATGAATAAATAAAATCTTTTAAAAATAAACAAACTTAGGGGAAAAAAGTCATCACAAGAAAAAGACCACATACCGTGTAGAGGAACAATAATAAGAATGATAGCAGATCCATTTGCAACGACAAGGATGGAGTTAAATATGCTAAGAAAAATAAGTCAAAGACAAATACCAGGCGCCTGGGTGGCTCAGTCGTTAAGCATCTGCCTTCGGCTCAGGTCATGATCCCAGGGTCCTGGGATCGAGCCCCCAGTCGGGCTCCCTGCTCCGCGGGAAGCCTGCTGCTCCCTCTCCCACCCCCCCGCCGCTTGTGTTCTTGCTCTCGCTGTCAAATAAACAAACAAAATCTTAAAAAAAAAAAAAATCAAAAAATAAAAGTACTGAAAGGGAAAAAATGTCAATGTAGAAGTCTATACGCAGCAAAATATCTTTAAAATATTAAGTTGAAATAAATATTTCAGCCTGGAAAAAGTGAAAGAATCCATTACCAACAGACCTGAACTGTAAGAAACGTTAAAGGATGTCTTTAGGCAGAAGGAAAATAGAACCAAGGAGAAATCTGGATCTACACAAAGAAATGAAGAACACCTTAAATTGTAAATATATGGGTAAATATATGAGACTTTTTCCTTCTTCTTCAAAATCTCTTTAAAGCCATTTAAGCAAAAATGGTGTACTGTGGGGACTTTTAACAAATATAAGTAAAATGTATGACAAAAATAGCACAGTCTGGGACGCCTGGGTGGCTCAGTCGGTTAAGCGTCTGCCTTCAGCTCATGGCATGACCCCAGGGTCCTAGGATCGTGTCCCACATCGGGCTCTTGCTCGGTGGGAACCTGCCTCTCCCTCTGCCTGCTCTGCCTGCCGCTTCCCCTGCTTGTGCTCACTCTGACAAAATCTTTTTTAAAAAAATAGCACAAACTGGGAGTAGGAAAAATATTATTACTGTAAAGTTCTTACACTATAAATGAAGTGGTATATTACTTAAGACTAGAATGTGATGAAAATTCATACACAATAGGGGATGCCTGGGTGGCTTAGTCGGTTAAGCATCTGCCTTTGGCTCAGGTCATGGTCTCCAGGTCCTGGGATTGAGTCCCCAAGTCAGTCTCCCTGCTCAGTGGGGAGTCTGCATCTGCCTCTCCCTCTGCCACTCCCCACCCCCCCCAAACTCATTCTCGCTCTTGCTCACTCTCTCAAAAAAATAAAAAAAATAAATTTACATACAATAAACCCTAAAAACACTTAAAATTTAAAACAAAGTATTATAGCCAAGAAGCCAACAAAGAGGAGGAAATGGAATAATAAACAAGTATTCAAAAGAAGGCAGATAAAAAGGGAGACAAAACTCAAGATGGTAGATTTAAACACAATGACATCAATATTCACATTCAATGCAACTGGTCTTAACACTCCCAACTAAGGCATAGGTTGGCAGACTGGATTTAAAAAAGGCAAAACCAAACTGTATGCTGCCCACAAGATGGACACTTTAAATATGAAAAATACAAAAAAGTCTCAAGTAAAAGGAGAAGATAATACTATGTTAATATCTGGGTTTTTTTAAGTTTTTAAGTGGACTGCTAGTATTAACATAAGCTTTTAAAGCAAAAAATATTATCAGGAATTAAAAGGGTAATTAAATAATGATATGAATGAATGTCAATTCAACATGAGGACATAACAATCCTAAACATTAATGAACTATTAACAGTTTCAAAATACATAAAGCAAAACCAGTCAGAACTAAAATGAAAAATAGACAAAATCCACAATCTACCTGGGGATTTCAAGACCCCAACATTAAATGATAGCAATGACAGCCAGAAAATCAGTAAGGATATAGAACTTGACCACCACCATCAGCCAACACGACTTAATTGGCATTACAGATTATTTCACTCAACAGAGCCAGAAGATATATTCTTTTCAGGTGAATATGGAACACTTATGAAGATGTATCATGAACCATAAAGCAACTCTTAGAAAATTTTTTAAAAGGAATCAAATCATACAAACTATTTACTAACCAAAATGGAATTAGAAGTCAGCAACAAAGATCTTTGGACACTAAATATTTGCCCAAATATTTGGACACTAAATAACACACACTGAAAATAACCCATGGATCAAAGACAATGCCAAATGGAGAATTTGAAGTTTTGAACTGAATGAAAACAAAGATACATTATCAAAATTTGTTGGAATGAAGCTAAAGCAGTGCCTAATTAGAAGGAAATTCATAGCATTAAAATACCAGTATCAGAAAAGAATTGCCTCAAATCAGTGACTCCAGCTCACACTTTAAACTAGAAAAAGAGCAAACTACACCTGAAATAAGCAGAATAATAAAGAGCAGAAACTGGTGAAATAAAAAGCAGAAAAACAACAGAGGAAATGATGATGGAAACAAAATCTGATTTGATTCCTTTTAAATCAATAAAATTGATTTTAAAAAAGACATGTTAGGGAGCCTGGGTGGCTCAGTCAGTTAAGCGTCTGCCTTCGGCTCAGGTCATGGTCCCAGGGTCCTAGGATCGAGCCCTGCATCAGGCTCCCTGCTCAGTGGGGAGCTCGCTTTTCTTTCTCCCCTCTGCTCATGCTCTCTTTTGCTCGCTCTCTCTCAAATAAATGGATAAAATATTGAAAAAAAAAAGGGCGCCTGGGTCACTTAGTTGGTTAAGCGACTGCCTTCGGCTCCGGTCATGATCCTGGAGTCCCAGGATCGAGTCCCACATCGGGCTCCCTGTTCAGCAGGGAGTCTGCTTCTCCCTCTGACCTTCCTCCCCTCATGCTCTCTCTCTCATTCTCTCTCTCAAATAAATAAAATCTTAAAAATAAAATAAAATAAAATAAAAAAAAGACGGGGCACCTGGGTGGCTCAGTCAGTTAAGCATCTGCCTTCTGCTCAGGTCATGATCCCAGGGTTCTGGGATCAAGCCCCACATCGGGTTCCCTGCTCGGTGGGGAGTCTGCTTCTCCCTTTCACTCTCCCTCTGTGCTCTCATGCTAATAAATAAAATCTAAAAAAATAAAATATAAAAAATTTAAAAAAGATGTTAACATTAGGATTGAGAGAAAATATCACTACGTATCTTACTTTATTAAAATACAAGCGGAAAAAATACAAGCGAGTTTCCAACTTATGCCAATAGATTTGACAACAAATTCCTTTGAAGATGCACAACCCCAAAGCTTACTCAAGAATAAATAACATGAATAACCCTTAATCTATTTTTAATATTGATTTGTAATGTGAGAAGGAAATTCCAGACTCAGGTTTGCTTTGTTATGAAATTCTACCTAACACTAATGGAAGAAGTAATGACAATATGATACCCGGTCCTTCAGAAAACTGAGGAGGAGGGAGTTAACACTTACCCAAATAACCTGTGAGGCCAGCATGACCTTTATAAACTCAAACCAGAAATACATGACAAAACCCTGGAAGAGCTTATCACCACCTTTCTGTTATTTTTAAAAAGCCATAAATATGTCAATGTCTCAGAAACAGGTGAAATTACTACTCAACAGTGGCAAGATTTGAAGATTTTCATTTTATTAAAAATATAGCAACACAATAGCAGCATCATTTGATAAATCTTTACTAGTACCACTTAGAAGTAGTCCTACTCACATAAATATACACCACCTAATGCAGCATCTTTATGTTTACATTTTAAACTCTTCCCTTAATAATCATAGCATTATGTAAAGAACACTATTGTTAAGATTCAGGAGAGTAATATTTAACTGTTAAACGAACTACCTACACAACTACACAATACACCCAAATGTCATCTTCTGTGGAAATCGGGGAGTTCTGTAGATTGTTCCCCAAGTCTGCTGCCTGCCATGCAACCTCAGGTTGGTAGAACTCCATACCCTCAACTCTTAATTCCTTCAGTATGATTTTCATAAATTTCAACTTGTACATATAGTCAAGAAATTATCTATCTAGCAAATAAAAGTTAATCAGGAGTGGAGCAAACTGTATTATTCCATTCCAATCCCAGGAAAATAAATCTTAGCAGTAAAATATGTGAAGTTTCCCAAAAGTTGGCAACTTTCAAAATTAAAATGTTAGCTAGATACAAAGTAAATTTAAAAATCAGGCAATAAACTAAACCCGTTTTTAAAAACAATATATTAAGTATTATATTAAATATAAAGTAAGTTTTAATAAATTGGTTGCTAGGAACTATAAAAATACCTTAAAATAGAATGGAAAGAAATCTAGTTATTACTTACTACCAACCTCAATAGGGACCAAAAATCATTAATAGCTCCAGCTTTCATTTTTAAAATAATGTATCAATCTTCAGGCAGAATCACCAATAGAACATTTAAGAAAAACAAATTCATCCACAAACCCAAAATTAAGTAGGGAAGTCAATTTGATTTTAAAAGACTTTATATTACATTATACTGGACTACCGCTTCCAGAAATGTAAATTAGCCCTTTTAAGAGCACTAACTTTTGAAATTTGAAAATAAACAATTTTAAATGAGTATTACACTAGTTAAATAAATGTAAGAATACTAAGTATGTGTGAAAATTAAAAAATATCTAAACACATAATGAACATATTTTGTGGAAATGGCTCTACTTCATAACCCGCCCAGTTAAAATCAGATATTATCTTTTAGTGAAAATATAATGACTCACTGAAATGTTAAGTTATTCAATGCATCCCTCCAAAAGGACTCATTTTAATAGCTAATTCAACTACTAAAAAAAGACATTTAAATCAAATCATATTATTTCTAATAGATTTTTTAAATGTTTAAAAGCCTGTTACTACATATTATAATTCTTAAAATTAATAATCTTCAGAGCTGACTTGGATTAAGGGTTTAAGTTTTAAGATAAAGACAGCAACATATATATAGGAATGAATGAGGTCCTGGAAGTAACTAGTATCACAAATGAAGTTATTTTCTTCACAAAAAAGGATTCTAAATATGAGTTCTCATTTTTGAGCATTTCAAAATTTAAGTCTCTGACATTTCTGAAGATCAACATAGCATATATAGACTAACCTCCTGAATGTAAGAAATCTGAACAAAATCACAAGCTGATTAGTGTTTGCAATTATAAATTAATTAGATTAGATGGAGAATAATGAGACAATTGCAGAAGTTAAGGATTTATACTTCTTTTCACATATGAAACTAGCCAGCTTATTATGAAGGCCCATCTTAATATAAATAATTCATTACGCATTGCTGAAAAGAAAGAACAAGAGGATCAACAGAATTTGTCTAAAATGATGAACAGCAACACAATTAAGGAACAGAATGTACTCTGTATAATCAAGCTAAAAAAGATAATTATAAAGGGATCACATATAAAATGGCTATCTTCTTTGCCTTACCTCAAGTTTTCCTGACAACATCTACCTGGGTTGAAAAAGAATAGCCTTAAAGAAAAAAACAAAATGCCTTAAAAGAAAATAACAAATAAATGGAAACCTACCAGGCTCCTATAAGTGAACAAAGAAAAAATGTCTTTCTCTCTCTCTCTCTCTCTCTCTCTCGATCTGTCTCTCTCAATCTCTCACACACACACACACACACGCATACTCACACTCACTCCAATACCTCCAGGCCCTAAAAAGTTTTGCTTCCATAAGCCCATTTAAGAACATTTTTTCACTTCGTCTGGATCTCTTGTATTCCTATTCAGGTCCAACTTTCATGTATCAGTCTTTCAAAAGAAGTATCATTATTTTAAAGCTGAATATCACCAACAGGAAAAATAATCAGCAGCAAGAACCAAATTAAGTGTGTTAACTGCCAACACAGAAAACATTAAGAGTCCAGAGTACAAGAAATAACTCAAACTTTAAATGATTGTTTTATAGACACCACACATTCATTCTCCATGTCGAAACAATCTCTATGCCAACTAAAACATGATAAACTAAGATGCTGTTTTGAAATGCATAAACAAATACTTTCCTCTAAAATACTTAGCTTTATTAGAGAAATGGTACTAAAAATAACAAAGATTCAAACATTTGCTCTATTCTACTTACATATTATAAATAAGACAATTGTTGATGCAAGACACACACTCCTTCACAATCTTTCCATATGCACCCAAGCATTCTTGTATCAGAATAAGCTGTTTACCAGCCAACCGTATGTGGTTGAATGATTAAAATGACCATCTATACTTTACATAGTAAAGCATTTTCAAAAATTTTAATGTACACAGTGACAAAAAGGAAAAAAAAACACAGTAATTCTGAACACATGAAAGAGTAATTAAGCAGCTTCATAATCAAACCAGGCTTCATTGCAATAAGGGCAATTCTTTCCATTCTCTACCAAATACTTAAGTTTCAATAGTATTAACATTAAAAGAAAACTCAAGTTGAAACCAAGTAACAGATGAGCTACTCAGCTTTTTAAATCTATAAGTAATTCTTCCCATGAGGTAAGGCAACGGAGTAATCTGATTGTATTAGACTGCATTAAAATAATTATACTTGATTTTTTTAATAACATGCTAATTAAAAGGTATAACTTTGGGGGAACAAAACAATAATGAAAAGATTTCTGAAACTATGAGTTATGGCTTTGGGGGAAAATATTAGCAATGTTGTCATTTTACTACTTGTTACTTCCTGCAGAAAGCGAGCCTAAGAGTAACGGATGACCTATATTTTAAACTCAAGTAAACATATCCTTAAAACAAATAACCTCACGTGTTCTCCTTTACATAGAATTTCTGCACATCATTTATGAGAAGATAATTAAGAGGTAATAATTAAGGCCATCCAATGGAGACAACGAAAGTGTTTGCTTTGATTTAAGTCAAGTAAGAACATGCTTCATTTTCAATTATCACAGTATAAAACTGATGGTCCCAAAACTGCACGGTTGTTTTAAGCTCTAAAGTCATTCTTGAAAACAGGACTTCCCTCACATTAGGTGAACTATGTAAGAAGCTCTTCTGACATACCACTCGCACACTTCTCTCTGGGAGTGAATGGAATATCCATCTGCATTCCCTATGAACTGAGAATGACTAGCACATATAAAACTCTAGAAAACAGCATACCACATTGTAGAAGGCACTAAAGCTTCAGCTTGTGCTCCCATAGCCCACTCTGAAAACCCAGTTTTCTTCTCGTAACGGCACCTCTGCCACCCACAGCTGACAACACACACTGCAATGCTATTCCTGATAAGCTCGGAAATGTCAACAAAGTTCAAAAAGAAACGCTGACTTTGTGGGGAGACCCAATGACTCTAAACACCGAATACTAATACGTTATTATTAGTATTCGACATGGGTGCTCTTCCTTTTGAAAGAGAACAGGAGCATGCATTGTCAGTTGTTTGTTAAACCACTTAGTTAAGCAATTTTAGTCTGTAAAACTATTTTAACAACAAAAAAAAACTGTTGTCCTAAACAGTGAGCAAAAGAAAACACAATAGTGAGAATTTAACACAATCACCGTAAATCCTGTGAAGTAAATGTTTAAAACTTCTTACATACTCTGCACTTACAAGGGTGTGTATATATTTGCACCGATTTCAAGCACATCATCAAATCCGTATATACTGAAATTTAAAAAGAAAAAAAAAGTAAAACAATACAAAATTCAGCAACTACCATTTTTTAAAAGAGCCTCCAATGCTTATCTCCAGTCTTTATGGATAGTACAAATTTGGATTTTGATGTCCCATTTATTTGTAATAGTTCTTGGCAAACACTAACAAACCACATGACAAGTGTGTCAGCCACCATGGAAATGCACAGATTCTAGAAGATGAGTTTGGGTAACACGTGTTATTTTCACGATGTCCATGCTTTATGTTCTTACTCCGTAACAAGATGGCCACAAAGTCACCTAACAACTAGAAAAGCTGTTAGTCTGTATCTTTATGCTCAACTGGATTTCTTCACTGTTTAACATCTTGTCGAGAGAATCAAAAGCTTTGGATTTTATTCCAGCATGTGTTCAGAGGTGCATTTGTCAGTCCTATACTGCTTCTGTTTTGGTAGAGAGGTTTTCTTCATTTGGCTGACAATTCCCATTTTGCTGTACTTTGTTTTCCTCAGTCCTTGGTGCGTCCTTGTCATCTACTTCTTTGCCCACGCTTGAATCTGGTTCTTTATTGTGTTCCTTCTCCTACAATGAATATTAAGCCACACATTTAATATTTTTCTCAAGAGTTGCGTACTATTACATCTGGTATGGCTAAAATACATACTCTGTCAACTTAGTACGAGTAGGTATTTTCTCTCATTACCTTATCATATAAATAGATATGCAAACATGTATCAGTATGTCCTCTGTACCTCTCATAAAAGACGGAAATTGTAAATTAGAATAAAACAGTCAAAAAGAAAGTCTAAGAAGTGTTTAATAAATGTTACTGAACTGAAAAAGTAGAACAATCTGCTGAAAGAGCTGAATTGCTCCCAAAGATGCCAGGATACATTTGTAATCTGGATACCAAAGCAGCAGAATTCAGAGGATGTAGAAAAAGGAATCACTACTCGTCCTAGCAAAGACTGCTCAAGAACAGTCCAATTCTGCCCTCAGCTTAAAGAAGAATTAAATGAGAACATATGGAAAAATGCCAGACACACAGTAATGCTCAAGAGACATTATCAATGTTACTGACGATGATGATAAACCCCTACCAATATGAGAGTAAATAAAATTATAAGATGAAAGCTCCAGAACTCATAATTGATTTCCAAATACAAATACACTTACTGGAATAACAAAGCAATTAATGTAATTTATAAGTAGTTAAATATTTATCTCAAAAAACACCCTTACTTGGTGGAATTTGGTTTTCCATTAATTATTCTAATTCAACAAACCTACTAATTACAGTATATGTTACAAAACCAATGATGAAAAAAAAGGGGGGGCGCCTGGGTGGCTCAGTCATTAAGCGTCTGCCTTCGGCTCAGGTCATGATCCCAGGGTCCTGGGATCAAGCCCCGCCATCGGGCTCCCTGCTCCGTGGGAAGCCTGCTTCTCCCTCTCCCACTCCCCCCGCTTGTGTTCCCTCTCTCGCTGTCTGTCAAATAAATAACTAAAAATCTTAAAAAAAAAAAAAAAACAACCAATGACGACAGAACTTTTGACAAATTTGCTGAAACAAATCTATTTCAGGAATATATATATACATACATACATATATATATATATATATATATATAAGAAAATAACCTCAACCAGAAATCTTCGTATAAAATCAAATACATGTTATGTGTAAACAGTCTTATTGTATGCCATCCTTGGACTCCCTAAAGTAAGGAATGCATTTGTCTGAGTTTCAGTTAGCTCTTACCCCATCCCTTCAAAAATCCAGCTTAAAAAAGTTACCAGTTGAACAAATATTAAAGGACACCAAAAACATACAAGATCCCACAGCCCTCAAAAAGGTTTTGCTCTAAATCTAGTTCTATGTAGGGGCGCCTGGGTGGCTCAGTTGTTAAGCGTCTGCCTTCGGCTCAGGTCATGATCCCAGGGTCCGGGGACTGAGCCCCGCATCGGGCTCCCTGCTCGGCGGGAAGCCTGCTTCTCCCTCTCCCACTCCCCCTGCTTGTGTTCCCTCTCTCGCTGTGTCTCGCTGTGTCAAAGAAACAAAATCTTTAAAAAAAATAAAAATAAAAAAAATAAATCTATGTAAAAAACAATCTCAATTATTAATTTTTTAAAGCCTAAACAATGAATGACTGCTACTTACTTTAAGTGAAGTATTGTTCTTCTCCAACTTTTCCTTTCCATCTCGGTCATTAGAACTCTTTCTTGTAGAGCTTGAACGTTCTCTCTCTCTTCTTTCACTAATGTGGTCCCTTTCTTTTTCTCTCTTTTTATCCTTCTTATTTCTGCTATAAGAACAGTGATAATATGCCAGGTAACTTCTAAGAAATTAAAGACCTACTATGTTGTTGACAAAACAGTCTTATCTAACACTAATGCAAATGTAATCTGGTTTGACCAAGTAACATAAACAGTCCTATAGCCCCACCTGCTCCACCCCATACCCCAATTAGTTTTTTAAAGATGCCCAAGTCTTTTTTTGTAGAGGCCACCATGCGTTCACAAAAAACACAATTTGGTATTTTCAATTTATTTGTTCAAGATTTATTTATCAATCTCAACTGTAATGAGATTAAAATAAAACCAAATATATGGGTTTTTTACCCACCTTTTGAAAGCAAAAAATGAGTAAGCAGAAAGAAATGAAAAGGATAAAGAATTAGAGGTGGTTCCCAGGGAGGACTGAATGACCGAGTACCAGTAAAACTTGAATTTCAAATAACCAGTGCTACTGCCCTTGTCATTCACCATTACAAACAAGTCACACCAATTCAAATCAAAAGTTAAGAGAAGACTACACGAACAAGTTCCACTGATAAAAACAATATACCTTTAGAATTAGAGGGAAAAAACAATGCATTTCCGATCAGAAGCATAAGCTGCCTTTCTACTTTAAAAAGTTAGCTTTAACGTGGAATTCTAAGCTTTTTTCTCTTAATGAATGATTCAAAAATAAAGACAAAGACCAAGAAAACAAATAAAGAAACTGAGCAAAAAGACCTAAGAACATATGAAAATTTAGTATAACAAAGGTGGCATCTCAAATCATTGAGGAAAACATGACCTTTTATAAATAAAAGGTATGGAGACAACTGGATTATTATTTGGTAAGTGATAAAACTTGATCAATATCTCATATCTCATTCCACAACATATAAATAAGTCCAAATGGATGAGAGACCTAAATTCTTAAAATAAAATACAAGTGCTAAAAAAAAACATGGGTAAATTTCTTTACTATCTGGGTTTTGAAAAGAAAGATTTTTTAACCTAACTAAAAATCAGGTACAATAAAAGACTGATAAATTTGCCTACATAAACCTTGCAGGGAAAAAAAAAAGACATTACCATATTCAAAAGAGAAATGACATATTTGCAACATATGTGTGCATCTTTCTACATAATTTTTAAATGTCAAGGGAACAATCACATCAAACTGAGTAAAATTCTTAGGAATAAATTTAACCAAGGAGGCAAAAAATTTGCTGAAAAAGATGAAGACAAATAAATAGAAAGACATCCAGGCTTATGGATTGAAGACTTAAATATTGTTAAAATGGCAATACTATCCAAAGCCACCTAGAGGTTGAATGCAACCCCTATCAAAATCCCATTGTTGTTATTGCAGAAATACAAAACCCCATCCTAAAATGCATATAGAATCTTGAAGGATATCAAATAGCCAAAACAATCTTAAAAAGAACAAAGTTTGAAGGCACAGCATTCCCAATTTCAAAACTTACAAAAACAGCACAGTATTACATAAACAAAGAAAATAAACCAGTGGAATAGACCAGAAGACCCAGAAACAAACCCCCACATATATGATTCAAATGATTTCTGACAAGGATGCCATGACCCATTCAATGGGGAAAGGACAATCTTTTCAACAAACTGACACTGGGAAAACGATATCCACACTCACAAGAATGAAGTTGGACCATTATCTTATACCATATTAAAAAGTTAACTCAAAATGGATCAAAAACCTAAATGTATATGCTAAAGCTATAAAATTCTTAGGAGAAAATCTTCATGACATTGCATTTGGCAATGTTTTCTTTAATAGGACACCAAAAGCACAGGCATCAAAAGGAAAAAACAGATAAATCTGACTTCATCAAAATTAAGAACTTTTGTGCAGGGGTGCCCGGGTGGCTCAGTCGTTAAGCGTCTGCCTTTGGCTCAGGTCATGATCCCAGGGTCCTGGGATCAAGCCCCACATCGGGCTCCCTGCTCAGCGGGAAGCCTGCTTCTCCCTCTCCCACTCTTGCTGTGTCTCCCTCTGTCAAATAAATAAATAAGATCTTTAAAAAAAAAAAAAAAAAGAACTTTTGTGCATCAAAGAATACTATCAAGAAAATGAGAAGCCAACCCACAAAACAAGAGAGATTATTTACAAATCAGAAATGCTCAAAAAACAGCAGTGGAAGTGTGGGGGAGGATCAGCCTTACTAAACATTAAAAAAATACTACACAATTTGAATAATAAAAAGCATGGAGCATTGGTACACGAATCATCAGTCAAACCAACCCAGCAGCAGTGAAGGCCCAGAAATAGACCCAAACACAAAAAGAAATATTTAGTACCTGAAAAGGCAATATAAGAAATCAATGTTAGAAAAATTGAGTTTTTAATAAATGATACTGATCAAAAGAAAAGCATACAGAAAAATAAAATTGGACCCACATGCCATACTGTAACATAAGGATGAACACCTAATGGATCAAAGATTTTAATGCAATAAGTAAAACCATAGAAGTATAAGAAAAAACAAGGAGGGCATTCTATTATAATCTTGGAATAGAAAAGACCTTTCTAACTTTATATGACTCAAAATCCAAAAGTCATTAAAGAAAAAATTTGAGGGGCGCCTGGCTGGCTCAGTCAGTAGAGTATGTGACCCTCAATCTCAGGGTTTTGAGTTTGAGCTCCACACTGGATGTAGAGTTTAAAGAAAAAAAAAGAAAGAAAGAAAAAACTCGGGAAATTATTTAAAAAATCAAAATCCTTTGTAAAATCAAGTCTCATAATATTTTCTGAAAAGAAACAACAAAGTAAGAATGATACCTAGTATCAAATCACTAAAGAATAATCTCCCTAACACAACGCGCCTGGCTGGCTCAGAAGAGCACGCTACTCTTGATCTCAGGGTCGTGAGATCGAGCACCATGTTGGGGGTAGAGTTTACTAAAAAACAAAAAACAAACCAAAACAAAAACAAAAAAACAAAACTTAAAAAAAAAAAATAATCACTCTAATACAAAAAGAACCCCTGGAAGTAAGAAAAACAAACAAAAAGCAGAGCCCACAAAGAAAAAAAAAATGGGCAAAGCATACCAACAACTCACAGAAAAGGAAATACAAATGGCCTTCAAATATATGAAGAGAAGGTCACCTTCACTCCTAAGAGAAATGCAACTAAAATTACTATATACTGATACCATTTCTCATCTATCAGACAGACAAAAATCACAACTGTAGTAACATGATATGGTGTAGCTGACAGAAAACACTCTCGTACACACCGGCTGAAGTGCAAATTGCTGCCAATCTTTACGGAGGGCGATAAAGAAACAACTCTCAAAATTATAAACACACTCTGACACAACAATACCACTTTTGGAATTTTCCCACACAGCTGCACACAACAAAGTTAAGTCTAAAGCTATTCATTACAGTATGGTCTAATTTATAATAGGAAAATTAAGCAAACCCATTCTACTGCAGGCTGGTTAAATAAACCAAGGTAGTGCCACACAATGGAAGTCCATGCAGTTCTAAAAAAAAGAATGAAGCGGCACTTGCTGATGAAAGCTCTCCAGGCAGTTGGGTGACAAAAAGCAAGGGCACAACAGTGTGTTTTTTGTGCTAACTTCTGCATAAGAAATATGAAAAGAAACTATAAATTTCGATCTCGTGTATCTCTACACAAAACTGGAAGGATATACAATACAAAAAAGCTAAGTCACTACTTATGGACACACAGTAGATGAGTGCATGGATGAAGTGAAGACCTACAGAGGTAGAACTTTTTATACTGTTGGGATTTCTGAAACATGCAAATGTGTAACATATTACTCATTCAAAATATAAAGTTTAAAAATAGATCCAAAAGAAGATTTTTCTTCCCCCGCTCCATCTTTGGATTTAGCACACTTTCAACCTACCTCCTAGGGGATGGAGATCTAGAAGATTTCCTTTTTATAGTTTTTGATGTTCTTGGTGATCTGGAAGAACTCCTGCTCCTCCTCCTACGCCTTTCCCTGAAAGTCAAAAATATATCATTTAAAAATATAGCAATTTTAATAAAGGGCAATTCAAATAAACAAAAGCAAAAAGGTCCTTAATGCTCTCAAGTTAACAGTCTTTCAAATACCAGTTTAAACTCATGTCCTTTAAGAACATGTTCTATTTTCTAATATTCGTACAGGTCAAATTTTGAACCATAAATTTTACAGACATGAAAATACGTTCTAAGATTTCGTAACAGAAAAGGAAGAAGACTTCTTTTCATCTGGTTTATCTGAACAAGAACTTCCTGAATAGAAAAAATATTAATGGATATTTCAGATTCTCTGTTTTGCTTATCCCGATCCTTTGTCCTGCATCTAGCTCCTTGCTGCCCCACTGTGGATTATTTTATAAAAGATTAAGGTGGCTTGCAAAATTTGAACTTTACAAATCCAAGCATTTAGAATGTCTCTAAAAAAGCATTTACATTAATCTATTTTACAGAGGAATTGTTTTACCCTTCAACTTCCTACCATTTTATTGTTCTATTCATTTAAAACCGAGGGCACAAGTTGCTTAGAAGTAAAATAGTTAAAACCTGGGCCTTAAATATGAAATAAAAAAATAACTACTGAATTGATTAACAGTGTTTAGTATTATTAAAAACGATTTTCTTTAACATGTTAGCAAATGATGCATACTCAAAATTACTTCATTTATAAGCACGGTCAACTGAGAAACAATGAATTTCAAGATGTCCATAACTCAGGGGATGACGCACGCAGGAGGACATACTTACTATGATTAATGTGTCCAATGATCTCACAAGGAGCTCTAATAATTAGTGGCCATACAGGTGAAAGAACCAAATCCCCTAGAATCCAAGTCCTCCATACAACCTCAGTAAGAATATTCTAGGCTAAAGAAGCATTTTGCCTACATTTTTCATTATAAAATAAATATCAGATAATGCTCAGATGTGGTAGATACAGTATATGTTAAGACCAAATTAGCCAAGAACTTTGAAAACACCATCAATTCCAATTTTACCTAAAGCTCTCTCCTCCATTACCCAATTTTATTTCCAAGACACCCCAAAATTATACTTCCTGACTAATGTGAAAATAGGTGAAGATATTCCATTCAGTCAATGCCATTCTGTAACAGCCCAGCATAAATACCATAGATACTTATATCATAGCATGAGAATATCAATGTATGTCAGACTTTGTTTACACAAAATGGTGCCACCCTGACCAGTTTTGACTGTTTAACTTTGTTCAGGAAGCACTATGTGCAGGTGGACATCTAATAACTAACAGCTGATGATAATGAGCGCTAAGGCTGGATAGACAGCAATCTAGAACGTCAATTAGTTGAGAAAGAGGCAGTCAGGGGTAGTATAGGGAACTGTAGTTGGTTAGACTTAGATTTAAATTTTAGTTCCATACCTTACCAGCTGCATGACTAAGGTCATATTACTTAATCTGAGTTTCAGTTTTTCCAACTGGAAAATGGAGTTAATAACTCAAGCTTGATAGTGTTGTTATGAGGATTTAGGATGATACCTATAAAAGTACCATGCACAGTCTCTTGCATATACTTGGTGTCAATATTTTCTCCTTTCTCCTCACTAGCTTTATTGCTAGTTACTGTAAACACTGAAAGTTGCTTAAATATCAAAATTTTCTTTAAAAATGTAGATTAGGGGGCGCCTGGGTGGCTCAGTCAGTTAAGCGTCTGCCTTCGGCTCAGATCATGATCCCAGGGTCCTGGGACTGAGTCCCACATCGGGTTCCCTGCTCAGCGGGGAGTCTGCTTCTCTCTCTCTCTCCCTCTACCCTTCCACCCCTGCTTGTTCTCTCTCTCTCTCAAATAAATAAAATCTTAAAAAAATAAAAAAATAAAATAAAAACGTAGATAAGAGGATGATGTTGAAAATAAAAATACCAAGTACTCTATTTTTCTGAGCCATTAAAATGTTTCCTGTTAACTAAACAAATCAGAGCACATGAAAAACAGAAAAATGCTAAAAGATGACAAATTTTAACTCTTCACCAAGCTCTTACGAAAGCACAAAACGTACCAAACTTCAGAACCTTTAGAAACTAACGTTAGTCAGCATTTCTTCCCCAGGCCCCAGAGGTTAGTTAAGAATATATTTAGGAATGAATGTAAACATCTGAACTTCCTTAAATGTCAAGCAACTTAAAATGGCCACCGAAAAAATTAAATATTTCAAAGTCATCCAAAAAGTAAATTCAACTGAATTTAAAAGGAATCAAAACATTGTTTTGTGTTATGAAGGGCAATAACTAAATGATCACATAAACACAAAGGAAGGTGTGACAGACAATAAAATCACTGTGCAGTAAAGGAACAGGCTTGCAAGGCTTGACTGATGTCCACAGCAATGAGACTAAGTTAATTCTTCAGTTTCTGGTTCAGTGTGCTGAAATATGGTAGTGATCTGTTTATTTTAAACCCCAGTTAAACATACACTGTTGTTTTCAACTTTATGCTTTTGCAGCAGTTTCTTAAAGCAGGTACCAAGTACTGATTAGAGAATTCTCAAACTTAATCTCTTAAAAAGAAGAGAAAGAGCTACCGTATTTCTAATTTGGAAGTGCAGAGCAGCAGATGGAAAACTTCCCGAAAGCTATGGTATTATCATACTTTGAAACCATGATAATAATAGTCTTCTCACAGACTTACTGTGAGGAATAAGATTAGTCATGAAAAACCGTGCAGAGACAAAATCTGGCATTTGGTAAAACATTCAATAAACACCTTCAATTATCTTGTAGTACCTAACGAAAGACTGGTATTAAGAACAAGCTATTGAAACACAAAGTTAGAAAAACAGGAAATATACATTCATCTCCAATTACCTTCTGTGAAAAACCACGATTAAAATAGCCATAAAACTTGCTAAAATAGGTGTTTTATTCAGTATTTTTAAGATCTAGTTTAAAACAAGTTTAGGAACCTCATTCACTCAGTTATTGTATCATGTGGAGTAATGGATATAGGTTTAAATAATCTTGAATCAAGGGAGGTCCTAGGTCCTCTTTTTGCAGCTGTTACTATGGCAACCTGCTGCCACCTGGTGGCAGTGTACTTATTAATTGAGGGAACAGTCCTAAGAAAAAAAGTAAGACCTTAACACTGACAGATCAGGGGCGCCTGGGTGGCTCAGTCGTTAAGCGTCTACCTTCGGCTCAGGTCATGATCCCAGGGTCCTGGATCGAGCCCACATCAGGCTCCCTGCTCCGAGGGAAGCCTGCTTCTCCCTCTCCCACTCCCCCCTGCTTGTGTTCCCTCTCTCGCTGTCTCTCTCTCCGTCAAATAAATAAATAAAATCTTAAAAAAAAAAACCAAAAAAAAAAAATTGACAGATCAAGGAAAACCAAAATTTAACTGTCATGCACTCAACAAATAGAGCAGTAAAAATCACTTAAATGAAATTTTAATAATCATTCGGCATATTAAAATTTACCAAGAAGTCAATTCTTCCATTTAAAAAAAAAAAAGGAAGAAAAAAAGAAAAACTCGTCCTTGCCATCTCATCCTCCAAGAAAATAAGCAGCAGCGGCCACTGCCGGCACCAGGAATTACGAAGGATAGTTAAAATTTTTCAAATAACTTTGCCCAATTATCATCTCTTCCACCTCATAGGTTCAATACTGTGGCAAGCGCTCTACTAGAGAAATGTTTATTCTGCAATTAGAGGGCAATGATCTGGTTATTATTGTACTGTTTCCACTTATGGAGCATAATCTCTTCCCCCTTGGTTAAAATTTACATTTTCATTTGTCATCAGTAAAAAATTATCAAACCTGCTGGAACTACGAGATCTTCTTGATGCGTTGTAACTTCTGGGTGGTGTTCTGGATTTTTTATCCTTCTTTCTTTTCTCATCTATCTCTTTCGATCTGTCCTTGTCTCGTTCCTTTTCTTTGTCCTGTTCCTTTTCCTTGTCTCGCTCCTTGTCATGTTCTTTTTCCCGCTCTCTCTCTCTGTCCTTTTCCTTGTCTTTATCCCGGTCCTTTTCCCGTTCTTTATCCCGGTCTTTCTCTTTGTTTTTACCCCGTTCCTTTTCTTTTTCACGTTCCTTCTCCCTGTCTCTCTCTTTTTCCCTTTCCTTTTCTCTATCTTTTTCTTTCACTCTTTCCTTTTCCTTGATCTTTTCTCGGGTGTCTTTTCTCTTGTCCCTTTAAAAACAAAAATAAATAAATAAATTCACAACTAATATTATTCTACTCCCCAAAAAGGACCTCCCTCTCATTCCTCAACAATTATCAACCCAAAACAATTTATACTAGTTTATAATACATTACATGATAATCTCTATATAACCCAGGTGTACACGAAGCTGTTAGATGAAACAGTTACCGGTTTAATTATGTATTTTAGAAACCTCATGAGTCATTCTAATCATCATCAGATTCAAATCAATGGCAATCAATATTAATCACTACTAAAACAATCAGAAAAAAGTTTACTGTCTCTCATTAAAAACCTAAACCACAATCATTTTTTAATAAGTGAAGCCACGAGAAAAATTACCACTAATTTCCCCAAAACTCACCGTGAACGCGAACGACTCCTTGACTTCCGTCTCTCCCTTGATTTAGAGCGTTTTTTATGTGGGCTCTTAGATCTACGTCTGTCTTTTTGTCTTGAACGTGATCTATTATGGGATCTACTCCTAAAGAAAAACAAGTTGTTAGAATGTCAAAACTTACTCTTAAAATTTCAATTTTTAAAAATTTAAGATGTCTTTCAAGTTGAGAAAAATTTAAAACCTATCCCAACAGTACTTATCAATATTTTAAAATTCCCTATTACATAACGCCTCAGATTATTTCCAGTAATTTATTTATTGGCAACTTTACCAAACAGTTCATTTTCAGAACACAAAGTGAAAGAAATTATTTTCTATGTCAGACTGAAGCTGTTATTTTCAAGTGTGGCTTTCTTGTCTAATTATTATATGCCTGTTACTATAACTTCTCCCACAGAACAAGTTTGTATACCATAAACTAAATTTAACTCTTGACTTGCATGTAATTGCTTGTGGTTATACTTTCACAAGAAATCGTGGTTTTTTTGGCTCAAGAGTTTCTCTAACTGGCTGTGTGATGTGTGTCATAACATATATTAAGAATGTATAAGGAAGCACAGTACTAATTACGCTGCTAGTATAACAGGAAAATAAACATTACTCATGAGTTGAAGATATAGATAATTAAATGTTGGATTTGCAAGAACTCTTGATTTTATAACTATATAAACATAGCTATTAAAAGAAACCTTTTTTTAAAGATTTTATATATTTGAGAGTGTGAGCATGATCAGGGAGAGGGAGGGGCAGAAGAGAGGGAGAAGGAGACTCCCTGCTGAGCAGGGAGCTCAACACGGGGCTTGATCCCAGGACCCTGGGATCATGACCTGAGCCGAAGGCAGACGCTTAACCGACTGAGCTACCCAGGCGCCCCCTAAAAGAAACCTTTATTACTGGAATTCTTGCGGGAAAAATAACGATTACTCCAATTCTGAAATTCTCTAGGCTCCTTATTCCCACTGAAATAATGCTTATATAATGTGATTTTTATCCTAGTAACTATTTATTAAAATATAACAAAACTGAATGCACACAAATAACAAAGTAATGAGACTCACCAGCTCTGGAGTGAAACAATCTGGCTCTGACACTCAGCTCTGCCACATACTATCTGTGAGAACTCTGGCTACTCACTTACCCTCTCTAAGCCTAGTCTCTTCATCTACAAAGTTGGAGAATCATACCTACATCACCTAGGGCTGTAATGAGGACTAAATCAGATGACGCATGAAAGACTGCCTAGCAGTCTCGGGCACAGAGTAAATGTTCAAAATTCTTAACTCTCAAGATCATCAGCATTAATAATTAACATAAATGAAAACTTTAAGTTACAGCTTTATTTATTCCAAGGAGATCAAATGAACTTCCACAAGTATGCTTTATATAATTAAAATTCATCTTGATAGTCATGTTTTCATGAGTTAAGTTAAAACAAAGATCTATAAAAGAAATACATACAGTTAAATTCTTGTGGTATGCTAAGAAGCCAGAAAAATCTTGAGACAATTTTCAATTAATAATGAAATCCTGTTTTTTTAAACACATTTTTCAGTTAGTTAAAATGTTTCCCAACAGCTAATTTTCAACTGAACCACTCATCTATTTTACAGTTTTAAAAATCATACATTTATTTTCATACCATATTTTCAATACAAGAAGATAAGCCACAGTTTGTTGAAATCTTTATTACTAATAATCCAAGAGACAATGGGGCAAGTGGTAGGTAAAAGCAAAACTGCAAAACTTAAGACCTTTTTAATCCATTTACAGACATCCACATAAGGGGAATGTTCTATAAGGCCTTTGCTTCTATGTACTTAATAGAAAGTCTTTACATTTCTGTTCTACTTAACCTTGCTAAAAATATACATAGTAATTTTGTTTTCCTCAAACACTGCTTTCCAACCTTAATTAAGCAAAGAAACACCTTTTAAAAAAACAAGTATAGCCTTAGGAAGTAAGAATTAATTTTAAAAACACTGATCACTTGGCTTCCCACCTTACCCCTACAGGTCCTCAGAGTTTGGAAGTCCCAAGAGTAATTACTGTATTTTAATTCTGACATTAAATATTTTCATGTCCCTATTTCACCCACTAGTCACCTCCAAACAAGTGTTCTGATTAGGTATGCTAAAAGCTTCAAGTCAAGAGCAAATCTAATCCAACCAAAGAGAAAGACTTGAGTTATCATTAGGAGATCTCATTTCAGCATAATGTGCAAAATCACATTTATAAATTAAACTGTAAATACAGGGCAACTTACCATCATGTCTCATCAAAGTTCAACTCTAAGTCCGCTGTTTCCCATTAAAATACTATAAAATGTCTTATAATTCCCATGCTGGTCTGTCAAGGTTACTTAACTTTAAAATATAATAATTACAGTACTACCCACCTTTTCTAACACTGTCCTTTGAAAAAAACACATATAAAATTTTGAACAAAGTCAAAATACATCTCCCCAGTCCTAGCCAAGATCACAGTGACAAGAAACCCCTTCCTGCCTCCTCCTATACAAGGGGAAGGAAAAAGGAAAGGATAGGGGCTGGAGGGAGGCTCCAGAAGCATCTGAGAATGCTGAGAAAGTAGAAGAAGGTGGGCCTTCAAGAGCAAAGGCTCCTGCAACTCGCACTCCTGCTAATAAGTCTAGTGGGGCAGAGCCACAGCTGAGGGTATCAAATCCCACTCGCAGGGGAAGCCAAGAAATGCCTGCCATCCCCCTCCCCTACCAGGGAAGATCCTTCCATACCAAGATTCTTAAGTCAAATGTTTTCAGTTAAGGGACTTTTTTTTTTCCCTTAAAAAGAACCTTTCTTCTTTTGTATTTCTTTATGAACTCACTAGAGGCTATATGTGTTTCTGTACATGTATAAAAATAGTATAAATTTACACACTACATAAATACATGAGAGTGTTACAAGTATGTGTATGTATGCCAAAAGCAAGTAATTTCTAATGCTACATAGTTAGACAAACCTATAGGAAAACATTCTCATGGGGGCGCCTGGGTGGCGCAGTCGTTAAGCGTCTGCCTTCGGCTCAGGTCATGATCCCGGGGTCCTGGGATCGAGCCTCACAGCGGGCTCCCTGCTAGGCGGGAAGTCTGCTTCTCCCTCTCCCACTCCCCCTGCTTGTGTTCCCTCTCTCGCTGTGTCTCTGTCAGATAAATAAATAAAATCTTAATAAAAAAAAAAAATCTCATGAAGAGGAACAGTAATTAACAAATTTCATTTTAGACTGAAAAACCCTTCCCCTACTAACCCTTGGAAGGGGAAAATACCCAAATATACCTAAAATGATAAAAGCAAGCACCTTAAAGCAGAGAGTTAAATAAATCTGCTAAAACAGATAAATCTTCACAGAGATTATCAAGGAAACAATGATGTTAATCAAGTTTTGCTTTTTTCCAGCCTTATAAAACCACTAAGGTAGTGTATTCGGAGCACGGCTCTTGTAATCAACATAAAATGAAAGTCGGGTCATTGGTCTTTTTCCTCCTCAGAAAAGAAGTAATTACTCTTGAGCTCAATTTTATATTTCCTTTATCTCCTTCACCTTCACCACATCCCGTCAACCTGTAGAAATGTCCACAATCTAGTGCCACTGCTTCTATACCACTTTCCTTCTCCAGCGCTGGCTTCTGTTGCTCTAACGTATGCCTTGTACATGCAACAACTTCCTTCACTTGGACCTGAACTTGCCTTACTGGAAGCCCTTGAAGGGAGACAGTAAAACCGTATCGCAAAAGAGACCTTATAAACAAAGAATAATGGAGAAGTATACACCTTGATATCACAAAAAAAACAGACTAAACCGAGCTTGCTGATGAGGTTCAACATACAGCATACCGGTTCCCTTTTCCCCTCCTCTCAAACCTTCCTCCTTCTCTAATACCACCACACACGCCGTGCACACACACGCACATACACTTTTCTCTACATCTTCTCTTTAGACCTACGTGTGTACATATTAACACGCAATTGGGATCCACCATATACATTCTCACATTTCAGTAACACCTCCCTCCATATCTTAAAGAAGACAATAAAATTTTTCACTTTAAACACGATTCTTAGGGCACTTCCAAATTAAAATGCTGTTGCAAGTTCACGTTTTGAGGTCCACTTCAGACTAAGTACAACACAACAGATTTTTTATTTATTATTATTTTTTAGATTTTATTTGACACAGAGAGAGCATAAGCAGGGGGAGTGGGAGAGGGAAAAGCAGGCTCCCCCCTGAGCAGGGAGCCCAATGTGGGGATTGATCCCAGGACCCTGAGCCGAAGGCAGACATACTTAACCGACTGAGCCACCCAGGCGCCCCACATTTTTTTTAAAAAAAGAAAATTAAAATGACAGAACTATGTTCCAAAGTAAGATAAACAGAACAGAAACAGAGCTTAAGCATAATACAGTAGTTGGAACTAAAGCTGCAAAGTTACTGCTGTGTTTCAGGTCCCAAAGTGGGTGCAGGAGGCTCTTATCATCAAAAATACCAAAGATTTAAAGCACCTCATTTGACTCACGGAACTAGAGATAGGTAGGTACTGGAATCCAAGATATGAGGTGCTACTCCCCCAAGCCTTGAGTAGCTGGGCTGGGGGGGGGGAAGAGGGGGGAGGTGCACAGAGCCATTACAATAATATTTCAGCATCACCATACATATATATTCCCTTTTCTCAAGAAAAAGAATGAAAAATTTCTGCCAGTCCTATATAAAGAATAGTTTATTCTTAGAAGAATCAGGAATAGAGCGCCTTAAGATAGAAAACCAACTTCTAAAACAGAAAATTGAGATAATAAAAATTACGTATCAATTAGATAAAATTTCATTCTTAACTACAGTATTATAATTAAAGCAACATTTAATGATAAGCATAATTCCTGCTGAAATCCACTGAAATTTCTAAATTCTGATACATAAGCAAAAACTCAGAAAATCTTAACTATTTTAAATACTAGACCAAAAAAATTTTAAATATGATAGCAGAAATTCTCACCTGTGTTTTGACTGTGATCTTTTTCGTCTAGAATGGGATTTTGAGCTAGACCTGGATTTTGAACGAGTGTGGGAACGAGATCGACCGCCTTTTCTTTCATTGCTCTTTCCAGACTCTGGGAGGAAAAAACCACTTTGCAGTGTAAGCTCAGAACAATTAAAGATCCCAGTTAATAATCAGGCACAAGTGGAATGTACCACATATAGTGCAAGGGGCCTACTCTCTGTACATCCTCCTCCTGTGCAATTATCCTTCAGAAACATCCAAGAAAGTCATTGCATAAACTCGTTGAGTGCAGCCACCCTGCAGCAGTACATATAAACCAGATGATTATAAACAGCTGTTCGTAATATTTTGTTGCTGCCATAATGTACGATTATAACATGTCTGTAATTCCTATGACAGTGATTTTAAATCTTCTCTCCATTTATTTTGCTAGCAGTGAAGCTTAAATTCTGAGTGCTGATGTAGAAAATTTGCTCAACTGTAAACCACCTAGACATTTTTAGATTGGATTTTTAACTTTCCGTAAGCAACATGAAAGTCTGAATAGGTGTTCCTTTACCTTGTTAAAACAGTCTTTGTATTTTGCCAATCATGGGCTCTCTTTCCTATTTTTAAAATGAGAACTGTGAAGGAAAGTGAACCTGCTTGATTATAACCTTTTAATTATATTTATTCTTACTTTTCGCCTCAAAATAACATTTACACTTTGCTTTAAGCCAATCACTTGTGAGCACTGACTTTGCTACAAAAACATACAGATCTGATTAACTCAAGCTAATGTGCCTCAATTCAGTATCATAGGAAAACACAACATTTATGCTAACCAGTTCTTTGACCTTTGACACTAGTAAGTCACTTACTCTTTCTCGAGTTTCAGTCTTCTTGTTTGTAACATAGAGGGACTAAACAAGATAATTTCTAAAATTCCTTCCAGTTCTACGGTTCTATGATCTTAAACTGCAACCTATATAACAACACCGTGGCCTTACCTGGTTCAATGGCTGCTGAGATAAAGGACTGAGCCTCTCGTACTCGCTTCATTACTTCTTCTAACTCCTTAGCTGCAGCCTGAGGTGTCATCTCAGGGGGTTTTACTATTGCATTGTTGGAGTGATTAATTCTAAATTAAAAATATTAGCATATCACAAATACACACCATATTTTACAAAATATGAAACAAATGTTTATGATACACATATTTATAAATCTGAGGACATCTCGAAAGCACATTAAGAATGATACAGCTAAATACAGAATAATCAAAACCAACATCAAAACCATGATTAATCTCATTATCACTCATCTTTACCTCTTGCTAACAGAGCCAAAAGCAAGGAAAAAAGAAAGAAAAACTGAACCCTAGCTGACTCCTTAACAACTTGAATATACCAGGACAATTGCTTTTCCACACAACTTAGAATTATAATAAATTAAATGCTGACACCAATATTAAAATACATCATTTCTCATCTTGGATTATAAGATTTTGTTGGTATCTCTGCACGCTGGGAGGATGCAGGAGAGGCTAAATATATGCACAATTTTAACCAATCTTGGACCATGGTGAGTCAGATACAGCTTTGAATGTGGGAGGCACCTGATAAAACTCTTCCCTACTAGGTCAGAAGTGGTTTCTCTGATGCACATAAATGAATCTGGTGAGTCTCACTTTACCCCCTTCACACTGAGAAGACAAGCATTCACCAAAAAGAAATTTTATCCTTTCACAGCTGAATCCTGATCAAGCTGTATAACTAAGGCAATTACCTATGAAATTTAGATAAAACTGCTGCCTCAATAATCTGCAAGAAATAGATTTTCTGGTCTTGAGAATGTAAAGTCTATACCAATTTTTCATTTTGCAAAATACGATATGAAAAAATATTAAAACTCAAACTGATTGATTTAAAACACTTCTGGGTACTTAATATTATTTTCCTCTTGGGATTTTGGATTTATCAAAATTCTTATTACAGTATTACTCTAAGTTCATCTCGTATGTTCAATCATCCATTAGTCTAGTCATAATGCAAACCCAATCTGCTTTATTAGAGCTTATGGGAAAAGACCTATAATCATTATATAGGGTATATAAATAATGTTAATATCAAATTAGACCTTATAAAATAGAAAATATGTTTTCAAATACAACTTTAAAGGCTAAAATAGTAACTCATGTATTTCATTTATACTTAACACAAAGTCTTCCTTTCCACAAATTGCCAATTACTATTAAAAAGAAAAAAAAAAAGCCTTAATTACATCAGAAATACTTTAAGTTTTTCCATTATCATTAAAATTTCTTTGTTTAGGGTTTCTTACTTCAGTGGCCTGTCTCCAAACATAACTCCATTAAAAGCAAGGGCCCTTGGTACAGAATTTTGGTCTGCAAATTCCACAAAAGCAAACCGAGTTGGCTGAGTCTCATCACCTGCCATCCGCACAAACTTCACTTCTCCAACTTGTTTAAAAAATTCAAGTAGCTGATCAGCTGTCGTTGTCTGAAGAAACAAAGTCACGCTTTAATAAAGTAATTCTTTTTTAAAAAATTAGGTAAACATTACTTTATCAATCGATATGACTTTGAAGAAGGGGGAAAGAGTTAAGAGATCCTACCACTCAGTTTTTTCTTAAATTAGTTACCTGGGAATTCAAATTGCCAACATAGACTGTTCTCCTAATTTCATCAATTTTGGAAGGATCCACATTTCCCATAAGTGGTGGCTGTGGTATTTCTCCAAGTGTTGCAATGTTGGGGTCTAGTGCTGCTGCTGGTATAGCTCCCAAACTGCTAAGGGAAACACCCAACTATAAATTAAAAAAAAAAAAAGAACACATATTTTCTGTTAGTATCAAAGATTACTGTTCTTTAACCTTAAAAAGAAAACGATCAACTCAACAAGAATGGAAGGTGACTAGGGAGTCCCAACTTTAAGCAATGTATATGTCTGAATTATTGAGAAGGAGGTCACAGTAGTTCTGTGTGTAATTAGAAATACAACATAATTCTTAACTATCTGGGTATTTTAACTACTTTCAAACTTGAAACTAAAAATGAACAGTCAATTCTCAGAAGTTATTCACAGCAGTTATGTCCTATAAAGTTGCTGTATGAGTATTATGCCAATTTCACAGATAAAGAAGACTTACAGAAATTAAAATAATTTTCCCAAAGCTACTCAGCTACCAAGTGGTAAAAAGCAAGGTACTACTATACACAGACTAAAACTGAAACAGGGACAAAGTTTACCTAAGAAAAGAAAACTGAAAACCTGAACTCACCTATACTTTGATGGGAACAGGAAAAAACCTTTGAATGATCTTTTATAACATTACGAAATTCAGTTTTTAGTTCAAGCGTTAAGGAGTATGTTTTTAATGTGAACTTAAACTAGGAAAGATAGAGTATCTCAAAATTTGAAAACAGAAGACTTTGCAGAACTAATGAGAAGACATTTCAAGGGGAAACCAGCTATAACTTTCATTTCCATTTATGAGATTTAAGAAAACTGAGCACTGGGGTGCCTGGGTGGCCCAGTCAGTTAAGCATCCAACTCTATTTCAGCTCAGGGTTGTGTGATGAGACCTGCATCAGGCTCTGCGCTGGACATGGAGCCTGCGTAACATTCTCTCTCTACCCCTCCCAACCCCTCCCTCTCTCTCTCTCCCCCTCTCCAAAAAAAGAAAGAAAATTTGGGGCAATGACTATACAATGTTATGAAACTAAGATTAAACAAATACTATGTAAAAACACTTCCGAAAGGTAAAAACGTACGTTGATGAAACAAGTATCAATTACAGGTGTCGCAACGGCCTGTGTATGATCTTTTTAAAAATGTCAAATTAGGGGCGCCTGGATGGCTCAGTCGTTAAGCCTCTGCCTTCGGCTCAGGTCACGATCCCAGGGTCCTGGGATCAAGCCCCACATCGGGCTCCCTGCTCGGTGGGAAGCCTGCTTTGCCCCTCCCACCCCCCCGCTTGTGTTCCCTCTCTGTCAAATAAATAAAATCTTTAAATAAATAAATAAAATGTCAAATTATGTCTTACCCTGCTTAAAGCCAATCAATGGCTTCTAATTACCTTTTGAATAAAATTCAAATTCCTTTCCATGGCCCAAAAGCCCTATAATCAGTATGCTGTCTATCCTTCCAATATCTCAAAACACATACTACCACTGCCCCCATTTCCAAAGCTTCGACTATACTGACTGCCATTCTGTACCTTGAAGACAAAGTTTTTCCCACCTTAGGGCTTTTGCTTGGCGTTCTTTCTGCCAAAAAACTCTTCCTCAGCTTCTACCAGCCAAATCCTTCAAGCATCAGGTCACTCATCCCCTCCAAGAGGCTTTCCCTGACTTTATATAAAGTTTCACTTACTCTCTACCACATCACTTTTTTTCTTCATAGTATTTATTATATAACCTGTGGTATCTTGCTACTAACATCTTGGATTTGTTGCTCAGCATTACCACTTCAAGTTATCATAAAGTTGTATAAAATATCTTAATTCAAAATGGGTGAGTGATCTCTGAATCAAGGCTACCACCCTCTAAGCCTAGTTTTTCTCCATGGTTTGCTTATGCATTGACACTCCTTTTTTCCCCCAACACCTTATCTTCTATGGTATTATAAGGTACACAGATGTTTGAGGGTCATTACATTAAATTTTTTTTTAAAGATTTTTATTTATTTCAGAAAGAGAGAAAGGGAGCAAGCAGGGGGAGCAGGAGAGAGGGAGAAGCAGGCTCCCTGCTGAGCAGGGAGCCAGATGCAGGGTTCGATCCCAGGACCTCAAGATCACGACCTGAGCCAAAGGCAGACGCTTAACCAAATGAGCCACCCAGGCACCCCCATTAAATTTTTTTTACTGTGCAAGAGAATTATTATATATCTTTAAGTTAAATCACAAATATGACTCTTATTATTTATTAGTTTTGCATGGATTTAAAGCACTGAGCAAGCCTTTCCAGGCACTCCCAGTTGTCCATCCCTTTGACCTGCAAATTTTCTCCACTGGGACATTATATATATACATACACACACACAAACACACACACACACTTGGAATGGGCTTTTCCAAACCATCTAATCCATCTAACCTTTAAGTTTCTCAAACTTAAAGATCATTCAGCTCTTTTTTAGAAACTTTTCCCTGTCTCTTTTTTTTACTATACCCTTCTGCTACACCTATGCTATTTAATATGGCAGTCACTAATCCCATACAGCTATCTGAATTTTAGTTAAAATTCAGGGACTCATTTCAAGTGCTCAATAGTGTGGCTACCACACTCGATAGTACAGATACAGACATTTTCAGCACAGCAGAAAGTTCTACTGAATGCAGATGCTCTGTAACAATACAATTACCCTTCTTTTAATTAATCTACTTTCTAGCCCTGGTCTAAGAAACTTAAGTATTTAGTTACCCTTTTGGTCTTCGATGGGTTAAAGATGACCTAGGCTCCTGATGTAACACTTATTTTTTTTTTTTTTAAAGATTTTATTTATTTATTTGATGGAGAGAGAGACAGCGAGAGAGGGAACACAAGTAGGGGGAGTGGCAGAGGGAGAAGCAGGCTCTCTGCCGAGCAGGGAGCCTGATGCAGGGCTCGATCCCAGGACTCTGGGATCATGACCTGAGCCGAAGGCAGACACTTAACGACTGAGCCACCCAGGCACCCCTGATGTAACACTTCTGACATAGAAACCATGGCCTCGGGGCGCCTGGGTGGCTCAGTCGTTAAGCGGCTGCCTTCGGCTCAGGTCATGATCCCAGGGTCCTGGGATCGAGCCCCGCATCGGGCTCCCAGCTCAGCGGGAAGCCTGCTTCTCCCTCTCCCACTCCCCCTGCTTGTGTTCCCTCTCTCGCTGTGTCTCTGTCACATAAATAAATAAAATCTTTAAAAAAAAAAAAGAAACCATGGCCTCCCTGGAAACGAAATGTTCTAGGCAAAGGATGAGTAAGTACAAAAGCCCTAAAGCAAAAATGTGCTTGGTGTGTCTAAGAAACAACAAAGCCAATATGGCTGAAGTAGAGAAAGCCATGAAAACAGGTAGGAAAAAGGTCAGAGAGGTAAGCAGGAGCCAAGTCACAATGGGCCACCTGTCCCGTTTTCTAATTCAAATTGTTCTTCATAAATTAAATTTCAAAATAATAGATAACTACAGCTGAATTTAAAGAAAACCATTTCCCCTCAAGGCAACAAATTAAATAAAAACTTTATGCTGTTGCTCAATAAACCCTAAGAATTGTCAAGATAGCAAAACAATACTTTCTGAAAAAAAATAGTGATCCAGGAATTAATGTGTTAAAATATACCAAAATATAACCAAAATAAAATTTTCTAGAACATTTCTAAAAAGCTTAACTCAAACGATCAGATGATGAATTAAAAAGTATTTTCCTGGGATGCCTGGGTGGCTCATTCAGCTCAGGTCATGACCTCAAATGATAAGATGTTGAATTAAAAAGTATTTTCCTGGGATGCCTGGGTGGCTCATTCGGCTCAGGTCATGATCTCAGGATCATGAGATCAAGCCCTGTGTCAGGGCTCCTCGCTCAGTGGGGTCTGCTTGAGATTCTCTCTCTCCCTCTGCCCCTCCCCCCACTCACGCTCTTTCTCTAAAACAAATAAATACATCTTTAAAATAAAAGGGGGGGTACCTGCGTGGCTCAGTCAGTTAAGCGTCCAACTCTTGATTTGGGCTCAGGTCATGATCTTGGGGTTGTGAGATCGAGCCACATGCCAGGCATCATGCTGGGTGTGGGACCTGCTTAAGATTCTCTCTCCCTCTGCCCCTCCTCTCTTTCTACCCCCCTCTAAATTAATTAATTAAAAAAAAATCCTCCTCGCCAAAAAAAGAAATTAAAAATAATTTCCACCAGCGATCACAATGCAGGTCTCCAGCAGTTCAAAGTTATGCAAAAAAAGACCTAAAATTTTGCACTTTGTTCTATAACTTTGGTAAATTAACTACCATCAAAGGGGTAACTGGCTGGCTTAGTAGAGCCTGAGACCCTTGATCTCCAGGTGAGTTAGAGCCCCACAATGGGGGTATAACTTACTTTAAAAAAAGGTGGGGAGAGGGCCTGGTTGGCTCGGTTGGCAGAGCATGCAACTCTTGATCTCAGGGTTGTGAGTTCAAGCCCCACACTGAGCGTAGAGATTACTTAAAAATAAAATCTCTAGGGGCGCCTGGGTGGCTCAGTCGTTAAGCATCTGCCTTCGGCTCGGGTCATGATCCCAGGGTCCTGGGATTGAGCCCTGCATCAGGCTCCCTGCTTGGCGGGAGGCCTGCTTCTCCCTCTCCCACCCCTGCTGCCTGTGTTCCTTCTCTCGCTGTGTCTCTCTCTGTCAAATAAATGAATAAAACCTTTAAAAAAATAAAATCTCTAAGAAAAAAAAAAGTATTTTAAAAAATTTACTATCGGGGCGCCTGGGTGGCTCAGTCGTTAAAGCGTCTGCCTTCGGCTCAGGTCATGATCCCAGGGTCCTGGGATTGAGTCCCACCTCGGGCTCCCTGCTCAGTGGGAAGCCTGCTTCTTCCTCTCCCACTCCCCCTGCTTGTGTTCCCTCTCTCACTGTGTCTCTGTCAAATAAATAAATAAAATCTTAAAAAAAAAAATTTACTATCATAAAGCTAGTATTAGTTTACCCCCTAATAATCCAATACCACAAAGCTAAAATACAACTTGCAATTAAGGTGACTTTTATATTTTGTCTTGTATTCATTTTTGAAGAAAAATGACCTTTCTTTAAGATAAATATGACAAGAGCCCAGTAACAGCAAAATCTTTTTTAACCCCTCTTAGAAATCACAAAGAAGGTATTAAATTCCTATTTAATTGCACATAGTTAATGAAAAAATATCTTTACCATGTTTTTACCTTGCTGTATTTTCTCAGTATCAGACAAATGCTTCTCTGAGATTCTTTTTCCTGTTACAAAGCTGTGGATCATTTTATTTTATTTTACTTTAATAGATTTAGTCCTTTTGAACTGGGAAATATAGTTACTAGATTTTCCAATTCCCCATGCGATCTAAAATGCTTAGTTTCAATAACTGATTCTCTAACGAATAATCTATTTTAGTTCTCAAAGTTAAATGAATGCCCAATTACTTCAAAAATAATTCCAAAAGTCAGTTTAAGTCAATGATAATGTGTGTGTGTGGGGGGGGGGGATTAAGTAGACATTAAGTAGAAAAATTAAGTAGACATTCTGAATCCTTTTCATTTAAAAAAACGATTCAAAACAGAAATAATTTTCTAAGCTCCTTTTCAAATGATTACACAGTTCAACATAAATCTCTTTCAGAAGAGGGTGTGTAATACTTACTGTAGTCAGGGGATTTGGGGTCGGTATGGGAAGCAAGCCTGCACCAGGCATTAGACTTGTCATGGTTGGAGCAGGAGCCAATAAAGAGAGGGCTTTGGATTCCTCTGGAATTTTACCTGCAGAGGCAAGTTCCAAACATTACGGAAAGCAGAAACACCACACAAACTTTACACTATGATTTTACAATTACCCTTGCACTTAAAAAATAATAATAATAAATGAATCTATCTATCAGATCTGTACAAAGAAATAAATAAGAACTTAAGTCTTTCCTTTTATCCTGCTCTACTAGGAAAAATAAAAGTGAGCAAAACTTCAAAGACTAACAATCTCATTAATGGAATATTATTTTAAAAATTGAATAATGTAGACAATTATTTAACACTTTGAGCTATGGGTCACCTGTACTGGAAACTTAATGTTCATGAACCAAACGATATCAAGCATGGACGCTTTCCCAGGACGGTGTTTTCGCGGTGATCGAAAGTTGTGTTACACATGACAACCGTTCGTGTTGGCTGCATCACTAATAGCACACAGAACATCAGATACAGAAAAGAAGAACATTTTTTAAAGTTTAATCCCCAGAAATGGCAAATAACCAAATTAGTCAAAAAAAAGAAAAAGAAAAAACAAATATGTGCGAATTGAAATTTGTTCCTTAATGAGTGCTCCTGGTTACTAAAACTACCTACTGGTGATGCAAACAGTTTTGATAACCTTCCAATCAATTCCATTCAATTTCAAGTAGACAGAAAAAAACAAAAGCCTATTCCATGTAATCAGCTTCAATTTAAAGGATGCCTACACCCAGCCGGTTAAAAAGACATCTCACCAACCAGGTCAGAGATGCCTAAAAGAATCCAATTCCAAAAACTATGCCTTGTGAAACTACTAAAATTTTTGAGAATCACTAACAAAAAAAGTTCCCTTGTCTCAGGTAACTTCTTAAAGTCCTGACTTTTAGAACCAATTTATGTATACTTATCTGAAGAAGGGGGTTAATGCCTAAATGTCGTGCTTATAACCATCTTAACTGCCTAATAAAAATGACAGTAACACTAAAATAATCTTAGACACTAAAAAGAAAAAAAAAATCCTTACAACTAAAAAATGAAAAATTTACTCTAAAGTTCATCAATTTGCCGTATTTAATTACTAGACTCTAATCAATTAATTTTGATGTGAACTGCAACTTTCACACATTTTCCCTTTGTGTCCTCTCTTTCTTACTGACACCGCTAAAATTATCTCTTGGAAAGTTGACTACGTATATCTATTTTGGAAGAACTACTTATAGTTATATGTAGTTGGCTATATATTTCCATTATGGAGTCCTCAAAAATAATTTAAAACACAGTGTACAAAGTCACACTAAATTGGAAATAGCATATGGAGTAAGTTTTCAAAAGCACCATGCTGGATTTTAGAAGTAAAAATTCTACTTAAAACAACCAGATGTGGAGGGATAAATCTCTAAACAATATTATCTGAATATACCTCTAAACATGGATGGAATTCAAGACAGCTTTTAAATTTTGCTTTAAATAATGGTTACACCTTATTTATAGGAACAGAAAAATTACATTTGATTAGCTTTAACAAATGTCTACTTTTTCCTAAATTTTGCAACATCTAAGTCTACATTAATTTACTGATTTCAAAAACAGTTATTTTATTATTTCAGTGTAAATTCTGCACAAGCACAGATTTTTTAACATGCATAAATGAAAGGTAGGTAGGCCTTACTGAAGACATCAAATAACAATTTATTTTATATTTATTAGTTACTGGTATTAATACACGTGTCTATATACCCACCTATATATACTAAGCTATTTAGATTGCTACCAGACCCATTTTAACTGTTATATATAGGTATTATTTTTAATGCTTATAAAACCTGAACACATCTTGATAAATTCGACTGAGGTCCTGTAGCATAAATCTTATGCTTTGTCACCCTAATTTATGTACCCAAAAAACAAATTGTTTCAATTTATTAATGTCCCCAATTTAAGATTACTTGTCAATTAAGTAAGCAAAACTGCCCATAAAAGACAGTGTAGAAAGACTACACAAAATAAAAAGTATTCAACACAGGCCAAAAGATGAATAATTAATATCATACTTTCACTTTTGGCTTAAAAAAAGTAACAATCAGTTATCTGAGTCTCACTACCTCTCATAGTAGTAATAAACTATTATAAATATTAAGTCTAACTGTAAGCACATTTTTTATTTTAATTACCATTAAAGACATCTTAAGAAAAAAGTTCCATTGCTTAACTCCCAAGATAGAATTCTATCAAATTTATCCTCCAAATACTACCAGAGTATATACAAAAATATAAAACAAACAAGCATTTAGCATTTTTCCCAAACTATACTCCTCAAAGACAACTGAGAGGAAAAACCTCTCTCAGAGTATTAAAATTAATAGTCCTAATCTCAGAATCCATTTAGAAGCTAGTAACACCTGAAATTTTTTCAAAAAATTCAAGCAGAGAAATACACATGCCAAGTAAGTTTTCAAAGTTTGTCCAATATCCATTCCCCACACAGGCAGGTAAAAGTCTTTGTAAAGTCAAGGAAATAAGTTCTTTCTGTAGTAAATAACTCAAAAAAGTGAATGTCTCTGCTTGTCCTCTACCCCTAGATTATTCTAAGAAATTTACTTATTTTCCTTGAGGATTCTGTATGCCTACAATTCTAGGGGGGGGGAAGGATGAAAATTAGAAGCTGTTAATTGGTTTTTATGAAAGATGTAGATTTGGGAGAAAAATCTGAAATGTTGCAATGAGGTCAGGAAATGTTCCTAAGAATTCTAACAGTGTTTTAGTGTTTCGAGAACAAAATGTACTATGCAGTCTATAAACACCAATTAAGACTCACACTGAGCTTCACAACACTGTATCCTAGGTTTACTATGAAAATTTATTTCACTCTAAGATTGAGCTCTGCTAATCATCTCCCAATATAATCTGCAAAGCAATGTTATGAACCCTTAATGGAATACCATTTACAAAGAACTGGAAAACCAGCTCACAAGTTAAAGTGAAAGAGATTTAACAAAACAAAAACAAAAACAAAAACAAAAAAAGGGACAAAATAAAGAAAAAGAAATGAAATTAAAGTAAAACAATAAAAAACAGAGACAGGGCGTCCATCTTCTGCGGTTCAGACTCCGATCTCATTTCCCCAATGAAGGTTTCACTTGACGGCAGGTTTAGTGGCATGGCAAACAATGCCTAACTCAGGCAAGTGTAACAGGTCTGCCTTGGCCAGTCTAGTCATCTAATAATGCACAAATATCACATAGAGAAAACATACAAAACCAAATTAATAGTCAAAATCCATCTACCAGAAAATGTGGACATAAAGTTACGACTGATGATTAGGCTTGACACCCTTGTTATGTTTGACCTTATCTTTTTCTAAGTGTTAACATTTATAAAAAAGAAATCTGAGATGCACGCAACAACAAAAAGAGGTCATATCTGGACAAGTATAATGAAAGCATATTTTATTTTGAAATGGCATGTTTTATTAACAATAGCTAATGCTTAATACGCATGAAACTCTTACACATTAAACATTACTTATACAGCTTAGGATCTTGTTACAAAACTGCATTACAAAAACAGCAAATTGAAAGAAAATGAAAAAACTTTTCTTAAAACTGTTTCTATGGTTTTCTCATATCTTTCACAATGCTGTTTCTATAATATCAAAGAAAGAATGCAACCAGTGAAGTAAATAGAAGAATGCTTACAGCACCCCATCTTCCTCTAAAAGAACTTACTCCACTGGAACTCTTTCCTTTGGTTTATTTCAAACTCACTTTGCTATCTTTTTCAGTATAATAACACATTATTACTTTGCTTGCGGTGCATAATCAGATCTTTAACAGCTCACTGTAACACTCCTCAGATTCTAAAAGGTTATTCGGTGGTATTTAGTTAAACTAAAGAAAAACGTGTATCTGAATGTTTCTCTAATAGCAATTATTTTATCAGTGTTCTAAAATACTTACAACTAAACTGCAATAAAAATGTGCTTAAACTTTCATGTTCAAAACCAGAGAAACTGTCTCAAAGTGGTAATATTAAAAATATTCAAGAGCTATTATAATAAACGTGTATTTATTAAGCTCTATTAAGTAAAACAGACAAAAAAGAGAACCTCTACATGCCCATAACCTTGAACACTTACGACAAATCACAGTATGGGCTTCTCAAATATATGAAAAATTCTATGGAAATATAGCAAGGTTCCAACAAAGCAACACTGATAAAAAATTCTTCCTTCCAATTCAGTAAGCTAACATAATACAAGATCCTGCACTACTGGAAGCATAGTTTTCTATGATTAATATTCCCATTTAATAAAACTTCTTATTTTTTTCCCATGCAGTTTACCTGGTATGAAACTGGTATGAACTTGGTATGCAGAACTAAACCATTTACCAGCTCTTTTCTCACCTTGCTCTCCAATTCTGGGCTCACTGTCCCCTTACAGATCAATAGATAAGGACAGATTCAGCAAATAATTAACTTTAATCCATTTTTATTCTACCTTTCCCCAGGCATGGGAAAAATACTTTCAAATTCATCTGAAAAAAAATCCAGAATGTCCTATTCTGGGACTTCAAAACCAAAAGAATGGTACCTACTGTACCTAACTGTAATGTTTCTGACATCCCAGAATAGGCATTCTGAAATAAGCATCAAACTTTAAAAGTGCAGCACTGTGTACCATATATCAAGTTATTTTAATATTAGCCTGGTTTCTAAAAGAGGCTTTAAAACATTACATATGAAAGCTCCTTAAATTGTTCCAGGTAAATTTTTTACATTGTACAACAGTTACCACCATCCACCAGGGAAAACATACTTTAAGGACATTTAAATTACAATAACCTATTCTAAAATAAATGTACACACACCACAGTGTGTACTCTAAATAAAAGTTAACTACACACCAGAACTGTCAAATTCAGCACAGCCTATTATATGTGAATGGCTCTGTAAACGGAAATAACTAAAAAATAAGTATTGGTAATAATTAGCTCTTAAAGCAGGTTAAGTCTTAAATTAATTTAATAACTATAAGGCTTTTGGACTTGTTCCCATCTTCAACAACTATTTCCTTGATGGAAGCTTTGGAAAATTACTTTCCATTCAATTACACATCCCACCCCCCAAGAAAAGCAAGCCATTAAAAGAAAAAAATAAATTCCAGTTGCATAGCAATCACAATGAATATGCAATAATGGTCTCTATGACAAGGTGAATTACCTTAAGAGGATACTTCAGAGATTAAATTATGAGTATTTTTCTAATGAACATAAATACCATTTAACCCCAAATTTGGCAAAATGTACAGTTTTTATGTCATATCATTAATATTGTGTACAGAGGGGCAAATGTTCACTTGTTTATACATTTAAAATAATTTCCCCTACCAATTTTATATTTTAATTTCAGAAAGCTTTGTTTACAACTTGCAAATTGACTACAGAAAGCCAAAGCAAACCACAAGTCATTCATGAATTTTTTTAAATGTTTGGCTATTAAATCTCAAGCATACATAAGTAATAAATTAACCACTGTATTTTATTATTAGGTAAAAATTCTTTTCTTCTCCAAATTTCATTCTTAAACACACACACACACAACAGTGTACTATCTACCTACCAATTTCTAGGAAAGCCAAAGGTAGTAACACACAGGACAGAGATTAAAATAATAGGAAAAAACACGGGAGATACCAACCTTCTGCACAAGGTACAACTATCAGAGCTCTGTCAATAAAAACCGTGTTAGTTAGATGCTGGGCCACGCCAACACTTGATGGGTCACGAAACTTAACATAACATACTTTGGAAGAAAAAGCAAGAGGTGCGTTGCTGCAAGATAAAAAGAAAAACAATTGGACTAATAAACATTTGGTTGGTTTTGTCATTTTCATTTGAAATTTCTTTCTTAGATCTTTATATAATCTTACATAATCAAGACAAGAATTTTTATTGCTAAGGATCATTAGCACATAAAAAGATTTGCATTTTCAAGTTTTTACTTAAATTCCAGTTGGTTAATATACAGTTACCATCAGTTTGTTCTCTATAGTTAAGAGTCTGTTTCTCAGTTTGCCTCCCTCTTTCTCCCCTTCGCTCATTTGTTGTTTCTTAAATTCCACATATGAGTGAAATCATATGGTATTTGTCTTTCTCTAACTTATTTTGCATAGTATAAAACCCTCTAACTCCATCCATGCCATTGCAAATGGCAAGATTTCGTTTTTTTATGGCTGAGTAATATTCCATTGTATATACACACAGCTTCTTTATCCATTCACCAATCAATGGACACTTGGGCTGTTTCCACATTTTGGCTCTAAACTTCGGGGTGCATGTATCCCTTTGAATTAGTATTTTTGTATTCTTTGGGTAAATACCTAGTAGTACAATTGCTGGGTGGAAGGGCAGTTCTATTTTTAACTTCTTGAGAATCCTCCATACTGTTTTCCAGAGTGGCTGTACTAGCCAAAACTTAAGTCTTTTCATGGTGATTTGTCTGCAAAAGTTGACAGCAATCTAGGAAGGCCTATCATTTTATTTGTAAAAACTGGAAATGTAAATTAACGAGTTCCTAAACAGAGCAAAATTGAGAACAGCAGATTTAACCCAAAAATATTCAGTCTATCATCTGAAGCAAAATCACTTTTACATAAAAGTCCCAATCCTCATGACTTCAAATTTTGCAACCATTTTCAACCCTTCCTAATGTGACTCCCCAGGTTTTAGATCACTAAAAACTTCACCAGAGTCTTGCAAACAAATAACACAGAATTAAAATTAAGGTCTTTCACATGTACTAGAGACTGCTTTAAGCTAGGCAGCATTGTGATTTTCCAGACAAAAGATTTTACAAACAAAATTTAACGTATTTTATATGCAAAAGAACATACTCTTCTAAATCGTACCAGATTCAGTTTAATCTAGGTAGACCTGTAGTAAGAAAACGACATAACACAGATGAAAGCAGTTTTTCCATAATATGAATCCATCTTGTTAGACTGCAAAATATACTATATTCACTGAGGATCATTTTGTCAGTCTGTCCAAGATTATTTTCAATTCAAGTCTAAAATTGTCTTTAGCAAGAAAAAAAAACACCCAAACTAAATATACACCTAATATAGAATACACTCCTTTAAAGCATTAAGATTTTTGACCACTAAGAAAGAAGTGAGATGATCTGAAAAATATCTCTGCCTTGTACAGTAACAATTTAGTTTACAAAACAAGTCAAGAAAGTTGACCATAATATAATCCTAGCCCTAGTAAATGGCAAAGGTGGGACTTAAAGTCTAATTATCTAAATCCAAATCTTGTGCAATCTTAATCATTCAACTAATCAAGAATTTTAAAAGCATTTTAGGGGTGCCTGGGTGGCTCAGTCAGTTAAGTGTCCGACTCTTGATTTGTGCTCAGGTCATGATCTCAGGGTTATGAGATTGAGCCCCATGTCAGGCTCCACACTAGGCATGAAGCCTGCTTGAGATGCTCTCCCTCCCTCTCCCATTCTCTCTAAAAAAGAAGAAAAAAAAAAAAAGAATTTTAAAAGCATTTTAATGTACTATTTAATTAGCAATTCCAAATATTAGCCATTTTTAAAATTAAAAAAAAATCACATAAAGCAACAAATCCATCTTGGTAACGGTTAAACATACATATTTATGCTATTACCAAAACACTGTGACAATAAAACATATTAGCATTGAGAACTTGACATTATTTATATTATTATTAACATAACTAGTCAGGGTAATGAAAGTTGACAAAATGAAACCACCTCTTTCTCACCCAACCCAACTCAATTCACTCCTGCCTAAGGTTATCCAATTCAGGCTTCAACAGGCCCGCTCCAATGATGCCTACTCCCCACCTCCCCACACAAACATCTAAGTCAAACACTTCATGAATTTGTCACTGAGGTAAAAACAGTCGTATCCACACTTAACTCACCTTCACATTACCAAATCTCCAATTTAGGCCTCTCTTGAGCTTTTGACTCCCAGATCCAAGTGTCTGCTGGAATATTACTCCTTGATGGTCACAGGGCCCACCCCCAAAAAGTTATGGAGTCTAAAATAAAGCCATCATCCTTCTTCCTCACCAATCCTGGTGGTCATCCTCACTTCATCTCTCAGTTAAAAATACCACCATATTACTCAAGTCATAAATCTAGGAGTCATTAAATGTAACCACCATTAGTACCGTTCACTAAATACTTCAAATCGCTTCTGGCTACATGGTAAAATTCCATTTCTTTGTTCCTTGAAGTCAGCTGTGCCCAAGCAACTTGTTTTGGCCAATTATGTATGAGCAGAACGGACATTCAGGAGCTTTAAGGGTCACTGCTTGGCTCTTTTCCTCTGCCACAGTGACCAGCAACATTTGAGAAATGGGTGGCTGCTACATCGGCTTTATCCCAAAGTGAGTGACCACAGTAAGTAGAGTTCCCTACTCCACAAGCTTAGACTAAGAAATAATCTGGTTTTACACAACTACTGAGATTCGAGGGTGTTTCCATCCTTGACCCTTCCCTCTTCATCCAATTGGTCATTAAATCCTGTGAAGACTGTATCCCAAATATTTGTCACATGAATTCTTTTATCATTCTCACTATCAGGAGCTTAATTCAGGCCCTCATCATTTCTCACCCAGATTATCACAATGGCTCCTAAACAATCACAGTGACTCCAAACCCAACTCCTTAATAATGGTCTTTCACAAAAGCTGCCAGAGTGATCCTTCAAAACTATAAATTTTGTCATGTCATTCCACTGCTTAAATTTCCTCACAGACACCCTTTTGTTCTTGCTTTATCATCTAAATGCTCCCAAAAACCAGGCATTAGAAATACTTGTGGTGTCCAGAACACATTCTGAATATCTGGGCCATCTTTGCACATGTTCCATTTGCCTATGATATCCTTCCTCTCTTTTTGAGTGGTAATTCCACTTTTCTTCAAGACTCAAGTTTCCAAGTCTTCTGGAAAGCTACTTTAAGGTATCAGTGATTAAGGACCTCTCCTCTATAAACATACATATTTATGCTATTACATTATTATTATGCTACCAGGGCATTCTATACACTTTTAGCACAGCCTCATCCATTTTCTTAGATGAAAACTCTCAACAGATTTTGGAAGCCTCTAGCCACAATTGATTGGCCACATGACACAAGGGCCCATTTTACTGGCTAACCAACAACCTATAATTTGGGTGGTTTGATCAAATCCACTTAAACAATTAGATTCTCTCTCTTGGGCTGAAAAGTCACTTATACTCAGGGCTTGGGCCAGATGCCAAAATACTGAGTACAAAATAAGTCTGCAAAGAAAATAGAGCAGATACACGGAAACAAACTGAGCAGACAATAAAGCCTCTGAGAAGAGGCAGATAGTCGCCCTGGATGCTGATTATCTTTCTGGTTCCCAGTCCCAGTTCCCATGAGGCCTACTTAATACTACAGTCTTTATTTCAATTTAGGAGAATATCCATCTTTTTAATAATTTTCTCTCTTCACGAGCTAGACTGGGTAGGGCTGTTTCTGTCTTTTGCAATCAGTACTCCCCACCCCCGCAAAAAAACCTTTAATTACAATAAGCTACTAAAGCCCTAGCAATTACAAGTATACTCTCTTTGAGCACTGAAATCTTCAAGAGCCTAACAAACCACCACTGAAAGTACATTCCCTAAATGGACAGATCCTTTTGTGAAAGAATGGAAACCTAAATAATCACTATTGAAAACTAAAAACACATTTTCCAATACCCCTACTTAAAACCCACATCATTTCAGATTTAAAACATCCAGAGGAAAAGGAAATATGAGCCTGGATGGTAAAGCAACTTCATGTTATGACAGACTACAAAAATTTGAGAAGCCCAGAACTGGATAAGAAAGGCTGACCTGTGCGGACCAAGCATTATCAAAGAAGTGTGGACACTAGACATAGCTACACCACTGTTCTAAAGAATTTTATCTTCATCTCCAATTACCTTTCTTAAAATACAGAATAGAGATCAACTTACGTTAACACTATTTTATTTTGAGCATTACAATCTAAAATACAATATAGTGGCAAGCCTAAATACAGAAGATGAATTTCTCAACAAATGTGTATTTATTTATACATCATTGTTTCCAAATTTTATATTTACAGCTTTCATTTTAATACATCTAACCTTTTAAATATTTACTTTTTTTAATTAAATAGAATTATCATCTTTAAGTGTAATTTTGACCTAGAGTTTTAATTTTTAAAAGGGCGTTACATATTCCATTTGGTCTAAACATATGCTTCTAAGGAAAGTAGCAAGAGACCAAAATAGCAAATTTTATTTCCACCTCATTTGTTGAATAAAATTTTGTTTTTGTTTTTGTTTTTGTTTTTCCAAATATAAAACTTTCTACAATTGTTTTTCCAAAAATTCAGAATTTCTGACCAGGAGTTTATTTATTTTTTAAAAAGATTTTATTTATTTGACAGAGAGAGGCACAGCGAGAGAGGGAACACAAGCAGGGGGAGTGGGAGAGCGAGAAGCAGGCCCCCCGCAAAGCAGGGAGCCCGATGTGGGGCTCGATCCCAGGACCCCGGGATCATGACACGAGCCAAAGGCAGACGCTTAACGACTGAGCCACCCAGGCGCCCCCTGACTAGGAGTTTAATGCAGAAATTACAGAACCAAATTTTTGAGCATCAGTTAAATTTCCTAGGCTCTAACTGGTTATTTTGTTCTTCATTAAACTTGGTGATGGCACAGTACAATCTTTTTTAAAAAAAAGTCAAGTGGTACTAATATATCCAGTCTTTTACTGTAGGGTCTATCAAAAAGGATATAATCCAAAGCATGGACAAAGTACACAGACTTATATATAAAAATATTAACTGACACATAATTTATAAGTGTTTCTCAGCAGGACTTTAGTGGTACTTTGGATGGCACAGTTTTTCCTTATGTTAAGATCTTCTATCAATTACTGACACTTGCCCACCAAATGCCAGAAGGCGCTCCAATCAATGCAGACAATCAAAAAGATACGTTTTTGTATCTTTGCTAAAATCCATTGACTTAAAACACCAATACAAAGGAACCAATATAGCTAATGAAAGAATTTGAAAAATACACTTAAGACATAATTACAGCCTTTTAAATGTTATTACTATAAATAAGACACAGGAATATGAAAAAGTACTTTTATGTTGAATGAAAAAAGTTCACCATCAGTGTATAAATCCTTTGATTACACTACATTAAAATAAGCACATATTAAAAGGACTGCAGGTAAATATATAGAAATGAAGAGAGAAGATCATTAAGTGGTGTTTTTCTTTCTCATAAAATGGCTATATTGGTTCTAATTTTTTTAACTAAATAAATAAGCAGTTGACACATTTTTCCTTGCTTATTAATACTTCTGAAGACCAGAGAAGTGAAGAAAACCAGCAAAAAAAAAAAAGAAAAATCAACACAGGTGTTAATATGAGACATGGTGTTAGAAATCAGGATAGGATTACCCTTCGGGGGTTAGTCACTTGAAGGGGGCATTGGGAAAATGCTAGGGTGCAGATAAGCCTGATGTGGGCGCTGATTACACAGGTGTTCACTTTGTGGAAATTCATCAAGCTGTAATTTTATCCATACACTTTTCTGTACGTACAGTATACCTTTAAAAAAAAAAAAGGTGACTAAAAAACTACAAAAGTTTCTTACTGCGGTAAAAAGGTTTTCATGACATGATATTCATTTGTTGTGCAACAAGTGAAAACAAAAATTCTGGGTATTTATCATCCGGCAGCACAAAAAAAAGAGCACAATTAAGAATTTTTAACATAGGGGCGCCTGGGTGGCTCAGTCATTAAGCGTCTGCCTTCTGCTCAGGTCATGATCCCAGGATCCTGGGATCAAGCCCCACACGAATCGAGCCCCACACCCAGTTCCCTGCTCCGCGGGAAGCCTGCTTCTCCCTCTCCCACTCCCCCCTGCTTGTGTTCCCTCTCTCGCTGTGTCTCTCGCTGTCAAATAAATAAAATCTTTTAAAAAAATTTTTTAAAAAAGAATTTTTAACATATATAATGAATGTTCACACTAATTACCGATGTTTAAAAACTAAGAAACTGAATCACATCCTCATTCCAAGAGTTAAATTTAAAATGTGAATTTTCATATTAGCAAATTCTTAAAATGTTAATGAGAAACTGTTTTCACATTCTTTTAAAGAAACGTATTTCCAAATTTAAAACAAATGAAATTCTACTCAGCTTCCAAACATGAATCATAAAGTACTATTTCCGAGACACTACAAAACAGTTATCTGTCTTCAATACAACTACTACTATTGCACTGTTATCCATTTCAGCTCAAATTTGCAAACACATCTTTAATATAAAAACCAGGTTATGACAACTTCACCATAGAGCAGAAAACACGCTGTTAGTAAAGCATGGCAATATTTTTGAAAAACAGTAATAAGGGATTACACTTCAGGAAAAACTGATTAAGAATTTTGCAGGGCCCATATGTGCTATGTTTATGTTACAATTTTGCAAAATCTATTACAGTTTGTGACACACTAACTCCACCATGTTTAAATAAATAGCTTTTTATTCTCTTTGACTTTTAAACTCCAAGTAATTAACATGTGATTTCAAAAAACAGCCCATTACTGGTGATGGACACTGGGGAGGGTATGTGTTCTGGTAAGCGCTGTGAATTGTGCAAGACTGTTGAATCTCAGATCTGTACCTCTGAAACAAATAATGCAATATATGTTAAGAAAGAAAAAGAGAAGAAGAATGTAGCAGGAGGGGAAGAATGAAGGGGGGGAAATCAGAGGGGGAGAAGAACCATAAGAGACGATGGACTCTGAAAAACAAACTGAGGGTTCTAGAGGGGAGGGGGGTGGGAGGATGGGTTAGCCTGGTGATGGGTATTGAGGAGGGCACGTTCTGCATGGAGCACTGGGTGTTCTGCACAAACAATGAATCATGGAACACTATATCTAAAACTAATGATGTAATGTATGGGGATTAACATAACAATAAAAAAATTTTTTTAAAAAAATAAAAAAATAAAAAAAAAAACAGCCCATTACTAAATCTCAGATAACTGGCAGGATACTGCCACCCATACCCTGGTTTTAACTATGAAAGTGGTATTATGTTCGCGTTGAATAATATTCTGTGATATACTTCTTCTACGAGATACCTTATTACCACAACCTTGAAAGCAAGGTTAGTTTACAAAGGTTCATATACAAAATATTTTACTGCTTGATTCCAATTCTTAAGGGTACAGCCCTCTCCCAAACACTTCTCAATTAATAAAAAAACGTTCTGAATGCTGAAATGAAGAGACAGCAAAAAGCATTTTCAAAAGTTAAATAAGATATTCAAACTATAAATGCCGCAGCTGGTCAATAAATATGTATATACATGCACTTATGAAGTATTCTTGACAAAAATGTATTGTCTGAATCTAATCATGTAGAAACAATCTATATAAGCCCAGATTTACAAACTACAAGACAAAATGTCAATGTCATGAAAGACTTTTAAAAAGGTGACAGGGGACTGTTCTGGATTAAAGGAGGTAACAACCAAATAAAATGGGTGGTTTCTCATTATATTCTAGACCAAAAAAAGAAAAAGAAAAAACACATGGTTATAATAACTGGGAAAATTTAAATATGAACTACTTGTTATACCTTATCAATGTTAAAGTTCTTAAACATGTTAATAGTATTGTGGTAATGTAGAACAATGTACCTGTTCTGAAGAGATACATACTTAAGTGTTAAGGAATAAACAATCATGGTGTCTGCAACTACTTTGAAAAGGATGGGAAGAAAGAGGGAGTTTAAGTATAGAGGGGGAGACAACTCAACTGGCAAAGAAGGAATACAGGTGAAGGAAACGTGGGTGTTATTCTTTCAACTTTTTCGTATACATTACATATTTCAAAACAAGAGAGGAAAAGAAAATTTAAAAAGTAAAATTTAAAAATCCAAACACTAACCTTTACCAATCAGTATCTATGCTGTGGCAATGCGATGTACTTACAGATAGAAACCGAAAGAAAACAGGTCTACACGCATCATTATGAAATAAGCCAAAAAGTCAAATAGATTTTTTTTTTTTTTTTAAAGAAATCCTGGGCAACTACTAGCTCTTCCTTCAAAGGATTTTGACACAATGAACAAAATACTGAGGATTTTAAGATTCTAAGCTCTATCTTAAAAAAAAAAAAAGTATGTGTAATAAAGTGAACAACCCACAAACCCCTTACATATTTTGAGTAGATAGTACTATACAAGGGAAATCTTACTTCAAAATACAGTACTTGGGAAGTGGCCGCGAGTTGTAGACTTTTTAAATAGAGACAGACTTTTAAAGCATCCAACAGGGATAATCCTGCACCGACTAATACTTTTTATGAAAGGCTTATGACAGTGTGACCTTCAAAGCGGAAATTTTAATCCGCTGCCAAAAGGGCGAATAAGACATATTTAACAACATGGATGGGCTCGGTCAGATTCACCAAGAAGATGCTCAATTTGTGAACACCGCCCTGGGGAACAAATACAGCCCTAATTCCAATCTGCCATGAGCCACAGGCTTTCCAATCAGTAACAACGGCCTGACACTAAGACCCTAACAAGTGGACAGTTTCTCCGGCGTGGTCTCTGCGATTTTCACATTGCAAAAACGCTAACAGGCGTTTGCCATGAGGACTATTCCGGGCCCACCTGCGGCCATCTTAAGTTCGGGAAGAAAAAGGAAAAGGGGGAGGCACTGAATACGAGGACCCGACGGAGACCAGAAATCGGAGATGCACGAAAAAACAACTTCTCTAAATTCTCTCTAAGGGCTCGGCGTAGAGGTTAACCCCCACAGTCTAACTAACAAGGAGAAGAGGACCTCGGGGCCCCGCGCCCGGGTGCCCTAATCAAACATGGGCACCAAGGTAAGCCCGGGCGGTCACGTGACGGGCACCGCGCGCCCCCGTCCGCGCTCTCCCCCACGCCTCGGTGCCCGAGGTCTCTATGGCGCCCGCGCCCCTCCCCCAGCCGTGCTCGAGCACTTACTCTGGGGGGTAAAGCCGCAGCTCCTCGATTTCTCCTAGGAAGGAAAAAAGCGTCCGCATCTGCTCGCTGGTCACCGCCGACGACAGATTGGTCACCTGAATCACCGCCGTAGGGGTAAGGCCGAAGCCTAAAGCCAAACCGAAGCCGCCGCCGCTGTTCATCCCGACCCGCTGCTGCTGTCCTCCGCTCCCCAACGTCTACGACGCGTCAGCGACGGAGCCGGGAAAGCGAAGAACGCGCGGCCGCGAGCGCGCTCCCGCGGGCGAATTCACGGCGGCGGGTAGGTCTAGCCGCCCATTCCACAACTCCCCTGCTCCCAGGCTGCGCGCGCCGGCCGGAAGCGTCGCCCCGGCAACCCGGCGGGTCGGCAGAGGCTGTAGCCTGGGGCTCACGGGTCTCCCAGCCGTAACTCCTGTCAGTGTTCTCCCTGTCGGGATTTTTATCGATCCCCCCCGCCCCGCTTCAACTGAATCAAATTTCAGTACTCCTAAAAACGTAGGAGACCCAGCTCTTTCCGTTGTTAAATCTAGGTAGAACTGGGGAACCAAGAGGCCCGGCCTGCTGGTGCGGGGCTGGGAAGGAGGAATGACTGGGGCAACGCGGATTAATGCTTCACCAAACTGTAGCGCGTCGTGACCACATGCAGGCCGCTCCCTCGCCCCTACTATTGAAAACATTGGCCAAGTCCTAATTTAAAAAAAAAGAAAGAAAAATTTAGAAAACGTTTAATTTCTGATTGAATTAAAGAAAGGAGGCAGTAAGGGCGCCTGGGTGGCTCAGCTGGTTAAGCGACTGCCTTCGGCTCAGGTCATGATCCTGGAGTCTCGGGATCGAGTCCCGCATCGGGCTCCCTGCTCAGCAGGGAGTCGGCTTCTCCCTCTGGCCCTCCTCCCTCTCATGCCCTCTCTATCTCATTCTCTCTCTCAGATAAATAAATAAATTCTAAAAAAAAAGAAAAAAGGCAGTAAGATGAAGACTATGCAGTCGTTGTTTATAACTTGTCATTTAGTGGCTCATTTCGCAGATACTAATATTTATTGAGCCTTAGGTTCCAGATGCTATTAGACAAGGGCACATAAAAGACAGCTACAGACGGTCCACATAGAACTTGCAACCTATTGAGGGACAACTAAGTATGTGCTACTGAGCAGCTGCTCCCAAAATGCCATCCCCAGAACCCTGCTGAGGGTCCTGGAGGCCCTTTCGGTGGGTCCACAAGGCCAAAACAATTTTCTTTCTCTCTCTTTTTTTTTAAGATTTTATTTATTTATTCGACAGAGAGAGAGACAATGAGAGAGGGAACACAAGCAGGGGGAGTGGGAGAGGGAGAAGCAGGCTTCCCGCTGAGCAGGGAACCTGATGCAGGCCTCCATCCCAGGACCCTGGGATCATGACCTGAGCCAAAGGCAGACGTGCTTTTTTTTTCCCCAGTATCCTTTTTTTTAAATTTTATTTTATTATGTTATGTTAGTCACCATACAATACATCATTAGTTTTTGATGTAGTGATCCACGATCCATTGTTTTCGTATAACACCCAGTGCTCCATGCAGTACGTGCCCTCCTTAATACCCATCACCGGGCTAACCAATCCCCCCTCCACCCTCCCCTCTAAAACCCTGTTTGTTTCTCAGTCCATAGTCTCTCGTGGTTCATCTCTCCCTCCAATTTCCCCCGCTTCATTTTTCCCTTCTCCTAATGTCCTCCATGCTATTCCTTATGTTCCACAAATAAGTGAAACCATATGATAATTAACTTTCTCTGCTTGACTTATTTCACTTAGCATAATCTCCTCCAGTCCCATCCATGTTGATGTAAAAGTTGGGTATTCATCCTTTCTGATGGCTGAGTAATATTCCATTGTATATATGGACCACATCTTCTTTATCCATTCATCCGTTGAAGGGCATCTCGGCTCTTTCCACAGTTTGGCTATTGCGGACATTGCTGCTATGAACACTGGGGTGCATGTGGCCCTTCTTTTCACTACATCTGTGTCTTTGGGGTAAATACCCAGGAGTGCAATTGCTGGGTCATAGGGTAGCTCTATTTTTAATGTTCTGACACACCTCCACACTGTTTTCCCAAGTGGCTGTACCAACTTGCATTCCCACCAACAGTGTAAGAGGGTTCCCCTTTCTCCACAACCTCTCCGACATTTGTTGTAATGACAGAGCTACCCAGGCGCCCCAAAACAATTTTCAATATAACGCTAAGACTTTGTTGACCTTCTTCACTTTGTTGGCATTTGCACTCCTCGTGTAAAAGCAATACTAGATTAAACTGCTGCACCTTAGGAAGAATCAAGGCACTGGTGCCAAACTGCACTAATAGTGGTATTTTGTATTCTTTACCTCCTTGCAATCATAGCATACAAAATTTAAAATTGTTTCAATAGGCTAATCTAAGAATGTCCTTGACAAAGGGGTAAAAATTATTAATTTCATTAAATGTTCACACTAGCATACACATCTTTTTAATGTGTGGAGAGAAATGGTAAGTACTTATGTTGCATGCCCAAATAAGATGGTTATCTCCAGAAAATGCACTCGTGTGATTGAGTATTCACACAAAAATACAAATTTTGTAAAACTTGTATATACCCCCTTAAGCTGCAGCTTTACAGTACTTTTCCGCTAAAAAATACCAGTGATATTAACACATGTATTTTTTGACATTATATAATGAGATATGGGAACATTTGAAAGATCTCTACAACTCAACCAACAACTATTTTCAAAATAGCCAATGCATGCTATTACAAAATCAAATGAGTCATCAAAGTGGTAGATAGACTCATGTATTTTAATGTGGCAGAATACAAAAAGTTAATTGATACAGTTTCCGATTCAGTCCACATTGCAACTGCACTCTAAGAAACTACCATATGTCAGGTTTGGTGTGGTATCAAAGAAGAATATCTAGAATTATCTAGAAAGGCTATGAAAATAGTTTTCCCCTTTCCAACTCCTTATCTATGTGAGACCAGATTTTCTTCGCATGTTTCAACCAAAATATATCACAACAGATTGAATGCACAGATATGAGAATCCAGCTGTCTTCTATTAAGCCAGACATTAAAGAGTTTTGAAAATGTAAAACAGGGACGCCTGGGTGGCTCAGTCGTTGAGCATCTGCCTTCGACTCAGGTCATGATCCCAGAGTCCTGGCCTTCGACTCAGGTCATGATCCCAGAGGCCTGGGATCAAGCCCCACATCGGGCTCCCTGCTCGGCAGGAAGCCTGCTTCTCCCTCTCTCTCTCCCCCTGCTTGTGTTCCCTCTCTCGCTGTGTCTCTCTCTGTCAAATAAATAAATAAAATCTTTAAAAAAAAAAAAAAAGTAAAACAATGCCACTCTTCTCAAATTCTTTTTTGGAAAATATCATTTTATCATAAAAATACATCATTTACATTAATATATAATAGGTTTTAAAATACTAAGTTTCTAATTTCTAATGTGGATAGATATCCCATAAATCTCTCAGGGTCCTCAATAATTTCTGAGAGTGTAAAAGCATCCTAAGTGAAGTCTGGGAACTACTACCAGAGGGATAAGCATAGACAAAATTGGGAGTATATAGGAGGGCCACTTAAAGTTAGTCCTAATGGAAGACTTTCTAGGAGAATTGTTGCTTGTGCTGAATTTTAAATAAACAGGAATTAGCCAGGCTGGGGGAGAGGAGGGTAGGCAATGAAGGGCATTCCAGACTGAGTATGAGGAATATACAAATGCAGAGAGGTATGGGAGCCCAAGTGAGGTTCAGAATATTCAAAATTTATTCCTGCTAGACCAAAGGATGGTTAGAGATACATGAGAAAGAATAAGCTTTGATGAAAGGTGCTGTTTGTCATGGTAAGAGGTTACTTTATTATACACTTTATACACTATTGAGAGCCATTGAAGACCTCTGAGCAGAAGAATGACCATGATGAGGTTCAAGTTTTAGAATGATTGTTGTCACTGCAACATGAAGATACATTGAAAAGGGTGGTGACTAGGGAAGCCTGGGTGGCTTGGTCAGTTAAGCCATCTGCCTGCAGCTCAGGTCATGATCCCAGGGTCCTGGGATGGAGCCCCACGTCAGGCTCCCTGCTCAGCCGGGAGTCTGCTTCTCCCTCTCCTTTCACCCCTCCCCTCTGCTTGTGCTCTCACTCTCTCTGTCTCTCTCAAATGAATAAAAAATGCTAAAAAAAAAAAAAAAGAAAGAAAGAAAAGGGTGGATACTAGAGGCAAAAGAACTGGATCAAAGGGTAAGTGGAGGTAATGACAGAAAGCAAGGAATAGTCCCAATTTTGGGAAGGACTGACCCATTTGAAAATAAAACAAATAAAGGTTATCCACTTGGAAAAAATATAAATGGACATACACTCAGTTTTAGACACAATTACAGGTGTTTTTTTGGTCCTCCTGAAGCCCAACTATGGATTCCTAGAATTAACAGTCACAAGTCTAGAATAGCTGTCCTCAGACTTCAGTATACATCAAAGTCACCTAGAGGGCATGTTAAAACAGACTGCTGGCTTCCTCCCAAGTAGGTCTGGAGTGGGGCCTGAAAATTTAAATTTCTAACAAGGTCCCAAGTGCTGCTGCTGCTGGTGACCTGAGAACCCCACTTTCAGAACCCCTGGTTTAGAAGGTCATAAGAGCAGTACTTAGTACATTTACTAATCTACTGTTGATAGTAAGGCAGAGGGAGGAATTTGTTTCTGGCCTGGGGGATTGTGTAATAGTGGCATAACTTAGGACCAAAAATAGGAAGGAAAGGCAGCTTTGAAAGGAATGAGCAAACAAATATTGAGGTCCACTACGGACAAGTTTCTGAAATGAAGTTGAGAGAAAATATCTAGAACTAAGATACAGTATGTGACTTAAGCTTGAAAGTAGATACAGTTAGGCCAGGCACATATGTAGAGGAGGCACAGTGGGTAACATTAAAGGGATACAAATAACAAACAACCCAAAACAAAATCAAGGCAGCGTGTAAAGGGGAGGGGGTGTTGTCACCAAAGCTAAAGGAGGAAAAAATCCTAATTAGGAAAAAGCGAGGCTTGGGGAGGAAAGAATGCTGAAAAGTATCACATTCTGTAGAGATGACAGAATCAAGGACAAGATGTGCCCATTGATAGATATAATGTGACTATTGAGACAAAAGCTGTATGAACCAGTTTAGAGAAGCAAAGTGCACAGCCTCACTTCTCTTGATTCCTCTGTGAATCTTCCAGCAAAACTTCCCAACGCTGGGCCTGTCCTAGCCCTGCCGCTTTGGCCAATGCCAAACTGCTCCACCCCGGGAGAGTTTTCAGATAAGCTTTAGAAATCCAACCTTTATGCCATGTTCTGTCTTCAACCTCATGGCCCCCATTTGCAGATATTTCTTCATCACATAGGCTTCTTGGTTTCATCTGCCTACCAACACCTCCTAAAACAGTAAGACAAGCAGTGACAAACTTTCAGTGCAGAGAGGGCTCCTCACAATTAGGTTCAGGACCATAACAGCAAACCAGAAACCAAAAATAAGGAAGATAAACTCCAGTAAATATATTAACAACAACAAAAAAAGAAAGATATACATTAAAATCGTATGCGATTCTTGGATCTAGAACCTGGAATTGGACTCTGGAGGGAGCAGCTTTGGGAGCCTAGCCACAGGAAGAAAATGTTTGATCTGTGAAGCTACACAGATGAGTGTGGATTGTACTTACAAGAGGCCATGGTGTCTTTGGTCTTGTTTTGCTTTTTGAACAAATGAGATCTCCAATGAATCTACTCTACGGAATTTTAAAGGAAATTTTGACAGAGAATAATTTAGAAGTACCATCAAGTAAGGAAAAATCTCTAAGTAGCCCTATCTTTGAAGGAGGAGCGCTGATTGTAGACTGAATACAGCAAGAAAGCACTGGGAGGAAGGTTTTTTAATTTTATTTTATTTTATTTATTTATTTGACACAGAGAGAGAGGGGACACAAGCAGGGGCAGTGGGAGAGGGAGAAGCAGGCTTCCCGCTGAGCAGGGAGCCCGATGCGGGGCTTGATCCCAGGACCCTGGGATCATGACCTGAGCCGAAGGCAGACGCTTAACGAGTGAGCCACCCAGGCACCCCTGGGAGGAAGGTTAATAACTAGAAAGAATCAGAAGTGGAGAGCTTTGCATGCATGAATGCACTATGTGTGTGTACGTATGTGTTCATGTGTAGAGTGCTTTGAAATAGGACTCTTCCAGAAATGAAGCAGAAATTCTTAGTCTTTCCTGTGCTTAACCACATCACCCTCTTCTTTCAGAATCCAGAACTCTCCGTTAGTTCATGATGTCTCTAGTGGGCTGATTCTGAAAACTTATCAGTTGGCATCGATTTTTTTTAATGACTAAAAATTACTCTAGATAGCTTAAACAGAAGGGAAAGTATAGGCAATGATGGCGAGGTTATTTCATGAAGTGAAAGTGCACAACCAAATCTTTGGAAGAAGTATGACTAGGACATATTTAGAACAGACTTTGGCTACTCTAAAAAAACAGAAAATATGTACGAAGACAACTATGGTATTTAATAGAATTTTGGGCAGAATTGCACATAGAAATCTTAGGAAAGGAATTGACCAGAGCAATTCTGGGAACTTTAGCTGGAGACATTCATAGACCATCTCAAGAGTGTTGCCAAGGGGCACCTGGGTGGCTCAGTCAGTTAAGCATCTGACTCTTGGTTTCTGCTGCCCCGCCCACTCCCCCACCCACTGTGCGCACTGTCTCCCTCTCTCTCTCTATCTAAAATAAATAAATATTTTTTAAGGGGCGCCTGGGTGGCTCAGTTGTTAAGAGTCTGCCTTCGGCTCAGGTCATGATCCCAGGGTCCTGGGATCGAGCCCCCAGTTCTCCCTCTCCCACTCTCCCTGCTTGTGTTCCCTCTCTTCCTGTGTCTTCCTCTGTCAAATAAATAAATAAAATCTTAAAAATAAATAAATAAATATTTTTAAAAAAGAGTGTTGCCAGGGTGCCTGGGTGTCTCAGTCAGTTGAGCGTCTGCCTTTGGCTCAGGTCATGATCCCAGAGTCTGGTGATCGAGTTCCGCGTCGGGCTCCCTGCTCAGTGGGAACCTGCCTCTCCCTCTCCCTCTGCCGCTCCCCCTGCTTGTGCTCTCTCTCTCTGTCAAATAAATAAATAAAATTAAAAAAAAAAAAAAAGGAGTGTTGCCAATAAGGTAAATCAACTCCAGTGATTCCCCAGTTTTTGGCAATCACTGATCTGCTTTCTGTTTCTGTACATTTGGCTTTTTTGGAAATTATATACAAATGTAGTTATACAATATATGATCATGAGAATCTAACTTCTATCACGAAGCCTAGTGTTTTTGAGGTTCATGCATATTGGAGCATGTATCAATAGTTTTATTCCTTTTTAGTGCCAAATACAAATAGTGTTATATGAATATTCAATATTTTGTTGATTTGCTCAACAGTTGATGGACATTTGGGTTGTTTCCAGTTTGGGGCTATTATGAATAAGGCTACTATGAACATTCATGTATAAATCTATTTCTTTTGGGTAGATATCTAGGAGTAGAATAGCTGGCTCATATGGTCAGTTTGTTTAACTTTTCAAGAAACTGGCAAACTGTTTTCTAAAGAGGCTGTACCATTTTATATTCCTATTAGCAATATATGAGAGTTACGAATGCTCCATATCTTTATCAACACTTAGTATTATCAACCTTTTTGATTATAGCCATTCTAGTGTGTTTGTACTGGTATCTCATCATGGTTTTAATTTTGATTGCTCTAACACTAATAATGTTGAACAACTTATGATGAGCTAATTAGCCATTCACACATCTTCTTTGACGATACATCTCTTCAAATATTCAAATCTTTCATCATATTTTAATGAGGTCATTTGTCTCTTTTCAAAGAGTTGAAGGAGTTCTTTATGATTCTGGATACAAATCTATTATCAGACATGACTCGCAAATATTTCTTCATCTGTAACTTGTGTTTTCATTTTTTAATACTGTCTTTTTTTTTGCTAAAGCTTTTATTTATTTATTTGACAGAGAGAGAGAAAGAGAGCAGAAGCAGAGGGAGCAGCAGAGGGAGAAGGAGAAGCAGGCTCCCCACTGAGCAGGGCTCCATCCCAGAACCCTGGGATCACAACCTGAGCGGAAGGCAAATGCTTAACTGACTGAGCCACCTAGGCGCCCCTTAATAGTGTCTTTTAAAGAGTAAAAGTTTTTTATTTTGATGAAATCCAAATTATCAATGTTTTCTTTTATTTTTTATGTTTTTATTGTCACATCAAAGAAATCTTTTCTTCTCCCAAGGTCACAAAGATTTTCTTTTTCTCCTTTCTCCTTTTTCCTTTTTTTTTTTTTTTAAGTAGGCTCTACACCCAACATGGGGCTTGAACTCATGACCCCAAAATCAAGAGTCCCACACTTTATCAACTAAGCCTGCCGGGCACCCCACAAAGATTTTCTCCTGTTTGTTTGTTTTTTTTCTGGAAACTTTTAGTTTTATCTCTTACATTTAGGTATCTGATCCATCCTTAGTTAAATTTTATGTGTTGTGTTCGGTAAGGGTCATTGTTCTCTTCACTGTTCCTCCTTCGCCTCTTCTCCTCCTCCTCCTTCTCTTTCTTCTTCTTCTTCATATGATATCAAATTGTTTTAACACCATTTGCTGAAAGGACTATCCATTCCCCATTGCATTATCTGAGCAACTTTGTCAGAATTCAATTGACCATAAGTTGAAAGATTTATTCTGAACTCTAAATTCTGTTCTACTCATCTATATACCACACTGTCTTAATTACTATATTCATAATAAGTTTTGAAATTGAGTAGTGTGAGCCATCCAAATTTCTTCCTTCTTTTCCAAAAGTCTTTTAACTATTCTATGTCCTTTTCACTTCCTTGTAAACTTTAGGATCAGCTTATACATTTCTACAAAAACAAAAGCAAAAACAAAAAAACCTCCTGGGATTCTGATAAGGATTGCACTGACTCCATATGTCAGTTTTAGAGAAATTGTCATTTTAACAATCCTGAGATTTCCATTCCATGAACCTAGAATTTCTCTCCGTTTATTTAGACCTTCGTCACTTTCTCTCAGCAGTGTTTTGTAGTGTTTTTGTACTTCTTTTAAAATGTATTTCATGGGCGCCTGGGTGGCTCAGTCGTTAAGCGTCTGCCTTCGGCTCAGGTCATGATCTCAGGGGCCTGGGATCGAGCCCCACATCGAGCCCCACATCGGGCTCCCTGCTCAGCGGGAAGCCTGCTTCTCCCTCTCCCACTCCCCTTGCTTGTGTTCCTTCTCTCACTGTCTCTCTGTTAAATAAATAAATAAAATCTTTAAAAAAATAAATAAAATAAAATGTATTTCAAAGTATTTTATTCTTTTTGATGTTATTGGAAATAGGATGGTTTTCTTAATTTCATTTTTGGACTGTTCTTTGCTGGTATATAGATAAAAATTATTTTTATATGTTCTTGATACCTTGCTAAACTTGTTTAATAGGTTTTTTTTGTTGATTACTCTCAATTTTCTTTCTTTTTTTTTTTTTTAAGGATTTTATTTATTTATTTGTCAGAGAGAGAGAGCGAGAGCACAAGCAGGGTAGGGGGGGGAGCGGAAGGCAGAAGGAGAAACAGGCTCTCTGCTGGGCAAGGAGCCCAGTGTGACACTCGATACTAGGACCCTGGGATCATGACCCGAGGCGAAGGCAGATTCTTAACAGACTAAGCCACCCAGGCATCCCAACTCTCTATTTTCTATATACAAGATCATGTCATCTGTCAATAAGAGTAATTTTATTTCTTTTTTTTCTTTCTAAGATGTATGCTTTTATTTTTTCTTTTCTTAATGCCCTCACTAGAGTCTTCAGTACAATGTTGAGTAGAAGTGATGAGAACAGACATCCTTGTCTTATTCCTGATCCTTGGAAGAAGCAATCAGTCATTCACCATTAAGTATGAGGTTAGCTTGGTTTTATTAAGAGACTCTTCATTAGGCGAGGAAAGTTCTATTACATTCCTAAATTGTTGAGAGTTTTCACCATGAATGGATGCTGGATTTTTTAAATGCTTTTTTCTCCATCTACTGAGATGATCATGGTATTTCTAGGATAAATTCCACTTGGTCATGTTATGTAATCCTTTTTGTATGTTGCTAGATTTGGCTTGCTAATACTTTGTTAAGGATTTTTTTTATGAGGCATATTGGTTTTTGGTTTTCTTTTTTCACAATGTATTTATCTGGCTGGCTGTGATGTCAAGATAATACTGGCCTTGTTGCATGAATTGGGAAGTATTCCTTCTTTCTCTATTTTGTGAAGGAGTTACATAGGAATGACACTATTTCTTCTTTAATTGGAATTCACCTGTGAAGCCATCTGCCCCTGGGATTTTCTTTCTTTCCTTTTTTCTTTCTTTCTTTCTTTCTTTCTTTTCTTTCTTCTTTCTTTCTTTCTTTCTTTTTTCCTTTTCTTTTCTTTTCTTTCTTTCTTTCTTTCTTTCTTTCTTTCTTTCTTTCTTTCTTCTTTCTTTCTTTCTTTCTAATTGAAGAATCGTTAACATACAATGTTACATTAGTTCAGGCTTTTCTTTATGGGAATATTTTTCATTACCTAGTTAAATTTTTATTTCTTATAGGTCTATTCAGATTTTCTACCTCTTAAAATAGTTATGTTAGTGTTTGTCTTTTGGGGAATTTATCCATTTCATCTAAGTTTTATCATTTGTTTATCAAAAGGTGTTCAAATAATCCTTCTCATCTTTACAATTTCTGAAAGGTCAGTATTAATGTTCTTTCAATCCTGATATTGGTAATTTATGCCTTCTCATTTTTCTTTGTCGGTTTGGCTAAAGGTTTATCAGTTTTGTTGATCTTTTCAAAGAAGCATCTTTCAGTTTTATTGATTTTCTCTAATTTGTTTCTGTTTTTTGTTTTATAGATTTCCATACTGATTTTATCATTTTCTCACTTCTGCCCGCTTTGCAGTTGATCTGCTCTTATTTTCTGGTTTCTTAAAGCAGAAGCTTCCATTATTGATTTGAGACTTTTTGTTTTCTAATATTACCATTTAGTGCTATATATTTTCCTCTAAGCACTGTAGGGAATACTCTTTTTAGAGTGTTCAGAAAAGCTATTCAGAGCTAAATGTCTCACCAGAAGCACTATACTATAAATTTCTTTTTGTTACCGATTTATAATTTAATTCTCGTTGTTGGAAAACATACTACGAATGATTTCAAGTCTCTTAAATTTATTGAGACATGTTTTACAGCCTAACATATGTTCTGTCCTGGAAATTGTTCTATGTGTACTTGAAAAAAATGTGTATTCTGTTGTAGTTGCATGGAGTATTCTGTAAATGTCACTTAGCTCAGGTTGGTTGATTGTGCTGACATTCAAGGCTTTTATATGCTGACATAACATGCTATGCAGGATCCGGGTAGCGAAGAAGCTATCCATGCTGCAGAGCATGGTGGTGGACAACCATGTACCCTGTAGGAGCTGGACTCTGGGGGCACCATGTATTCTCTATAGGAGCTGCGCGTAAAGGCACGGGAATCAGCAAGGGAAATTAACAAGGGAAATCCTCTCCTGTTGCAGTGGTTATTCATTTCTCTCTACTAAAATAGTTCAGCATTCCACAGCCAGCTCCACCTGGTACGACATCATTGCCATTGGAGCAAGGGGGAGGATGGGAATGGGGACAGCCCCAGCCGAGAACCACACAGACTCACACTGCTCTTGCCATTCATCAGGTTTCATAATTAAGCACTTCTCATTTTGTTTGCCTTTTTCCCAGAGCCTTAAAATGGCTGGTTCTGACCGTTTTGCTTAGTTGTTTGTGGGAAAGAGCATTTGCCAACCTCTTCACCCCACCATGGCCAGAAGTCCCTGCCAGTCCACTTTGAAAAGGACATTTAATCACCTCTGGGAATAATTTCATGATAAATAACTGTCATTACTGTGAGGTTCCTAAGAAGGTAGCAGCCACATGGCCAAGCTCTAAAACTTTCTTGCATTACAGACCAAATTTTCCATAACTTACCAATGAAGAAACTAAAGCATGAAGAGATTTCCTCAAAAAACCTCTGTTGAGCACTGACTTAATGTCAGACCAATTCTAGGGGCTGAGGACACAGTAGTGAAAAAAATAATCCCCACCCTCTTGATAACATTGCAGTAAGTTACATTCTGGAGACTAAGAAACTTGTCCAAGATCACCTAACCAATGAACGATGATTCCAGTCTGTTTGACTCCCAAGTTCTTCTTACTTCTCCACATTGCCCCTTATCTTACTTAGTCTGTTTAACTGCTATAACACAATACCATAGATGGGGTAGTTTAAACAACAAAGTTATTTCTCACAGTTCTGGACGTTGGGAAGTCTAAGATCAAGGTGCCAACAGATTCAGTGTCTAGTGAAGACCAGCTTCCTGGGTCACAGATGACCATCTTCTTGCTGAGTCTTCACATGGTGGGAGGGCAAGAGAGCTCCCTGAGGTCCCTTTTATAATTTCATTTATGAGGGCTCTACCCTCATGACCCAAGCACCTACCATCAATGTTGAAGGTTAGGATTTCAACATATAAACTGCGGAGGTTGGGGACACAAACATTCAGTTCCTAACACTCCTCAGCCATAACTTAACTGTGAATAATGCTTTTCAGTATAAAGTAAACTTTCAGCAATTTTACCCTGTTTATTCTTTAGTAGAAACTCATGATGTAGAAATTTTAATGAAGGCTAAATACCAATGGGGCGTCAGCCTGGCTCAGTTGGAGGAGCATGCAACTCTTGATCTCCAGGTCATGAGTTGGAGCCCCACGTTGGGTGCAGAGATTACCTGAATGAATGAATGAATGAATGAATAAATAAATAAATAAATAAATAGATATATAAATAAATGTTAAAAAAAAAAGGCATACCAAGACTTAAACATAGTCTTTCTAATACCTAATTATTTCCATTATTTGTTAAACCATAGCATTTTACAAGAAAAACCTTGAACAAGGGGATCACCTATACTTTTTTATTTTGATGAAAATACTTTTTTTTTGATGATGAAGAAACTTTTGAATACATGCATGTAATTCAAAATTCAAAAATTACAAAAGGATTAAAAATCTCTCCCAATCCCTGTTTCCCAACCATCCAGTCTCCCTTTCCTGGGAGAATAAATTGTGCTGTTTGATTCACATCCCTCTTGGCCTAACACTCAACTAGGTACCTAACAGGTTTTAACAAAATACTTCATATACAATACAGTGTTAAGACCAATATAAAGGGAGATAGAATTTTTTTTTTTAATTAAAACAATACACGTTTGGGCGCCTGGGTGGCTCAGTCAGTTAAGCGTCTGCCTTCGGCTCAGGTCATGATCCGGGGTCCTGGGATCGAGCCTGGCAACAGGCTACCTGCTCAGTGGGGAGTATGCTTCTCTCTCCCTCTCCCTCTTTCCACTATGAAATGCTCAAAGTTCTTCACTCTACCCTCAAGAATGAGGAGTGTTGCTAGAGGTGGGTTCAGTACAAGGAAATGCATTGGTCCAACATGTTGGGCAATAAAATGTTTACTGTTAAGAAGCTGAAGAGTCAAAATTTGTCCTTTGTCTATTTGTGTTCTATTTTTTAAAAAGATTTATTTATTTATTTGAGAGAGAGAGAGCGAGCACACATGAGCAGGGGGTACTAAGCCACCCTAGAGCCCCTACTTGCATTCTATTTCTTAAAAGAAATCTTCTTGGACACTGTCTCCTTCTAGTGCTCTTCTCTTGAAATTCCATGCAGCTAGCATGGTGAGTTGACCTGGGACCACCTTCTTTGTGAATGGGTGGCCCAGCTGATTCTTACTTCAGTCTTGTTCAGCTTGCCTAGGGCAAAGTCTCAGTAGGTGATAACAGTATATATACATTTGTCTGAACTTGCTCCCTTTGTATAGATCTCTCTGGGGGACTTCATGGATTGGCAGGGGCCTGGGAGGCGGGTGGGAGAACTGTAGCTACAATGGGAAACTCACCAAGGGCTCAGATTATTTGAATTCCATATCCTGATAGTCACTTTTCTCCCCCTTTCTTTCTTTCTTCCTGGAGACAAAACTAATAACTAACTTCTTTATATTTAAAGGTAAAAAAAAGGGGGGGGGATGTCTGGGTGGCTCAGTTAGTTAAGCGTCGGACACTTGGTTTTGGCTCGGGTCATGATCTCAGGGTCATGATCTCAGGATCCTGAGATGGAGCCCCATGTCTCAGGCTCCAAGCTCAGCGGGGAGTCTGCTTGTCCCTCCCCCTCCCCTTCTACCCTTGCCCTTATGCCCTCCCTCTCTCTAAATAAATAAATAAGTAAATAAATAAATCTTCAAGGAAATTAAAATTAAATTAAAAAATAAAGGTAAAAAAGGTTCTTAAAGTCTCAGTATTTAATAAAGACCACATTTTCTGGACACCTAGGTGGCTCAGTCTGTTAAGCATCTGCCTTCAGCTGAAGTCATGACTCCAGGGTCCTGGAATTGAGCCCCACATCAGGCTCCTTGCTCCGAGGGGAGCCTGCTTCTCCCTCTCCCTGCAGCACCCCCTGCTTGTGTGCTCTCTCTCTCTGATAAGTGAATAAATAAATCTTAAAAAAAAAAAAAGACCACATTTTCTTTAATCTACTCTTCTGTATTGGTTGAATTAGATTTGGCTTACTGATGTCTTTTTGTTGAGATATAATTGATACATAATGTTATATTAGTTTCATGTGTGTAGTATAATGATTCAATATTTGTATATATTGTGAAAAGATAATCATAGTAAGTTAACACCAATCACCAAACATAGTAACAATTTTTTCTATGATAAGAACTTTTTTTTAAAAGATTTTATTTATTTATTTATTTATTTATTTGACAGAGAGAGACAGTGAGAGAGGGAACACAAGCAGGGAGAGTGGGAAAGGGAGAAGCAGGCTTTCCGCTGAGCAGAGAGCCCGATGCGGGGCTCAATCCCAGGACCCTGGGATCATGACCTGAGCCAAAGGCAGATGCTTAACAACTGAGCCACCGAGGCACCCCTTATGATGAGAACTTTTAAGATCTCTCGTAACAACTTTCAAATATGCAATACAGTATTGTTGACTATTGTCACCATGCTGCACATTACATCCCTGTAACTCCTTTATTTTTTTTTAAGATTTTATTTATTTATTTGAAAGAGAGAGAGAGCACTACAGAGAGAGAGCAAGCACGAATGGGGGACAGAGGAAGAGGAGAAGCAGGCTCCCTGCTGAGCCTGCTTGATCCCAGGACTCTGGATCATGACCTGAATTGAAGGCAGACTAAGCTTAACTAACTGAGCCACCCAGGCGCCCCAAGAGCAGTGATTTTTTTTTTCTCTAAAAGTAACATTTATAAATTCCAATTACAAAAGTAATACATCTTCAATATTTTAAAAATATACAGAGGGGGGCACTTGGCTGGCTCAGTCCATAGAGCTTGCAACGCTTGATCTCCGGGTTGTAAATTTAAGCCCATGTTGGGTGTAGAAATTACTTAAAAATAAAATCTTAAAAAAATAAATAAAAATACACTGAAACAAAAATAAAATAATTCATCTAATATTTGACCATTCAGAAAAACGTTGACATTTTGGTTTACATACATTTAGTTGGTTTTTTTTTTTTTGTATAAAGATACATATATTTTGACAAAATGCTACTGTGCCAGTCCCCTGGATTGGGTAGTCTTTCCTGAATCCTCTTCTTTCTTTGTTTTCGCCCTCATTTTGTACATCCCTAAGTAACATCCTAAAAAGATTTGTGTCACTAAAATTCTTGAGTCTTTATATATCCGAAATATGTTTTGCTTAATTGGCAGATTGATTAATTACCTGAATGGGGATAAAAAAATTATTCAAAGTGATTTTGGAATCATTGCTCATTTATCTTCTAACATCTAGCACGCTAATGATTAGTCTGTTACCAAACACTTAAAACATTATCAGTGACCAGTTTTTCTTCTCTACAAACTTTAACTTGTTTATTTATTTATTTATTTTATTGTTTGATAGGCTCCACGCTGAGCATGGAGCCCAACGCAGGGCTTGAACTCACAACCATGAGATGGAGACCTGAGCTGAGATCAAGAGTTGGAAGTTTAACCAACTGAGTCACCCAGGCACCCTCTCTACAAACTTTTAGAATTTGCTAGGAGAGCCACTTGAAGTGGAGTTTATTTTATTTGGTTGGGAGGAAAGAAGAGTTGTTTTTTGTTTTTTTTTAAGATTTTTACGTACACATTTAATTAACAGTTTAAAAATTATATAAATATAAATATTAAGATTTTTTATTTCTTTTGGGCTAGTATTACTAATATGTGTGTGTGCTTATGCGTGTGCGTGTGTTTGTGTGTGTGTTGTAGGAATTTAAACGTCTCAAACTTTGCAAATTTAGTGGCATAAAGTTCTTAATATCCCTTGATGATCTTTTTAATAGTTGAAAGATCCATAATGCATGTCCCCTTTCTCCTTTTTAATATACCTTTTTCTTCCATGATCAATCTCAGAAGAATGTTATCAATGTTATTAGTTTCTCAAAATGTATTTGGTGGGGTGGCAGGTTGGCTCAGTCAGTTAAGCATCTGCCTTTGGCTCAGGTCATGATCCCCGGGTCCTAGGATTGAGCCCCATGTCTGGCTCTCTGCTCAGCAGGGAGTCTGTTTCTCCCTCTCCCTCTGCCCCTCCCTCCCCACGTGCTCTCTCTCATAAATAAAATCTTTTTTTTTTTAAAGATTTTATTTATTTATCTGACAGAGAGAGACACAGCGAGAGAGGGAACATAAGCAGGGGGAGTGGGAGAGGGAGAAGCAGGCTTCCCACTGAGCAGAGACCCTGATGTGGGGCTCGATCCCAGGACCCTGGGACCACGACCTGAGCTGAAGGCAGACGCTTAACAACTGAGCCACCCAGGCGCCCCACATAAATAAAATCGTTTTAAAAAAGTGTATTTGGTTTGTTTGTTTGAAGTAGGCTCCATGCCCTGCGTGGAGCTCAATGCTTGAACTCAACCCTGAGATCAACACCTGAATGCTTAACCAACTGAGTCACCCAGGTGCCCCTATTTGTTTTCTTTTTTTTTTTAAGATTTATTTATTTATTTATTTGACAGAGAGAGAGACAGCAAGAGAGGGAACACAAGCAGAGGGGGTGGAAGAGGGGGTGGAAGAGGGAGAAGCAGGCCTCCCGCCGAGCAGGGAGCCCAATGCGGGGCTCGATCCCAGGACTCTGGGATCATGACCTGAGCCAAAGGCAGACGCTTAACGACTGAGCCACCCAGGCGCCCCTATTTGTTTTCTATTTAATTAATGATCCTGATGGGCTGGGACTGGGGTGGTGGTTTTTGTTATAATTCAGTTTTTAGATCTTTTGCTATCCTGCCAACAAGAAACAAAAAATGAATAAGTCTCTGATCTTAAGGGACTCACCATTTATTAGTTTAAAATATTTTGCTAAGAAGATATTTGTTACATTTGAAAAATCATCTACCAAAGTGAATGATAGTAAGGAATTCTTGGAAAATGTTTTACCAATGATAACACCAGTAAGTAGTGGTTGCTGTCTCTCTCATTGTTGGGTTATTAAATTGAGAACATAAAAATAAAAATGAAAATAGACTCCATGTACTCTAGATGCTTACGAAGGTTAGTCTATCATGCATACATGCTGATCACCGTGCCAGGGATGGAATAGGGCCACATTTTGATTCAACACACAGGTATTCAACCTGAGACTTCTTAGAATCAGGTTAGTATTAAGCTGTGTCCAAGGATCTTATGAAACACAATTAAACCAAATTAAATTATCTTTTTTTTTTTTTTTTGTAGTTTAGAAACTGCCTCAGGGATCTTTATTACAAACAATCAGGTCAGAGAGGACCTGTGATCTAGTGAAAAATCTAGGGAAAAACAACTTCCAATGACATATGGCAGAACCCCCTAAGGCTTATAATTAGACAATAATAAACCAAAGGTCACCTTATGTTTCACAGAGGGTGTTTGTACATTCAGGATGATCAAGTTGAATTCCAAAATGGATATATTGATTACCTTACAGATAAACTAAAAATATAAAGAATATTGGAGAAGGTAAGAAAAACCAGTTAGTATGGAAAATAACATTCTTTCTTATTAAATTCAAAAGCATATTTATAGAAATATTTTAATCCTTTTCAAAAGAGCTACCTTAAATATCATATTTGGTTTCCAATTATATGCATTGCCTGCTTTCATTTTTCTGTTTTTGTTTTTTTTAAATAATCATGTTCTGAGTGTGTATTTTTGTCAAACTTTGCAATGGTTATTTCATATAGATGTTTAATACTTAAGTTATTATGTTCTTTTCCTTTAAGTATCCTGATTTTCAAGGATTACATTTTTTATTATAAAAAATATATTTGAATTTACATTAAAAAAAACCCTTGGCAACTTGCAAGCGTATAATACAGTGTAATTAACTATAATCACCATGCTGTACATTAGATCCCCATAAGTTATTCATGTGATAACTGGAAGTTTGTACCCTTTCACCAACATCTCCCCATTTCACACATCCCCTCAGCCCCTGGTAACCACCACTCTACTCTCTGTTTCTAGGTGTTTGGCTTTTTTAGATTCTACATGTAAATGAAATCATACAGTATTTGTCTTTCTCTATCTGACTTACTTCACTTAGCACCATGCCCTCAAGGTCCACCCATATTGTCACAAATTAAAGTGTTTCCTTCTTTCTCATGACTGAATGACATACATATATCTCACATCTTCATCCATTTACCCATTAACAGACATTTAGGTTGTTTCCATATCTTGGCTATTGTGAATAATTCTGCAATGAACATGGGAGTGCAGATATCTTTTCAAGATCCTGATTTCATTTCTTTTGGGTATATACCCAGGGGTGGAATTATTAGATCATAGCATAGTTCTATTTTTAACTTTTTGAGGAATCGCCATACTCTTTTCCACAGTGGCTGCACCAGTTTACACTCCCACCACAATGTACAAAGTTCCCTTTTTCTCCACATCCTTGACAGCATTAATAATCCCTTGTCTTGCTAATGACCGCCATTCTGACAGGTGTGGGGTAGTATCTCGTTGTGGTTTTGATTTGCCTTTTCTGGATGATTACTGAAGTAAAGCAACTTTTAATGTACCTGTTGGCCATTTGGATTTCCTCTTTGGAAAAATGTCAGTTCATTTCCTGGGCCCATTTCTTAATCAGATTGTGTTTTTGGTTTTTGCTTATTTTGGCTATTGAGTTGTTTGAATTCCCTATATATTTTGGATATATGGTTTACAACTATTTTTCAGATATATGAGTTACAAATATTTTCTCCCAGTACATAGGTTTCCTTTTCATTTTGTTGATTATTTCTTTTGCCGTGCAAAAGCTTTTTCATTTGAGGTAATGAATTATTTATTTTTTATTTTGTTGCTTGTCCTTTAGGTGTCATATCCAAAAAAATCATTTTTCATTCTACTGATGTGGCATATCATTTTTCAATTTGCACAGGTTGAACCATTTTTACATCCTAGGGATAAATCCCATTTGATCATGCTATGGGATACCTTTAATGTTCTGTTGAATTCAGTTTGCTATTTCTTTGAGAATTTTTGCATCTATGTTCATCAGGGATATTGGCTTGTAATTAATTATCTTGTCATGTTGTATCCTTCTCTGGTTTTGGTATCTGGGTAATGCTGACATTGCAAAATGAGGTTGAGAGTGTTACCTTCTCTTCCGTTTTTTGGAATAGATTGAGAAGGATTGATATTAGTTCCTTAAATGTTTGGTAGAATTTTTCAGTTAAATCACTTAGTCTGGGCTTTATGTATTGGAAGGTTTTAGATTACTGATTCAGTCTCTTTGCTACTTATAGGTCTGTTCAGATGTCCTGCTTCTTCCTGGTTCAGTCTTGGTAGGTTGTAGGTTTCTAAAAATGTATCTATTTTCTAGGTTATCACTTGTTAGTGTAGGACTGTTCATTATAGTCTCTTAGGATTCTTGGTATTCCTTTGGCATCAGTTAAAAAGCTCCTCTTTCATTTCTGATTTTATTTATTGGAGTCTTCTCTCTTTTTTTCTTAGTCTAGCTAAAGGTTTGTCAGTTTTGTTTACCTTTTAGAAAAAAAAAGCCCATGGTTTCACTGATCTTTTTTATTTTTATTTTTTTAAGATTTTATTTATTTATTTGACAGAGAGAGAGCAAGAGAGCAGAGGCAGGGGGGACAGCAGAGGGAGAGGAAGAGGAAGAGGGAGAGGAAGAGGCAGGCTCCCTGCTGAGCAGGACCCTGGGATCATGACCTGAGCCAAAGGCAGACGCTTAACCTGACTGAACCACCCAGGTGCCCCTATTTTTTTTTTCTGCTTTTCTGGTCTCTATTTCATTTATTTCTGCACTCATCTTTTTTATATCTTTCATCTGCTAACTTTGGGCTAGTTCTTCTTTTTCTAGCACCTTGATGTGTAAAGTTAGGTTGTTTGACATCTTTCTTTTTTCTTAATATAGGCATTGATGGATATCCACCTCCCACTTAGAACTGCTTTTGCAGCATCTCATAGGTTCTGTGTGTTGTTTTTACATTTTTGTTTTTTTCAAGTGATTTTAAAATTTTCTTTTCATTGTCTTTCTTGACCCATTAGTTGATCAGGAGTGTGTTGTTTAATGTCCACACATTTGTGAATTTTCTAGTTTTCCTCCTGTACTGATTTCTAGTTTCATATCATTGTGGTCAGAAAAGATACTTTCTGTGATTTCAATCTTCTTAAATTTGCTAAGATTGTTTTGTGCCCTTCTGTAGAATCTATCCTGGAGAATGTTTCATATGCACTTGAGAAGAATATATATTCTGCTGCTGTAGGATAGTATGTTCTGTATATGTCTATTGGGTCCACTTTCTCTAAAGTATGGTTCAAGTTCAACATTTCCCAGTTGATTTCTGTCTGATGATCCATCCATTGTTAAAAGTGAGATATTGAAGTTCCTTACTGTTATTTTACTATGATCTATTTCTCCCATCAGATCTGTTAGTATTTGTTCCATATATTTAGGAGCTCTTATGTTGCATACATATATACTTACGATTTTGTATCTTCTAGATGAATTTATCCCCTTACCATTATTTAATAATCTTCTTTGTTTCCTGCTACTATTTTTTGGCTTAGAGTCTATTTGTCTGCTTTAAGTATAGCTACCCTTACTCTCTTTTGGTTTTTACTTTCACGGGATACCTTTCTCCATCCCTTCACTCTGAGCCTATGTGTGTCATTAAAGCTGAAGTGAGTCTTTTGTAGGCAACATATAGTTGGGTCTTATTTTTTCACCCATCCAGCCACTGTATATGTTTTGATTAGTGAATTTAATCTGATATGTAAGGTAATTATTGACAGGGAAGGACTCAGTAATGCCATCTTACTGTTTTCTGTTGCTTCCTTCCTTCATGAATTGATAGTGATATACTTTGCTTCCTTTCTCTTTATATTGAATCTACTATATTTTTTGCTTTGTGGTTACCATGAGGTTTACAATAAAACATACTTATAACAATTTATTTTATACCAACAACAATTTAACTTTGATTACATGCAAAACTTCTACCCTTTTATTTCCCATCTTTTATGATTTTGATTCACAATTCACCTCTTTTTACATTGTGTAACAATATGACATTATATGTATTGTTATACAATATAACATTAAGAAATTGTTTTAGGTATAAGCTATTTTTTAAAATTTTATTTATTTATTTGAGAGAGAAAGCAGAGGGGGCAGAGGTAGAGAGGAGAGAGAATCCCAAGCAGACTCCACACTGAGCATGGAGTCCGAATTGGGGCTTGACCCCACAACTCTGATATCACAACCTGAGCTGAAACCAAGAATTGGATGCTTAACTGACCGTGCCACCCAGGTGCCCCTCTTTTTTTTTTTTGGTATAGCTATTTTTAATACTTGTGTCTTTTAATCTTTATACTAGAGTTAAGTAGTTAACATACCTCTATATTGCAGTATTAGAGTATTCTGAATCTGACTATATGCTTACTCTTACCAGTGTGTTGTATATTTTCATGTTACCAATTAGCATCCTTTCATTTCAACTTGAAGAACTCCTTCAGCTTTTGTTGCAAGGCATGTCTAGTGGTGGTGAATTCCCTCAGCTTCTGTTTGTTTTGAAGATTCTTTACCTCTACTTCATTTCTGAAGGACAGCCTTGCTGGGTAAAGTATTTTTGGTAAGCAGTTTCTTTCTTTCAACATTTTGAATATGTCATCCAACCCTCTTCTGACCTTCAAGGTCTCTGCTGAGAAATTTACTGATAGCCTTAGGGGATTTCCTTGTATGAGATTTTGTTTTGTTTTGTTTTCTTTTACTGCTTTTAAAATTCTCTGTCTTTGATCTTAGACAGCTTTATTATAATGTGTCTTGGAGAAGGTCATTGGATTGAAATTATAGGGTGACCTATTAGCTTCATAAACTTGGATATTCAAATTTCTCCTGGGTTTGGGCAGTTGTCGGCTATTATTGCTATTCATAAGCTTTTTACCCTTTTCTCCCTACCTCTCCTTCTGAGATTCCAATGATATGGATATTGTTTCTCTTGATGGTATTCTGTTATGTCCTATAGGCTTTCTTCATTTGTTTTCATTCTTTTTTATTTGCTTCCCTGATTGGATAATTGCAGTTGATCTGTCTTCTAGCCCAATCATTCTTTCTTCTGACTGGTTAAGACTAATGCTGAAGCTGTCTATTGAATTTTTCAGTTCAGACACTGAGTTTTTCAGGTCCAAAATTTTTTTGGTTCTACTTTATGTTGCTTTGTTGAACTTCTCATTTTGTTCTCACTTGGCTTTCCTGATACTATCAAATTTTTATTTGTGTTTTCTTGTAGCTCTCTAAGCATCTTTAGAACAATTATTTTGATTTCTTTGTCTGACAGTTCCTATATCTGCATTTCTTTGGAGCCAATCACTAGAGGTGTAGTGTTTTCCTTCGGTGGAGTCATGTTTCCTTGATTCTTCATGGTCCTTGTAGCCTTGTGTAGTTTCTGTGTGTTTGAAGAAACAGTTCCCTTTTCTAGACTTTATGGACTGACTTGAATAAAAGAAGACTTCCACTTGTGGGTGGGGGCATGCTGTCACCCTGGATCTGAGGCACAGGGTTTCAAATGCACAAATGTGTGGTGGCACTGGGTCTAGGGGGACAGAGGGGGACTTAATGTCTTTTTGGCTCAGGTTGCTAAGATCCACAGCAATGTGTGGTCCTTGGTGAGCACTGTGGTGGGTTTGCAGTGGCTACAAGGGCTGCTGGGGTCCTTACCAGTGCCTCCAGGTCCAGTGGCTAGGGAATAGGCCAAGCAGCAGTGGTGGCCAGAGCTGGTGGTGTGCACACACTTGGCTGCATGTGCCAGCTGCAGGTGCCTATGGAGTGGCAGGGTCCTGTTGCAGACACACATAATGGCAGTGGCTAGGTAAGCAACAAGGGGAAGGCCAACTACAGGCTCAGTGGAAGCTGCAGGGGCCCTGTCAGTATGCTTTCCGCTGGCTGCACGACCTGCCCTGGGTTTGCTCATTGCAGGGGAGGCCAGTTACAGGGCTTGGGTCAGGGGTGCGTATACAACTGGAGGGGATAGCTCTAGATGAACATGGGGGTGCAGGCCAGTGACAGAAGTCGGGCCTGATCCACACCCACAAGCAACTGTCAATGCCCTGGTTATTGATGTGCTCGCTCTTATCTGCACAGTCTTCCCTTGGGCAAAATACAATGCATTGGAGGCTGGTGACATATGTCAGGTCAGCAGCATGCCAGTGCAAAGCTAGAGGGGCTAGCAAGGGGGTGCATGGTAATAGGTGTTAGCTGCCAGTGTCTAGGCTTGTGTATTCACTTGCAAAGCTGCAGGGTCCTGAGCTGGTTACCTGTGTGGTTCCCAAGTTCTGTAGGGCGTACATGGAGTGGAGGGTCTCAGGCAGCTGGTATAGAAAGTAAATATCTGTGGGACTAAAGCTAGTAGAATCTGCAGCGTGTCCCCAGCGAATATACTGGCTGTTAGTTTCTTCAGTGGTGAAATATGCTGAGTTTGTCTGCAGAGCAGGTGGTGAACCACAATGATTCCCGCTGTGTGGCTGCTACTGGTAACACCTGTTTTTATTCCTTGTTCCCAGCCATCTCTATATCTCAGCTTTGCCCATCTAGGCAGAATGAAACCAAAGTGGGACCTTCATGCAGTGCCCGAAAAGGCTGGGGATGCTGGCTGCTCACCCCACTCTTCTTTCTTGGTGAGAGGAACTCTTCATAGCTAGGAATTTCCTCTTGACACAGCAATGCTGACTTGGGGGATGGGATGATGCAGGGAAAATGAAGCTGTCCTCCTTTTCATCTTATGCAGTTATTCTTCGGTCTTTTGTTCCAGTGTGTTGCTAAAATTTCTTAAGGAGACTTCAGAGCTGTTTTTATTCATGGATAGCTGTCTAATTGTTGATCTTTGGGGAAGAGTGCAGTTGGGCTCTCCTACCTCACCATTTGGGGCTAAAATGTCTGCTTTTTTTTTTTTTCTTTTTTAAAGATTTATTTATTTATTTGAGAGAGCGAGAATGAGAGAGAGAGAGTACATGAGAGGGGGGAGGGTTAGAGGGAGAAGCAGGCTCCTCGCCGAGCAGGGAGCCCGATGCGGGACTCGATCCAGGGACTCCAAGATCATGACCTGAGCCGAAGGCAGTCGCTTAACCACTGAGCCACCCAGGCGCCCTAAAATGTCTGCTTTTAAACTTATCTACAAGTTGCTGTTGGCCAAATATTTGCTATCGTATTTGAAAATGACCCAAGATCAATTTTCCCCTTAAAATTTAGACAGACAACATAATAATTACAAGTTTTGATAATAGGGCAAAAACATTCCATAAAGCTATCACCCCAGTCTTTATCTAGAGTAGCAATCATAAGGTACATATATTTTTATAAATTGTCTTTTCCACTTAACATTGTATTTATCATAATCATTTTTCTATTTTGTCTTCCTATATTTCTAGTTATCATTTTAAAAATTTATACAGTAGACCAAGTACCTGATTTATTTAATTAGTTGTTCTCATATTATTGCTTATTTGGGTTGCTACCAGTTTTTGCTTTTACATATAGTACTTCCATGAACACCAAAATAAACTTGTAAGGCTTGGGGACATCAGTAATCCCGTTTTTGTCTAATGACAACAATTCAAAAAATGGTATTTTAATTTGTACCCTGTTTCTTTTTCTTTCTTTCTTTCTTTCTTTCTTTCTTTCTTTCTTTCTTTCTTCTTTCTTTCTTTCTTTCTTTCTTTTTCTTTCTTTTTCTTTTCTTTCTTTCTTTCTTTTCTTTCTTTCTTTCTTCTTGACAGAGAGAGACACAGCAAGAGAGGGAGCACAAGCAGGGGGAGTGGGAGAGGGAGAAGCAGGCTTCCCGTGGAGCAGGGAGTCTGATGCGGGGCTCGATCCCAGGACCCTGGGATCATGACCTGAGCCGAAGGCAGATGCTTAATGACTGGGCCACCCAGGCACCACAGTACCCTGTTTCTTTCATATTTAGCAGAGTTTAATGCAAACTAGACAATAGAGGCTTATAGAAATTGTCTGTAATTAAATAATACCCAGATTATTTCTTACAGTTATAGAAAGCTTTTTCTGGATTTTCAGAGTGATGGAAAAATTTAGTAAATTTTTTTTGTTATTGACCAAAATTAAAAATGCCCACAGACTATCAAATACAAATAAGCAAACATTTGATTTTTCTAGGTACTAATCCAGTAGAAGCCTTCCTTCTTTTTAAAAGTTTCAATAAGTTGGTTTTTGCTAATATATTTCATAATATAATAAATGCTTGATAAAGCAAATTCTTAGCTTATTAGTAGTATATACAAATCTATAGCACAAATAATTATATTTGGAATGGAAGATTATGTACAGCTGTGTACCATTTTCCTAACACAGTAGTAAGAATGTATTACAAAATATTGAGGTAGAAAAGCTGATGTTCTATACCCTGACATCTGTAGGATTGCCTGATATATCGATAAATAATGCTTGAAAAACTTAACCCGTTGAATCCAATTCATTTTTAAACCATGACTTAGATGACTGAAATAGCAATGTTTTTGTCTTTGTTCCTAGAGATAACGAACATGCTGTTGGGTTGTGAAGAAACTGAGGGTGGAGAGCAGATGGGATTTTTGGCAAAGAGTAGGCAAGTCTGACTGTTGACAGCAGGAGCTAATGCTCTAGCATACGGTGCTGATAATACCTCAATCAATTAAAGACGTGCCATTCAGGATTTGCCAGTCAGAAGACATCTTAAGTACTTTTTCTTAAAGCCATGAACAGCTTCATTATAACCTCCTATGGGGCCAAGCAGCCGATTTAGGATTCACTTTTGACAGTTGGCTGATGCCAGTTTTTCAATGAATGTATGTTCATGCCTGGAAATATTGCTAATGTGAAATGTTGCTATTTTATGATACTATGTCACCATCTGAACGGCACATGCATAATTTATTCATCATCCACAAATATTTATTGAACTCAACTGCTGAGTGCTTTAATATGTACATAACAAACCTTTTGTTTTCAAAGCTGATTATGCTGCAAGTCAGCATGGGGCTTCCTGTGAATTCCTATGTTCCTCCTGTACTTCTCTTCATGGCATTTATCACTTTCTTTTTTTTTTTTTTTTTTTTAATTTTTTTATTGTTATGTTAATCCCCATACATTACATCATTAGTTTTAGATATAGTGTTCCATGATTCATTGTTTGTGCATAACACCCAGTGCTCCATGCAGAACGTGCCCTCCTCAATACCCATCACCAGGCTAAACCATCCTCCCAACCCCCTCCCCTCTAGAACCCTCAGTTTGTTTTTCAGAGTCCATCGTCTCTCATGGTTCTTCTCCCCCTCCGATTTCCCCCCCTTCATTCTTCCCCTCCTGCTACATTCTTCTTCTTTTTTTCTTTCTTAACATATATTGCATTATTTGTTTCAGAGGTACAGATCTGAGATTCAACAGTCCTGCACAATTCACAGCGCTTACCAGAACACATACCCGCCCCAGTGTCCATCACCCAGTCACCCCATCCCTCCCACCCCACCCCCCACTCCAGCAACCCTCAGTTTGTTTCCTGAGATTAAGAATTCCTCATATCAGTGAGGTCATATGATACATGTCTTTCTCTGTTTGACTTATTTCGCTCAGCATAATACCCTCCAGTTCCATCCATGTCGTTGCAAATGGCAAGATCTCATTCCTTTTGATGGCTGCATAATATTCCATTGTATATATATATACCACATCTTCTTTATCCATTCATCTGTTGATGGACATCTTGGCTCTTTCCACAGTTTGGCTATTGTGGACATTGCTGCTATAAACATCGGGGTGCACGTAGCCTTTCGGGTCCCTACTTTTGTATCTTTGGGGTAAATACCCAGTAGTGCAATTGCTGGATCATATGGTAGCTCTATTTTCAACTTTTTGAGGAACCTCCATACTGTTTTCCAGAGTGGCTGCACCAGCTTGCATTCCCACCAACAGTGTAGGAGGGTTCCCCTTTCTCCGCATCCCCGCCAACATCTGTCATTTCCTGACTTGTTAATTTTAGCCATTCTGACTGGTGTGAGGTGGTATCTCATTGAGGTTTTGATTTGGATTTCCCTGATGCCGAGCGATATTGAACACTTTTTCATGTGTCTGTTGGCCATTTGGATGTCTTCTTTGGAGAAATGTCTGTTCATGTCTTCTGCCCATTTCTTGATTGGATTCTTTGTTCTTTTGGTGTTGAGTTTGATGAGTTCTTTATAGATTTTGGATACTAGCCCTTTATCTGATATGTCATTTGCAAATATCTTCTCCCATTCTGTCAGTTGTCTTTTGGTTTTGTTGACTGTTTCCTTTGCTTTGCAAAAGCTTTTTATCTTGATGAAGTCCCAATAGTTCATTTTTGCCCTTGCTTCCCTTGCCTTTGGCGATGTTTCTAGGAAGAAGTTGCTGCGGCTGAGGTCGAAGAGGTTGCTGCCTGTGTTCTCCTTTAGGATTTTGATGGACTCCTGTCTCACATTGAGGTCTTTCAACCATTTGGAGTCTATTTTTGTGTGTGGTGTAAGGAAATGGTCCAGTTTCATTCTTCGGCATGTGGCTGTCCAATTTTCCCAACACCATTTGTTGAAGAGACTGTCTTTTTTCCATTGGACATTCTTTCCTGCTTTGTCGAAGATTAGTTCACCATAGAGTTGAGGGTCCATTTCTGGGCTCTCTATTCTGTTCCATTGATCTATGTGTCTGTTTTTGTGCCAGTACCATACTGTCTTGATGATGACAGCTTTGTAGTAGAGCTGGAAGTCCAGAATTGTGATGCCGCCAGCTTTGCTTTTCTTTTTCAACATTCCTCTGGCTATGCGGGGTCTTTTCTGGTTCCATACAAATTTTAGGATTATTTGTTCCATTTCTTTGAAGAAAGTGGATGGTATTTTGATGGGGATTGCATTGAATGTGTAGATTGCTCTAGGTAGGATTGACATCTTCACAATATTTGTTCTTCCAATCCATGAGCATGGAACGTTTTTCCATTTCTTTGTGTCTTCCTCAATTTCTTTCATGAGTATTTTATAGTTTTCTGAGTACAGATCCTTTGCCTCTTTGGTTAGATTTATTCCTAGGTATCTTATGGTTTTGGGTGCAATTGTAAATGGGATCGACTCCTTAATTTCTCTTTCTTCTGACTTGTTGTTGGTGTATAGGAATGCCACTGACTTCTGTGCATTGATTTTATATCCTGCCACTTGACTGAATTCCTGTATGAGTTCTAGCAGTTTTGGGGTGGAGTCTTTGGGATTTTCCACATAAAGTATCATATCATCTGCAAAGAGTATCACTTTCTTTTTATACCCTCTCTCTTAAGAGTAAAAACCAAAGTGATCCTTACAATGGCCTAACAGACCCTACACAAACTTCCCTTATATATCTGACCTCTTGATCTCTCCTCTCTCTCTTTCTCTGTCTTGCTCTTTCCCTCTCTCTCAGACTCTTTTCATGTGTGGATAAAGTGTCAAATTCCATTGTGGGAAAACAAATGGTCCTTTATATTATGGTGAGTACTTACTGCATACCTGGTACATCAGAGTGGATATCAGAGATGCTTTCATCGAGGAGTTTCCAATAGTTTCAGAAATGAGATTAAATAATACACATGACAATATGAGAATAAGTAAGTTGTTACTCTAAGTTATAAACTATAAGTTGCCTAAGTTTTAAATATCAAAGAATAAGAAAGTTCAGAGTTCAGAAAAGGTATGAGGACTATCTCCTTGTATCCAGTTATCATCACAACTTTATTTATTGACTACTTATTTTTTTATTTATCATTAAACGGAAGGCTTCCGAATCTTTCTCTTTTTCCCATTACTTTTCCCTGAGTACCAAGTAGGCATTTCTAAATGCTCCAAACAAAGCAAGTGCAAACCAGAATTTATTATTCCCAATTTCAATTAGTGGCATCATCACCTGTCTTCCAACTACAGCCAGAACCTGGAAATAACCCTCAATTCCTCCTCCTTAACTGCCTCCTCGCCCCGTCTGCACCCTATTACCCTGGCACTTCTTAAGTATGTCCTATCTATAGATTCCCTTCCCTAAACGTCCTTTTCCAGCACCTTGACTGGTGCCAATGTCATCTCTATTCTGGGTTTTACAAGAACCTTTTAATCGTGTGTTAATTCTAAGCTTTTTTCCCCCCAAGCCAGCCACTGCTACCCCATTGTACATACAACACAGTGATCTTTTTAAAGTTCAAATCAATCATTTATGTCACTTACTATTGCCCTTAGAATAAAATCCTTTGCATGGTATCAGAGGTCCTGCTTGTCATCCATCTTTTTAAGATGACATTCTGGTTGCTTCCAGGTCTGATGGCAGGGACTGGGGTGTTTTCCCTATTATAAGTCCCGCTAGGGCCAATATTAATCAAGAGGGTCTGATCCAAGGGAGTGGAGTGGGGTCTTGGAGAGGGTCTTTGGAAATGTAGGCGCAAAGCCAAGGCCTAAGTTTTAGGCTCTTGGATAGGTCCTGGTCCAGCTCTGTTGGGTAGAATTAGAGGAGTCATGGGGAGCAAAAGTAGAAAATGAATATGCTAGTTGCATTCAATTTCTATTGCTGTGACTACAAACTTAGCAGTTTAAAACCACACATGTATATTATCCCAAAGTTTCTGTAGGTCAGGAGTCCAGGCATGGCTTGGCTGGAACCTCTGCTCAGGGTCCCACAGGTTGCACTCAATGCACCTAGGCTGCATCCTTTTCTGGAGCTTGGGGTCCTCTTCCAAGCTCATTTAGGTTGTTAGCAGAATTCAGTTCCTTGCAGTTGGGAACTGAAGCCCTCAGGTCCTAGAGGTTGCCTCTCTCCATAGGCAGTTCACAATATGACTCCCCCTTCAAGGTCAACAGAACATCTTTCTTGATTCAAGTCTTTTAGACAAGGCCTGGTGTCTGTCTGCCTATCGTTCTCTCAAAATATCTATTTCTGTATCTCCTCCATTTTATTATTCCTCCCTCTCTGATACTAGCTATGAAAATATATTATGAAAGGGAATTTTTCTTTTTTTATACCTACACTTTTTTATAACTTGAGGGTTTATTGTCATCCATTAACTTATTTACTAGTCACTATTACTATCCCTATTCCTCAGACTGGGAAATAAAGCACAGAAATGTTAAAGAACTTCCCTAAGTTCATACAAACAGTCCTAGCTAATTGGTAGATCTGGAATTCAAGACAGCTTGGGAGGGGTAATTGGGTAGCCTATGTCCTACCCACAGTGACAATGAATGAAACAGAACGCAGGAGGAGGAGTGGCTGGAGGCAGAAGTTGACTTTCTCTGCAGAGGTGCATATGTAGGTGTCAGGAGAGAGGCTATTGACAGTAATAATGTCAACCCGGGATTTCCTCTGAAATGTGACTAAATCTCACAGATGCCTACTGTTCAAATAAGATCTACATGACAGAGACTATGATATCACATCTGGTGTGAGGCTCTTGTTAAAATGGAGAAACTGTGAAGGCCACCCTTTGGAATTAAAGAGGGATTGAATGAAGAACAAAACTCAGTGCATTTTTCCAATGACTTAGATGCCAATAAACTTACTCTGAAATGCATGTGAAAAAATAAAAGTCTGCATATACCTAAGCCAGTTTTGAAAACAGGAGTAAAGAAGCAAGACTTATCTTATAAGACAATGATTCTCTCTCAGTGTTATCTCTAGACCATAAACATCAAGCATCACCTGGGAACGTGGCTAGAAATAGAAATTCTTGGGCACAGACCTGCTTCAATCAAGATCCCTGTGGGTGCGGCCAGACAAGGGCTCCTGCTGACTCTAATGCGGCAGAGCTTGAGGATTGCTGCTTTAAGAGATTAAGATGGATATACATTTTTAGGTATAAAAGTAACAGTACATAAAAGCAAATACAGAAAAATGTTAATAGAAGAATCGAGAATGATAGGTGTTTTATTATAAAACTTTCAAATTTGATGAAAAAAAAAGACATCTAGGAACAGAGAAACAGGCCAAGAGAACACTATAGAAAACTCAAGCATGGATGCATAGGTACTTGATACATAATAAACATCACATTACAGGTCAATAGAAAAAAGTAGACTTCTTAAGCCTTGTGGAGAAAACATGGAGTTTCATTCCAGATTTGTGCCATATACAATGGTGAACTGTAGATGGATTAAAATTTAAATATTAATAGTAAATATATCTAGTTAATAGAAGTCAATGTGGGAAAACATTTTTTGACTCAGATATGGAGACTTAAGAACAATGAAGCATAAATGATAGATTATGTAAACTTTCTTTTTGAACAAAGGATATCATAAACAAAAGTAAACAGACTGTGAACTAGGATACTGGTGATGTCTAAAAAGCGATAGGAGAGTAGTACCTGGAATAGACAAGGAACTCTTACAAATTGGTCTTGAAAACATCAGAAAAATGGGGAAAGGGAATAGGAAAATTACAGAATGGTAAACCTTACTGGCTAACAAGTGTATGTCCTTGTCAAACACACCAGTAATCAAAGGAATGGAAAATAAAACAATGTCAAAATACATTATATTCATTAAACATGCAAAAGTTGGAAAGTCACATAAAACTGTCTGCAAATATGTGGGGAATGAGATTCATTCGTCTAGCCAGTGAAAGTGTAAACTGGTGCAGACTTCCCGGGAATTACTTCAGCAGTGCTTTGTGCAATTAATAGTATCTGTGACTTGGCAATTGCACTCCTAGTTATGTATTTTAGAGAAATTTTCAGAGGTTCAAAAAATGACAGAAATGAGCATACTCACCACTGTGGTGTTTATGAAAGCAGGGAGGTGAAGTAGAGACATCACAGGTGTTCATCACCAGAAAAATGGCTGAATCAAATGTAGTGGATTCACACACACACACACTATATATATATATATATATATATATATATATATATATATACACATCACATTAAAAAAAATCTGTAGCCTGTTGCATTTATTAAAAAATACCAACACTAGGGGCGCCTGGGTGGCTCAGTCGTTAAGTGACTGCCTTCGGCTCAGGTCATGATCCCAGGGTCCTGGGATCGAGTCCCACGTCGGGCTCCCTGCTCAGCTGGAGAGCCTGCTTCTCCCTCTGCCTCTCTCTCTCTCTCATGAATAAATAAAAAAAAAATCTTAGGGGCGCCTGGGTGGCTCAGTCGTTAAGCGTCTGCCTTCGGCTCAGGTCGTGATCCCAGGGTTCTGGGATCGAGCCCCACATCGGGCTCCCTGCTCCGCGGGGAAGCCTGCTTCTCCCTCTCCTACTCCCACTGCTTGTGTTCCCTCTCTCACTGTGTCTCTCACTGTCAAATAAATAAAAATAAAATCTTTAAAAAAAATAAAAATAAAAATAAATCTTAAAAAAAAAAAAGAACTTTAATTTCTGAAACTGTCTTTATTTTACCCTCTGACATGAAAAACTTTAAATATCCCTGCATCCAAAGTGGGTCATTAAAGTTGTGATTTTGTTCACTTTGCAAGTAACTGCCTTCACATTTTGGAATATAAGATACTCTTTTTGAAACTTTAAAAAATGTTCTTTATATCTGATCTGAAACTTTGTGAAGACATATCTGGTGTGCATGTTTATAGTTTTTGTCTGGCCATGAATGGACCCATTTGGTCTGAAGACCTATGCTGTGCTTCAGGTCTAGGGCATCTCCTTGAGGTTTTTAAAAATTTCCCTCACTTCATTGTATATCCATACCCTTCTTTCTCCTTTTGAACTCCTATTAGATCCATGTTGGAACACAAGACTTTTCTTTCATGTCTCATTTCTCACTATTTTTTAGTTCATTTGCATTACATTTTATGGAATCCTAATCTAAAGAGCTTTCAAATTTGCTCTTACGGATATCCTTCCTATTCTTCAGCACAACTACTGAATTTGTAACAAATTCTACTTTCCATTATAAAGATATTTAAATGCTTCCCTAACAGCTGATCTTGCAAATTCAATAATCTCTTTCTCCCTGAGAAGATAACATTTCAAAATAATGATTTCTTCAAATATTGGTACTTCTGTTTGGTGACTCTCTTCATGGTGTCGCTTTTCTTCAAATGTTCAGTAACTATTGTTCTCATCTTAATATGAACTTGTGTGAGAATGTTATTTGCTTACTGCAAACTATTTTCCCTAATGATGGGCAAAAGGAAGGACAGGACATTGGGTAAGCCTGGTAAAATGGCTTGTACTGGTTTTCCCTTCTAATATAATCACTCACATACATCATCTTCTGCATAGTGCTTGGCATAAAAAAGGTGGTAATTATAACCAACCTCATATGATGCAGTACTCCCAGCATTATCTACAACTCCTTCTTGATCTTTTATTCTGTCTCTACTTTTGAAGCATCCCTGAAGCCAGATTCACCTTTCATGGTAGAATTCTTTGGCCCTATCTGTCCTGGGATTTCAAAGAATTCCTTAAAATTTATCCAGTGCAGGGGCGCTTGGGTGGCTCAGTCGTTAAGCGTCTGCCTTTGGCTCAGGTCATGATCCCAGGGTCCTGGGATCGAGCCCCGCATCGGGCTCCCTGCTCCGCGGGAAGCCTGCTTCTCCCTCTCCCACTCCCCCTGCTTGTGTTCCCTCTCTCGCTGTCTCTGTCAAATAAATAAATAAAATCTTTAAAAAAAAAAAAAAATTTATCCAGTGCACTTTTATTTCTCCAAACTGTGGAGATTAAACAATACTTTTACCTACCATATTATGAAATAATCATCTTTTCTGTCACTTCTAGGGATGTGGATGGGAGGAGCTTGAAGGATGCACCAGTGTACAATCTTGAACAATTTACTTTGTGACAGCTAAGCCTGCACATGGTTCCTCCTATTCTTGGGAAATTGAATGCTCTTGAAGGATGATCCAAATGTGAAAGATGTTTTAATACCCATTCTGGGATAGCATTAGTTCTCAGAGTATTAGGTTTTGCTTTTCATGAAGATGAGGAGCCTTCCAAATCATCCACCCTAAAAATCCATGCTCTGTGCATTTTTCTTCAATGCTTAGTTTTCTTTAGTTTTTCTAACGAAAAAAAAAAAAACACATTAAAGAAAAAAGAGATCCTTCTAAAGCTTGCCTTAGAGGAACAAAATTGTTTTTATTAGATTTAAGGAACTTCAATTCAGGAAAAATATGTGTAAGACTTTTAACATGTTTTCATGCAAAATAAAAATAGCTCTATTGAATCATGGTGGAAGGTGGTACAATTTTACACTATGGAGTTCTTCCTTTACTGGTGATATGTGAGCTTCTCATATCATCCTATAATTAGATTGAGGGCTGATTAAGAAGCTAGATGGGCCACATGAAATCCCAAGGGAGATCATAATTTTCTCAATTGTTATATGAAAAGGAAATTATCGCAGAATTATTTTTTTTTTCCAGTCTTTTTCCTAACAATCCTATAGAAAGGTTTTAGGAGTAACTTAGTTGTTCTTTAAAACAAAAGCTGAGAAGATTCTACTGAGGTGTTTTTCCTAAAAAAGATTTTCTCAGTTTAGAATGCAATTGTTTTACAAAGAGAATGAATGCATATTCCTAAAAAAAAAAAAAAGAAGATAGCATTGTCTTTTAAGTTTTCCAAAATTGTAAATGACTATGCTGACTATCCCCTGGGATTAAAAATTCTGCAGAGAAACTGCAGCTTTAGGTATAAAATAGACAACTTTTCTGAACTCTCTATTGGGAAACAAGGGGAGAGGTAGGGGCGCCTGGGTGGCTCATTTGGTTAAGCATCTGACTCTTGATTTCCGCTCAGGTCATGATCTCAGGGTCGTGAGACTGAGCCCTGTGTTGGGTTCCACACTAAGTGTGGAGTCTGCTTAAGATTCTCTCTCTTGGGGGGCGCCTGGGTGGCTCAGTCGTTAAGCGTCTGCCTTCGGCTCAGGTCATGATTCCAGCGTCCTGGGATCGAGCCCCGCATCGGGCTCCCTGCTCATCGGGAAGCCTGCTTCTCTCCCACTCCCGCTGCTTGTGTTCCCTCTCTCGCTGTGTCTCTGTCAAATAAATAAATAAAATCTTAAAAAAAAAAAGATTCTCTCTCTTGGGACACCTGGGTGGCTCACTCAGTTAAGTGTCTGCTTTTGGCTCGGGTCATGATCCCAGGGTCCTGGGATCAAGCCCTGTGTTGGGCTCCCTGCTCAGGGGGAGGCTGCTTCTCCCTCCCCCTCTACCCCTGTTCGTGTGCTCTCTCACTCACTCTCTCAATAAATAAAATCTTAAAAAAAAAAGATTCTCTCTCTCCTCGCCCTCCTCCCCGCAAAAATGGGTAGGGGCACATGGCTGGCTCAGTCAGTAGAGCATGAGACTCTTGATCTCAGGGTTATGAATTCGAGCCCTACTTTGGGCATGGAGAAGAAAAAGGACAGGAAGAAAGGACAGGAAGAAAGGAAAGAAAGGGAAGAAAGGAAGAAAGGAAGAAAGAAACAAGGGAAATACCTAAAAGTTGGAGCAGGCTGCCCATACAATCTAGATTACCTTGTAAAAGACAAGTGGTATTGGGGTACCTGGGTGGCTCAGTCGTTGAGCGTCTGCCTTCGGCTCAGGTCATGATCCCAGGGTTCTGGGATCGAGCCCCACATCAGGCTCCCTGCTCGGCAGGGAGCCTGCTTCTCCCTCTCCCACTCCCCCTGCTTGTGTTCCCTCTCTTGCTGTGTCTCTCTCTGTCAAATAAATAAATAAAATCTTTAAAAAAAAAAATTATTCTGATTTCAGTTTATTTCATAAGAAATCTATTTACTATACATTAAACCAAAAAAAATAAGCTAATAAGAATTTCAACAGAAGGAATGAAAAAAATAGCCTTTGAAATAGATTTCTCACCAGTCTTGAACTAACTGGAAAACATTTCCCATTCCAATGGCTTCCTTTAGAAGTAAAAAACAGTAATTTAAGGTAAACTACACTTCCTCCATACCCAGAAATACAAGGGTTTAAAGTGCCAAAAAATTTATTGTGTATCTATGACAATTTTTCTCACCCTGAATTTCATAAAATAAATCACATAACTTTAAACAGTGTAAGTTTATCACCTATTCACTGTGTTACTTCAAGCATTCTAAATAAGGACAAAAATTTGGAGTGTTTTACAAATGCTAATAAAAATATTACATAGCTGCTAATGGGATTTCCTTTTAAGCACAAGTTAATACTTAAAAGTTTAGTTCTGTTTATGCCAATGTAAGTATTTAAAGAATTTTTTAGGGGCTCCTGGTTGGCTCCGTCAGAGGAGCATGGAACTCTTGATCTTGGGACTATAAGTTTGAGCCCCACGTTGGGTGTAGAGATTACTTAAAAATACTTAAAAAATTTTTTTTTCAAGTATATACACAACTTCAAGTCCAAAGAGTTCAGAAAAATACATAATATGTAAGAAATTTTAGAATTTTACGGATTTAGATACTGATTCCCTCATGAATCAGCATGTCAGTTTATGTGAAGAATTCTGTACAGAATAAATTATTCTGAACATATAATTTTTAACAGTTTAAAATTTTAGGGTGGTCAATTTTAAACACTATCACTAAAAATGAGAGAGTTTTGGTTGTGATGGTTTGCTACATAATATTTAAATAATGTCAGTTATGGGTATGGGCCTTGACTACAAATTACTCAACAGTATGTAAACTAAAAATGTCTTCTTCGTTCCCTCAGAAGATTTAATCTTCTATTCAAATTTTGAAACCTTATCATTACCAACCAAAACAAAAATTCTAACAAAGAGTTCTTACTTCATTTTAATTTTCCAATATTTTAGAAGAAAATTATGGCTATTTAAGTGCAAAACTGTTTTGCTATTAATTTTTTGTTATATAATCTATCACATTACTCTTCCTTGGTAACTAACTTTCTTACTCAACTATATGTGTTATAAGAACATTAAAAAAATTTTTTTTAACTAGAGAATAAAACACTAGTGCATGTAATACTTGCTGCACTTGTAATATATCAATATAATATGCAGACAATTAACTTAAGGTTAGATCACTAATCAACCGTTTTTTGTGGCTATTTTCCTTTTCCAAAATTATCTGTGTATCTGATGCAAGATAAAGTAGTTGAAAATGTCACAATTATATCTATTTTATGTATTCCTTATTAAAAGTAGAATGTGACTGAAAAATTGACTGAAATAAAAAAAGGATGTGCCAAAATTAGTATTTTAAAATAAACTATGAATAAAGGGAACACCGAGGCTTGTCTTAAGAAGCTGTTTGTCATTGTTTTTTTTTTAGAGATTACAACACACATACAGTAAATGAATTTTATCAAAATACAGCACATTTCTTCTACTATATCCATAAAAATCAATTCCTATGTAAATAGTACTGAAAAACAACTAAAATGAGTTAAAATTTACAAAGAGTTGTTAAAGGGTTTCAATCAATATTATTAAAACTATACAGTACAATAACCAAATGATAACATCTTGAAAGAAGTGCAATATTTGAGTTCACATCTTTTGAAAATTACTGCCTATTTACTCTGACTAGCAAGAAAGGAACGAGTTCAACTCCTTTTGCAAAAATAATGTAAATTGCTGTTTTTGCTAGTCCTATAAAAGTCTTAATTAAAACAAGGTTGAAGAACAAAGCATAACAGATTAAAAATTCCAAAATTATATTTCTTAGTAATTAAAAATGAATTGCAATAACTGAATATTGCTCTAAAGAAAGGCTCCAGACTAGCCTCGACTAAAAACAGTTATTGGTCTTCTGTGGCACTTTTTTCTGGTCCAAATAACCATGCATTAATTCTTACCACTGCATGTTACTCAAATTTTATTGAATTACAAAGACAGAACAGAAACAAAATTAATGGTTTGGATGAACAAATTAATAAACATCTATGAAATATTTGTTACACTAACGAGGAACAAAGGCAGCTGGTGGTAAAACACTATTCTATTACACTGATACACTTAGAAACCCTTTAAAGACTCTGAAGTGTCGAGTTCACATTTAATGTTACCTGTAGGAACAGCCCTTTATTTGAATACCTTGACACACTGGTAGGCCTCAAGGACCCATCCCTTTGCTCTACAACTCTCCACAGCAATTCTCTATCACTGTGCCAATTTCACAAACTTGCTTTGGTTTCCTAGCTCCATGCGTACTATATTTCCTTTTACTTTACCAAGGCAATGTGAGACCAAACAAAATCAAGAGGCTTTCCTAAATCTGCTTACACTTTGTGTTACAGCAACACAATCTTTTAAAACTGGCCATTTTAGTTTCATTTGCTGCTTAAAATAAAAATTATAAATTAAGATTAAAATGGAATACTAATTATAAAACAGATTGCAAGGACCACCATTTGCAAAAAATCAAGAGATTTCCATATCACAAAAAAATGCATGGACATGCATCTACAGAAGAGTTAAAAATTTCCTGTGACTAAAAAATTAAAAATTGAATCACCAGTAGCAAATGTACTGTCAATGGCTATGACAAGAACAGATCCTGTAGAGCTCATAAAATGCAATTATCGTCTTTTTTATTTCTTTAAAAAGACATTACATTTTTATTGCATTATTTTATTAATGAAAACATTTAACAGCTATTTTTTCAATCTTTGCTTCCAGATTTTTATAGGAATTAACTGTTTTAATCTGGCCTTGGAAAGTGAACCCACCAGCACCACCTTCACCTACTCACTCTTCAATTCAATATGCACATAGCAAAAACCAACACTTCAAATCTCTTGCCCACATTAAAAAAAAGTAGTTTCAGCAGAAAAACATTAATACGAGTTGAATAAAAATAAGGGCACAAAAGCTATGAGACAGAAAGCTCTGCCATCTGTCTCTGGGCTACAATCAAGGCTAACTAGAGCCTTGCACAGAGTTCAGTCATGTGTATGAAATCCAAAAATAAACCTACAATCTATACAAAAACAACATATGTTTGTTTTTGCAGCCTTGATTGCTATGTTTAAAAACCTAACAAGAACTTTTATATGGTATGAATTCAACAGTCTCCCCTATATACTGTACAGTGGTTCTTTCCCTCTAACCACAAGTTCCATTATTTCATTAATGTACAAATTTGAACATAATTTTTTGAGTTCATCTTTACATATAAAAATAGTCAAAATATTAATTTCCCCTGCAAATATCTTCCAATAAATCTTGCTGCCTTCCCCCTTTTTTTGTCCACAATTCTTAAGAGGAAACCTCTCGTACAATGATGAGTTCTACTGTGTTCTGGAAAGTTTTTAGCAAGGACACTGCTTGTCCATGTTCAATATTGATAAAACTGTAGCCATTAGCCTAGAAGAAAGAAGAAAAATGTCTTTAAGAAAAACATTTCATAATAATTTATTTGCATCTGTACATTTAAATTTCTGCTGATAGTGCACAAACCTGGCAGAAAGTAAGAATCATTCTGGCAATTTAAAACATCATGTAGATTCCTGGGCCTTACCCCACATCTATGAAATTAAAATCTCTGAAGGTGGGACCCAGGAACCTGTACCTTGTCTACGTTTTCAGATGATTCTTATGTAGCAACCCAATGTTAGAAAGCACCTGGCTAAGACACAGTGCCAGGCATGGTGTTACGTGTATGTGCTAACGTGTAAATGAGGGCACCAACATGCAAGGATAGCAGAGGGCAAGGCTTACTCTTCCTATTGCCTTGGGCCAGCAGATAAACACTACATTTCTTATAATTTAGGCTTAACATTTACTGAGGTTTTACTATATACCAAACATAGTTCTAAGTGCTTCACGTGAATTAAATTCTTTAATTCTTGTAACAAATAGATTCTTTCACCATCTTATTTTAAAGAAGTTAACATTCCTCAACTTAAACAAAATGCTAAGATATATCTAACATGTATTCAAAAATATCCATGATTTTCCAAGGTTTTAGGAAGAAATATCATAAACTATGAAAATACTAAGAGAGTGGCCTATAAGAAATGCCACTATTTTCATCCACAAATATTTAATGATAAACTTCACAAAATGATTATTTTCAAAATTTGGCATTTAATTTCTTGATGAGAAAGCAGATCTTATAAAATGAAAAATTAAGAAAATAATAAAAAGATGTATCTTAGTTACCTGAATAATTTTATCACCTGGTTGTAATAATTTTGATGCTGGTCCTTCAGGCTGTACCCTTGTTACAAATATACCCTTTAGTAACAACAAAAAAGATAAACACTTAATGGAAAACAGTATGCATCAATGACAGAGTAACAAAGAACAATTTTTCTTTGACAGTATGTAAATATTTGAATCATAGTACAAGTTTTCTCCCTGTTTTCTCTGAATATTGTTACAACCCCTTGTTATTTTTGGTGCTGGTAATTCTGACTTGAGTATAGAAACTTCTCTTAAAGTACAGATGGGCAGAAATGTAGTAACAAATTTAAAAATCACTTCACAGTGTGATGAACATTTAAAACTGGGGGTTTAATTTGTTTTCCTCAAACAATTAATTTGAAGTGATCACATTTCAAAACAAAAAGCTGAACAATACAGAGAGAAATAAAAAAGATGGTATCTGTCTAGATTTATATAAGTATCTGTTAGATTTTTACTTATGTACAGGAGGCATTAAGTAGTGAATAAATCTTATGGGTATCTCAAGGACAAATAGACAAACTCACATCGTCTTCAGGTCTGAATGGATTTCCTCTGCCCCCAACACCTCCTGATATGCTAAATCCAAGTTCTGGATCCTTTTCAACTCTCACTCGAATCTGAATTAATACGAAAATAAACTATTACTAACATCTCAGAAAAACCTACAACACAGTATTTAACTATTGGTAAAATATATAAAGATTCATCTAAGATAAATATTCGGGCAGATGAAGGGAAATTATAACATGGAATATCATGTTAATAAGTTAGTGAGTTAAAGGCACAGCTGGGATTATAAAGCATAGCTCCTAAATTAATCTCCTGTTATTTTACAAGAATAGGCAACCGATTACTATTGATCTTTTTTTTTTTTAGATATCATGGATTTTAATGATATTGAGCACACACAGTTATTATCAGCTTATTATCAGTTTCCATTTGTAAAACATCTAAATTACATAGTATCTCCGTTTATTGGGTGTTTCCTAAGATATTTAAAAATCCCTGGGTGGTTGTTGGATATCAACTCCTCATTTCTTGAACCTGTTTATATGCTTGCAAGACACTGGGACTGATGATCAATTGATAATATTTTTTATAACCACACTACAAAAAAAGATCAAGAACTAAACTTGTTACAAAATACTCCCTTTCCCCAGAGACTAAACCAAAACGAATAAGGCACATGTTCTCTGCCTAAGTTTCTAACAATATTAGTTTATCAATAAGCTATCAAAATATGTAAATGAATGATTAGTTACTTTTTAAGTACTTTGTAAGATTTAATTCTCAAAGTAGTTTGGAGACTCTAGTCAAATTTCAAACTCTCAGTGTCAAATAACAATAGTAAACCATAACATGCCAGTCAAGTTTCATGGTCTACTATTCATATTCCTGAAGAAGGTCTAATTACTGGAATATCATCGAATGGTTTTGTATAAACAACCACCTTAGGGAAAAAAAAAAAAATCACCTCCGAAACACTGAATCCTATGTCAACTAATCAGAACACAGGGGATCACACAGTCAAGTTAACCATTAAGTTTGACATCCTATAAACTTAACATGAAACCAAACCTTTCAACAAATTGGTAAAAACTATGTTAAAATTCTACATGGATTTCTTGCTAATAGTTAAATAACCTATAAAGGACATTAAGAGCTTGGTTTCGTACTTCAGATATTCTTGATGATTCTTACCTCTTGCCTTGCCGGCTCATGGCCTTGTCTAGGAGGACAATGGGGCTGTGTGTATGGAGGCTGGTGGGTCACCTTCAGCATCAAGTAATCAATTAGTTGTTCTCTAGAGGGATGCCTCGCCACGGAAGCCTGAGGAAGGGGCTGATGGATTTGACTATAATGTGCCTGAGGCCTGAGGGGCTGGCCCATCTGTCCATTAATCAAAGGCATCTAAGAAAAACACGAAGTGTCTTAAAATGACCAACAATAATGTCTCATTACAAATATCTGGATTTTCTTCTTGGAGCATTACAAAAGCACTAGAGTTTAACATTCTAAATCACACAATATCAAGCCACTTATACTATTTTTTCTAATTTTACAGTTTTAAAAGAAAAAAGCTATTAATTCTAAACTTGCCTAAATGCTTGCAGATAGATTCTCACTCTTTAAAGGTTTCAAATGAAAGGAAATCCTATCTACATTTAAAATTATCTGCTTTTCTGTTCAATATGCATGGACCTATCTTTCTTACAGTAACCAAATGTTAAAATGGTGATTATGTCAAAATTTTAAAATTTAAGCCCATTAAAAGGGTAGAAGATGTATTTGTTCATGTTTTCTTCTGAACAAAAGTTACAATTTCTGTGTCCTAATCTGACTGTATTTTCTACTTTTCTTTCTTTCTTTCCAGAATTAAAAAGTCAAGGCATCTATACAATAGAAAACTTATTCCTCGTGTGTGTGTAGCAGTTAGCAACTTTTAAACTCCTTAAATGTTAGTTCCATAAAACAGTAACCACAAAAATTAAACCTTGACATTCTATTTTACTTTTCGCAAGTTACACAAAAAATCTGAGATAATTATTTTGTTGTTAAAAATCTATCCTTGTTTGGGCGCCTGGGTGGCTCAGTTGGTTGGGCAACTGCCTTCGGCTCAGTTCATGATCCTGGAGTCCCGGGATCGAGTCCCGCATCGGGCTCCCTGCTCAGTAGGGAGTCTGCTTCTCCCTCTGACGCTCCCCCCCTCATGTGCTCTCTCTCTCCTCTCATCCTCTCTCAAATAAATAAATAAATAAATAAATAAATAAAAAGATCTATCCTTGTTTTAATGCTTCTCATCGTTTAGACTGAATCTGAATTTTAGACTTAAAATCACCTTTGTGCAAATGCAGCTAATAATCTGTTATGTTAGTATGATGAAACTATCTGAAAAATAAGTTTACATTTGTATTATAAGTATGTGCATATAGAGAGACTGCTGTATAGAAGGAGAAATACTTTTCAGCTATTCAATCATTTAAAACTTCATTATTGATTATTAATAAAGAGGTAATCTTATTCACAAGTGAATTATAGAAAAACTGTGAGAGAAATATTGAGCCCCATTCTCCTAAAATTATCCCAAAGTAGAAAAGTTTGGGAAAAGATTATGGTAATTGTTTCAGAACTACATTCTTGTTACATGAACCTTGCTGAAAGAAACAAAGAAGTCTGGCTTTGGTGAAGATTTTTATTTTAAAAAAAGTTATCTTTTTTACTGTGTTATACTTCAGAACTTGGTTAATTCTGAACTTTGGGAACTTAAAGTTTCCAACAGGTGTTTTCTAACAGGGCACAAAGATGTTATCACTCTATGACAAACCTTACATTGGTTGGAGAAAAAGCGAATGAGGTACTCCACTATCCCTATATCTTTTTTTAAAAAAATTGTGGTTGTTTACTACTTGAATTTTGTAGATTTGAAGTCATTAATCTGCCAGGAGCCTTTAAGTGGTTGTGTTGTCACTTTATTACTTATGCACAACTCTGTGGACTGCACTCGCTTTCTCCAAGCTTGTATCATTTATTCCTATGTGCAGATTCAATACCTTTCTCCTGGGGAAAATTTTCCAAACAGTAATTACTTCTGACCCATGCTAAGACTGCCTGATACCTAGATTCTTAGTTGTGCCTGACATTTTACATCAGTGTTAAACATACCCATAGAATATATTAAGCTATCATTAGCAGATGGATCAGGAGAATACAAGTATGAAACAACCCAATAACCTAAACTACAAAAACGGATATTAAAAAGAAAAAGAAACCGAATAACATAGCTCAATTAAAAGAAAAAAAGGGATAAAATAAATAGTTATGTATGAACTTATGTTATATGGCTGGGTTCCTACTCTCAAGAACAGTGTAGAAGTTTTTATAGAATACATTAAGTATGCTTCAAAATTGTATCTGGTTATACTAGGAATATGGAATTGGAGTTAGTTGAAAGAACAGCTGAGAGAATATTAAAGAAAAGAATTATCTATCTGGTATTGGTGACAGAAAAGTAAACTCTCTAAGTGATGCTTTAGTTACAAAAGTAGTAAGAATACAATCATCATCTATTCTACCACATACAGAAGTCTTTCAAGGTTATTTCTAATTACATTTAAAGTATTTTAAAATGCCTTTAATAACAGTAAAAACATCCTCAAATGAAGAATTTAAGACAGGTTCATCTTTAATTCTCCAAAAGATTTACTATCAGGATGCTAAAAAGCCTCTGATTCAAACAATACAATAAGTAGATGATAGTAGAGAAATCCAAAAATAACAATAAAATCATTTTCTACGGTGGAAAAAAATCATTGACTAAACTAAGAAATAATAGAGTAAAAATCTATTTCATAATTCCCAATTAGTTTTTTAACAATCTTTTCTAATCAAGAAGGAAAAGTCCTCAAAAAATTATTTTCGGTGTTAAAGCATATGTTATTTCCAGTTCAAAAGCTGTAAAACAAGTTCAAAGAGATGTCTTCATTTATTTCCTGAACACCTACTTTCATCAAGCTGTCTGGAGGAACATCTTTGTGACTAAGTGTAGCTGACGAGTAGTTCGGCTGTCCTGAAATGAATATATCATCTTGACAAGGATCTCCTGGACAGGATGTCTGGGGATGCTTCAAATGAGGGGAAAATAAAAAGTAAACAAATAATGCTCTTTCAGATGTGAAACCAAAATGATGATGACACTTGAAAGGAGATTGGAAAAAATATTACTAGGTAGTGGAAAGATGAAGAACCAGTCAAACATCATGATCGTAACTGCCATCAACATTAGTACCTTTATGATTGACATTAAACTTGTTGTGGTAATCATTTCACTATGTGTGTGTGTCAAATTATTATGATGTACACTTTGGACTAACACCATGTGATATCTCAATAAAACAGGAAAAAATATTAGTACCTTTAATATACACTTCATAATGTTTTTAGTTTTATTTACAGTAATACCTAGCTTTTAACACTGTGAACAATTTAGTTATTAATGAACTAAGTTAAAAGTCCCAAATTTTAAGAGCAACTAAAATTTACTCCTGTTGAGTACTACAAAAAAGTTTTTTGTTTTTTGTTTTTGTAAAAAAAAAAAAAATAACTGCTATTAACAGCACAGTGCCGCCCGGGATTTTCTTATTAATGATGGGCAGTACCAATAAATACACAACCTTATAAAATTCAGTTTAGCTTAATTCTATCATACTAGTATTGGACAGCTCAGTATTTTTTAAAACCAATGGTCTGGTTTTAAATTTGCTTTTAAAATTAACTAGAGTTCATATTTTTGTATGTCAATAATATCCTTATAGTCTACTTCATTGATAGCTTTTTTTTTTTTTTATAATATGCTAGGAAGCAAGATGCCCATACTTTTCATTTTAATTTAGTTCTAAACACACTTAGCTACATTTTTGAAAACTAAAGGGACTGTGATAAATAGCACTATTGTTACTTTCAAAATAATATGTGGCTAGCAACACAGCTATGTATACTACATCATTTTGAAAAATAATCTGAAATCTACTTCATTATGATATGCCACAAGATACACATAAGTCTAAGGGCTTGTGATTTAACCTTAGAAACTTTATTTTCAACAGAGCTATCATGTGCAGTTAGTTGCTGGTTTGAAGCACTGATTAGCATTTTTAGATTTGGTTTGATCTGATTTTATGAATTTATGCAATGAGTATTTTGCCTTCCTTCCCCATTTTTGAGATGTGCTTTTGGAACACATAGTAATCAACTTAGGTCATAGTTTGAAGTTTAAATTCAAGTCTGAATGTATAACTATTTAGTCTTTAAAAGAACAAGAACAAGTATGTTATGAATGAAAAAGCAAAATGCAACAAACTCAAAGGCTCTGAGTTTAAGAATAATAAGCAAAAAATATTACTGTTTAAGAATTTGGAAAGACAATCATTCCAGATGACAATAGAGATTATTCCTAAGTTAATAAAAGCCCCTGGTCTTCACTCTGTGGTTTCAGTTGGAATGAGTACCAGAAATGCAGGGCTTAATAGCTATCACTCTTCTCTTCCCATTTCAGTGATAAATTACAAAACAATTGCTATGACTCTAACATAGAAACAGAGGGCAGAGCAAGAAAGGTGAGGTCCAGCCACAGCAAAGTGAATCCAGGAGACCACTCTTGTCCTAGAACACAACAATGCAAAGCCAACAGTGTATTAAAAAGGGGGTGGTGATGAGGACCCTTAGGAAAAGGCAAGGATCCAGAAGTAAGCAGAGTCAATATGGAAATAAAACTATGGGGAGGAGACAAAATAATGTTGTAAGAGAAGAAGTATCTTTTCAGAATGGAAGGGAAGGGGGAGAAATAAATATTTATTTAGCGCCATGCTAACACCTTAAGTTGTTATGAAGAGAAAAATCTTAAAATAGAGCCATACCAGAGTTGTTCTGTTCTTTCTCCTTCTCTGCCATTCTTACCGCCTACCCTTAACTTTCATTAAGAGAATAAACCTTCCTTCTTCATTATTAATGACTATGCTAAAACATGTATAAGAAAGGATTTGGGTTTTGCCTTTTCATTGGTACTTATTACAATTTCTCCAGCCTTACTCATATTCAGTGAATTGTGATTAAACTTACTTCCAGGTAGTGCTTCTCATTTGCCAATTCTCAATCAGTAAACTAAAAATTATTCTTCCCCACAACACTTCTGTGTACTATGTATAGCATAGGCTTAAAACCTTGAGTTATGGAGACTAGCTAATTTTATTAAGAGAAAACACCACAAAGCATAATAATTTTTAAAAAACCACTCAGTTATTTCAATTGCTCATCCCTATTTACATAAACAAGAATATACTACATCCTTAGCTTATAACCAAAGAAACTTAAGAGATAAATACTAAATCAACTTTGCAGGGAGTTTTAGAACTAAGCTATGGAAGAACTAGAAGGTAATCAAGATATCTAACCCACCATAAAAACTTATTTTCTAGAAATGTGAAAACATTAAAATGTGGTTTTTTTTTTCTTCTTCTGTGTACTGAAAGTACTGGTCTACTGCAGGTACTCACTCGAAAAATGTGCCCACCAGAACCTCTTCCGTCTGCAACACTCAAGGCAAGGCTGCCTTGGCTGCCATGCAGATCCCTAGAGCTGCCATAGTGAAAGTTGCTTACAGCAGTAAAATTGGAATTAAAGGACCTTGACAGCATGCTCTGAATAAAGAGGGGATAGATTTAACAGAGATTAGTGTAGCATGCAAAATTCACAAGACATGTTATGTACAAAGACGTATTTATAAGTAACCCCAATACCACTCAGGAATATCATGCATCAAATTTTCAGTGCCACTGCAAGAGATTGGCACTATTTACCATATATTTGCATGACAACATACACATATACACATAAAGTACATGTAAATCCAACCATTCACATGTTTAAACACTAAAGAAGAAAGTACAAACATACAGTGGCTTTTATAATGCTATCATTTCCTTTACTCCTAATACATCTTACTAGAAGTTCGTCAGAAAAGGGGAACTGATGCCATCCCTAGATGTATGTGTACATATGTAGTTATATATGGAACACGAGCTACTTTCTCTATAAAGATAAATTTTACCGACAACCAGTTATTTCTAAGTCAAAATGGATTTCTAGAGTCTGCTTCATTTTATAGAAATCAATTCTATATTATTATTAAATAAACGGAGAGTTTAAACATACATACATACATAGCACAAAATAAATCTGCAAAACACACCTGGCTCTTGGCCACTGTAATTTCTAAAAAAAAATTACTTTCTACATTTAGAAACATGTCTTACATTAAAAAAAGTTAACATATACACAAAGTTTTAGGATATAACACTTAAAAGGCTCCCACTGCTCTACAGTTACCAGGGGGAAAAAGTTAGACAATGTACTTGTAAAAAAAATTCTCCCATTCAAATAGATAGATACTTAAGATTATATTTTAGGAGTTAGTAGTGGCATTTGCTGCTTAAACTTGAAGAACCACTGATGGAATGCTTACACTGATGAATCTCTTATCACTAATCCCAGAACTGCCTGAAAAATGTACCTCAATAAACACAATGCCTGATTTTTGTTGCTCCTGCTTACTAATTCCCAGAGCTGTTACGTGCTTTTCTTTTATGTGGATGCTTCTTGTCATGTCCCTGAATATTGAGGGTCTTATGGTCAAACTGGGAGCAACCACATTTTGAGCATGGCTTGTTATCAAGAAATATAGAAATGTCATAACAAGCATTTCTGTATTATTCCTAAGGAATATATATGCCTTCTCCAAATTATGAAGTTGATCTCTAATACCAAGAAATCTTAATGTGCCATTCCAGAATGAAAGGGATCTATAAAATTACAATGAATACTTTTAGTTTTTTTGTGGATTCCAAAGTAATGACTAAAGAAAAAGCTAAACTTAACAGGCCATGCCTATACTTTCCCAGACCATTTCACAAACAATTAGGATTTGGCAGAGACAATTCAGAGGTTCCATAAACATTTGATTATAATGTAAAAATAAAGAAACTATACACACAATCACACATAGACAGAAACATAAACAACACACACTGATGTGTTACACATAGTTTTAACATGTTCTTAACCTGAGTGGTCCAAATGATCCTTTTTAATTATATGTAGATCCTGGAACAAAGCTTTTTCTGTCATCTTTGAACATATAAAAAGTTTTTGTAAATATGTCACTGACTAAGAAGGCTAAAGCTCAGAACAGGCGCGGTTTTTAATTCAGGCCTGTGCAAAGACATCTATATAAAACTGCACACTGTCACAACACAACACATTTGTGCAGAGCTCAATTAAGGAATATGTCCTGGGCACTGCTGTTCATTACATGCTAAGAGTTGTATTGTAGCAACTGAATGTGGATATTATCATGTTATGTTAATGATATTCTAGTTGAGTGCTTCTTACCAGAATTGTTAGTTTAATTAAATAAGTCTTGAGAAGCAGGAGGTGAGATCTATTTATATGTTTGGGTTCCAGGTACAGTTTGTTGCAGGGAAGGGAAGGAGGGGTTATTAATAGAAGGTTTAAAAACCAAATAAGCTGCAAAAACTTACTATTTTTGTATTAATGCTAAGCAACTACGCTGGGCAAAGTAGCAACTTTTGATTTGGGGACTTACCTCTAGAAGTGGGTAAGGCATTGTGAAATATTTTCAAATGTCTACCAGGCCTTAAGAATTATGTTTGGGGGAGGAAAAGAATGAACTGCAGAGAAGCAAACAGATTTTCCATCACCTCCACCATTTTTAACCAATGCTTTCAAGTTTGGTATTCTAAATCATGTTGCTCTGTGTCCTCACAAGGCTTTTCTTAGTTTCACTGGCCTATTCCTCACCTCTCAATTACCAGTGGGCACAACTGGGAAACTATTGTCATGCACTCTTGAAGTAACTGAATGGCCGATTTCTAAATATATAAAGCAGAGAGGTACAATGAACAATGGGGTAGCTGCTACTTGCTTCCTATTTACTCAAGTCTAGGTACATCTCCATCAGACAGGAAAGTAATGGGAGAACAACCACCTGAGAGATGTCAACTACACAGAATATGATAACCAAACTCATCTCTTCATCCAAATCTGCTCTTCATTCTCTATGTTGGCATTCCCAACAACCAGTTACTCAAGGCACCACTCTAGCTTAATTCCTTTTCCTCAAAGACTTATTACAGGAATATTCTAATCACAAGTAAACTATCCTAGAGTCTGTTTTGAAACTGTCTCTTGAATTCTTGCCTTTGTCTCACTTCCATCAGTACATTTCTCATTTATTTTCTGGACCACTAGAGACCCTCGTAACTCAATCAACTTAAATACAGCCTCTTCCTCCTCAAAAACAAAACAAAACAAAACAAAACAAAACAAAAAACTATAGCCCTTTCTCGTTCTAGTTCCATAGTATCTCCAGGAGTTTATTTATAAAACAGCTATGGTACTCCTCTGCTTAAGAAATTTCCAAGTTCCTTAGAAAAAGCACACAAGCTCAAAGAGCCTCAACAATACGTATAGCTACAGCTGAGACAAAATGGATGAGAATGAGGTTGCCTAAGGCCATTAGATGCTCAGCTATTTAAAGGTGATAGTATTCAAAAGAGCTAACAATTATAGGCAGAGGTTCAATGTGAATTGATATATGGTACCAATCATATTTTAGGCATTCATTTTTGAAAAATCGGACCTAAGGAAGTATTTTAAATGACTAATTGAGGTTGTATACATTTAGCTGTTTTTAAAAATATATATTTAATGAACAAAGATAAGAAAATTCTTGGGTAAAACCCACTGAGAGACAGGAAGCTAAATCTTAAAAGAACGTGCTTTACACACTTGAGCCACAGAACCGAGACACTAATTTATCAGTTGTACATGATAATTTTTAAAAATTTTAACTCCTTTCAAAAAACTGACCTTTACACATTAAGTTATAAACTGAACGTGATCTTAAGTTGTTTTACCAATGATTTCCAAACTTCATTAGAGCCACAAACACCTGAGTTCAGGTAGGTCAGAAATGCAGTTCAGAAAGGTCAAGAGTAAATGCCATGCCAGAAGCCATCTGTGTCAGTGACAGTGTTAGTCTTATAACATTGACTGGGAAAAAAATCTTAGATAAAATATTTACATTGATGATATATTTCTTGTTATTCTGCTAATTATATAGTAAAACTGCTATTTTTGTACACATACTTACATAACCAATTAATTATTAGATGAGAGCAGGAGGTCAGAAAATGCTAAACAGAGGTACACATGTTTATGCATGTATTATTTACAGTATGTACGGCACAATCTAAAAAAAGATATACACATAAACATATGAAACGAACTTCAGCTCATTAGAAAACACTGGGGAGTAAGAGACAGAAAAGAAGCATATCCTACAATCTCAGTTGTTTTGAGTTTGGCTAAGTCTAAACTTGAACTCTGTTGTTAAGTACCAAGAAAAAACTCCTCAAATTTAAGTATATATTCAGTAATTCAGAGTATCTTGTTTCACCTTGTTTAAGAAACAAAGAATACCAAATATTTTTAAGAAAAATAAATTCACAGACAGGAAAATGAAAAATTCATATTTAATTACCTTTTCTAACTTTTTGGCCTCAATGTGTCGTAGTACTTGTTCTCGCCAATCATGAGGAACTTTACTTTTTCCTGGAGGATCTAATAAAGAATGCTCAGAACCAACCCTTGCATTTGGTCTCTTTGAAGGACTAGTCCGTGAATAATTAAAATCACTAACAGACATAGTTCTCTCTGGTATTTCACTAATGGAGGGTCGAGCACTCTGAGGCCTTGATGCATTTGGACCATCAATGCTGTATGTTCGTGCAGAAAGAGGTCTCTGTGATCCTGACATCAATGGAGTTCTTCCCACTGAATGTAACTCTCTGTAGGATAAATAATCTCCTTCAGGAATCTGGGCCCGCCTCGTGGGACCTGATTCACCAAGATTTACTGAAGCTGTAGAGGACACACTACTTTGTCGCTGAATCGTAGTTCGAGTTGCTCCAGGAATGAGTCGGTCATTTGGTGAGATGGCCCACATTTCCCCATGTCTTCCTGGGCCAGGTCTCTGATGTAAATGGTATCCAGTATTAGCTCGAACATTGTTATGGTTAGAGAAATTCATATTGGCAGAATGTTTCGCATAACTGTGACTTTCTGTGCTCTCGGATCTAGGAAGCCGCTGAGGAGGAAAACTGACATGATCTATTTGGGGATTCTGTTTGGCATGCCACAGAGTGTCCTTGACGGCAGCACTGCTACTGTACTGGATGTTATATTGTGGAGGACCATATATCTGAGGCGTAGATTGGGGGCCACTTACTGTAGGGCCTCTTATTATATTTGGCTCTTCAGGATTATGATTTGAATCAAACTTGAAAACTGCCTTTGTACCTGATATTAAATCAGAAGATGAAGAAGAACCAGTAAATACTTGCAATGGTTGATCATACAAAAGTGTAGCAGACTTGCTTCTGACAATATTTTTTCCATCAACAGTAGATGTTACTTTAATTGTTGCACTTGGCTGCTGTGGTCCATTATCACTAAGAATGTCATAGATTTTTAACCCTCCAGTCTCCATATTAGTTATACTATGAGATTTCACAACAGATCCAATTGGCCCACTTCTCTGAGGAGAGAGATCTTCAGTGCTTTTGGAAATACCCATATCAACAGAAGAATCAGTGTCATGTGGTTCAGTCCTCCTAGGAGACTGTGGAGTTTCCTCAGAATGTCCATTTACCTTATTTACACATTCTAGATTAGGATACTTATTTCCATTTTCCAAGGGCTCAGCTTCTCCTTTAGCATTAATGCTTAAAAAGTCCGTTCCAAGCACTATATCCTGTGTCTTTGATCTTTCCACTATCTCTGGTTGAAATGTATCATTAGTTACAAGTTTATTAAGATTCATATTGATATGGTCTAATTTGTGAGATTCATCAGATGTGGCTGTTGAGTCAACACCTTTCTCAATAAGAACCAATTGCTCTTCAATATTCAAATCATATTCAGGTAAGTTAAAATCTTTTTTATCATGAACCTGGAATTTTTCTTCCATTGAATGATTTAAAATATCTCCATTTTGTAAAAGACTGTTAAAATTTTCATCTTCTTGCCTAAAACAAAGATAATTTTATCATAAACATCATAAAGTTCAGTTTCTTAGTAATAAGAAACATTAATAACTAACTGGTTAATGTGTAGGTACACAAAGTTAAAAGAGCTGATGTGAGTCAAAGAGGAAAGTCATTTATTAGCAAGGAGTAATATTAAAATATTACTGTAATAAATAATATATTTATATTAAATGAAGACAGGTAAAACATTAATTAAAATTCATAGATAATCAAGGTTAATTTTCATCAATATCACCAATCACTTTGTCAGAATATAGTTTAACAGAGGTAAATAGTGAAGAAAAATGGACTTTTTTAAGCACCTTTTCATGAATGTGCTAAAAGATGAAATGATTGAAAGATGGACAGACACATGGAAAGCCAGTAACTTAAATAGTTGAGCAAAGAGCACAGAACATTTTTACAAATAATTCTGAAACCTTACATTATTTAAAGTCAGTCATTTTAACTAAGTAGTTATTATTAGATTCAAATATATAAGTAAAGAAATTGTAAAAAGCTAAGAATTAAACAATTACTCAAAGGTCTACAAAAAATGTAAAGAAAGTAGGTATACTAAAAAAAAAACTAGAACTCAACAAAAAGTCAATTTTATTGTATGGTGATTTAAAAAATAAAATAAACAATGCAGCACTGAAAAAAATCTGAAGATCAAAAGCAAAACTAAATTTAATCACTCTTCTAAGTTATTCCATTGTATTTGGCAAATATTTATAAATGTGCTATTTCAAAATTACAGAAAACATTTTACTTCTGCTTGGTGGAAATAAATAAACCTACTTATATTTCACACAAATATGAAAACATATTTGCACCCTCTTGTAAAATATTCAAGTATGTTTAACAAATATTCCTTAGTATTGATCTTCCCATTAGGTAACAGACTACATTCATTATTAGAAATACAACAAAGGGGGGCACCTGGGTGGCTCAGTCGGTTAAGCGGCTGTCTTCGGCTCAGGTCATGATCCCAGGGTCCTGGGATCAAGTCCCGCATCGGGCTCCCTGCTCAGCGGGGAGTCTGCTTCTCCCTCTCCCTCTGCCTACTGCTCTGCCTACTTGTGTTCTCTATCTTTGCCAAATAAATAAATAAAATCTTTAAAAAAAAAAGAAATACAACAAAGGTGTGGAATATCCCTTTGATAGCCTTTATTTCATTACACAAAAAACATGATTTATAAAATACTAAACTCCTCAACAAAATATCGGTAACATTTTATTATTCAAGAAATTAATCATTATCTTAACATCTAAGAGGTTATAAAAATTATTATATTACCACACTAGGTCTTAGCCTCAATTTCAAAGAACAGATATAAATAATTAATCATAATTACAAGTACATAATAGCTAAACTCATTTTGCGACATAAAATTCATCTTCCTTTTACAACAATATAAATCAATACAAACAAAATTTGACTTAACTGTGCCTGGAATTTAAGAACCATTTTACTCTAAAAAGTAGTCAACAATATCTGTACAGTAAGCTTTGGGTTCAGTAGTAACCCAAATCTAATAAGCACCTAGCTGATACAATAACATGAAGGTAAAACAACACATCTTATTTTGATAGCCAAGTATTTTGAAAGCCCAAATAACAGTTGTTTTAAGTTATTTTAAACTTCAGCTAATTTTAGCCTGTAGGAATTAAGTCTTGTTTAGAGAGTCTGACCTACAAATTTAAGTCTAATTCAAAGATACAGAAGTAGTTAAAAGTACTGAATGCCCTTTAATGGCAGCCTCCAATCATGAGTATCTAAAAAACACCCATTTCAACTTGAATTACTCCAAACAAGCTGTTTATGTTGTAATATCTAAAAATACTGTTACAATGTCCAACTTTTTAATGAAGAGAATTAGAATATTTTAAATCCTTTCTTTCCTAATTTTTTTTAGTTTTCTAGTTTTTTAGTGATTTTTTTTTTTTAGTAATCTCTAACCCCACGTGAGGCTCAAACCCATGACCTTGAAATCAAGAGTCACATGTTCTTCCAATTGAGCCACCCAGATGCTCCTTTTCTTCCCCACTTAAAAAAACTAATATAAATGCAAATGTAGCAAATCTAAATAAGTAGTAATAAAATGGGGAAGAAATCACATTACTACCTGAACTACTTCTATATTAATTTGTGAAATCTGCTTTGTTTTAGTCATACATATTTATTTGCCTTATTATCTCTATTGTACAAATAAATTATTCTGTTAAGATGTTCACAAACCTGATTTTGGAATTAATACCAATATGAGTTTGTTTCATTGGAGAGCAGAGTGAGGTATCTTGACTACTATCCGTATTAAGAGAAACTGAATCAGACATCCGAGATGGAGAAGAACAGTTGCTGTTATTCTGATTGCTATTGTGTGTAACTTCATCTGATAAAGAATCTGTATCCTTTGTATCATCTGAAACAAAAAAAACTTAAGCTGTTGATAAAGTCACTAAAGATTTGCGTTTAATACTTTGCAGTGATGACAAATGACATTTATGTTGTCCAGGTTCAATATATAAAGAATTCTATGGATTAGAAGATAAACAAAGGCACTTCTGAAAATGCAGTCCTAATACACACAAAGATTAAATAATTTAAAACTTGTGATACCTTTAAGTTTTTTGACAAATATGATCTATGTTAAGATTATCCAGAATTTGGTTTAGTTTTAACTACTGACAAGATTATATTATACAGTGTTTTTCTAAGGCCATCAATTAGTTTTAGTGAATATGGCTCTTCCACTCATTCACAATATTTTTTTCAGTAGGCTCTACACCCAACGTAGGGCTTGAACTCACAACAAAAAGATCAAGAGTCGCATGCTCTAACAATTGGGCCAGCCAGGTGCCCCCTCATTCATGACTTTAAAAAGCCACAATAATAAAGAATAAACAGTACAGTTCACAGCCTAGATTTGTACATTTATCTGGGGAAGAAATTATTTCATACAAGTATGGAGTTGTTTTCATCTATTCTGAAAATAAAAATGAGCAATACTGTCAATTAAAAAAAAAACAAATCAAGAAGTTTCAGAAGGTGAGCTCTCTGTTGCTATTTTTAAACCATTTCAAAGAATTGTATATGAAAAATGATCAATAGGGGCGCCTGGGTGGCTCAGTCGTTAAGCGTCTGTCTTAGGCTCAGGTCTTGATCCCAGGGTCCTGGGATCCAGCCCCGCATCAGGCTCCCTGCTCCGCGGGAAGCCTGCTTCTCCCTCTCCCACTCCCCCTGCTTGTGTTTCTTCTCTCGCTGTGTCTCTCTCTGTCAAATAAATAAATAAAATCTTAAAAAAAAAAAAAAAGATCAATATAGGAGATGGCTTTTGTTTTTTATATAAACAGAAATAGACAATATTCATACTCCATTATAGGTGGTACTATTAAAAAGTATTATTTTTTTAAAAAGTAATGATAAAACAATAACAACTTGGGGCACCTGGCTAGCTCAGTCGGTGGGGCATGTAACTCTTGATCTCAGGATCATGAGTTCAAGCCCCAAGCTGGGCAAAGAGCTTACTTAAAAACAAAATGAAAAAAGATAATAACTTAGTATCTTTACAACCCTGAAGACTGTATTTAATGCAATTCTACCCAAATCATAGAAACAGTATATATATAGACACAGTCATAGGAGATTATATGCATTAAAGATATTTTTTCTGTTCCAAATATCTTAGAAGCACAGTTCAAGTAGTCTGGATTGTTGACAATAATATAGTACATGGGGCTTTCTATATTCAACTTTAAGGTATTTGGGTGCTGGAGTCTTAATTTTTAAAATATTGTTAAGAAAGTTGGGTAGGTAAGTTCTTTCCTAGATATTATTCCTCCTCTTCTTCCACCTCCTTGTGACAGATAGTAACATGTAAAATATTTAGCATGGTAAGCAGCAACTAGTAAGTACACAAACAAATATCACTACCACTATTATTATGAAATCCAAACTATCTAAGAGCCACCTTGACATAAGTTTCATTAATGCCATAAAGGCAAAGACTGGATGGATATTTGGTAGAGATAATATAGACACGTTCAAGCACTAGGGGGGAGGAGTGAGGGAAGGATGAAAGGAAGGGATAGATATCCTTCAAGTTCCCTTTCATTTCTAAGAAGAGTCTGAGATTCTATTACATGAAAAAAAAATGGCTGGGGTGTGAGGATGGTTTAAAAAGAGTTCCAGGACAGACAAAATAACAACAAGCTAGATCTGAGTACATTGAATAATCTCGCACATTTGATACTCACAAATTCCTTCATTAGCCTCAATGTATGTCAAGTTAGGTTCAATTCATATGCATAACATTAAGTAGCTTAAGGATTACCCAGCAAATAAGCAGCAGACACAGAATCACAATGCAGGCTTGTCTGCCTATGAAGCCCACGCCCTTATACATAACCTTGCATGAGGGAAGAGAAAATACATAATAAGATTCTTCTTTAAAAACAAGAGGGTTAAGGAATAGACCTTTTAGAAAGGCATATTTTAAAAATTGTTTCGAAAGAGTGTTTTAAATAACATAATCACGTTTAATGAAATTTATTTCAAAAAAATTTATGAATTTGATAAATTCAGCCCATTTCTATTCCTAGTGCTTTCAACATCTAACCTTTTTTGTTATTACTAAGAGCTACCACTTTTGGCTGGTTAATGGAGCTTTCAATTAATGGTGGTCGCATCTCTGCCATTTTCATCTCTTCATCAGAAGAAAGTTCTTCAGATTCCTAATTTAAAGAAAAAAGAAAGTATTTAAATAAATTTTGGTTTCTTTAAATGAATAGATATTAAGTCATAAGAACTTCAAAGAGAAAGAATATTTAGAACATGGATGTAAAACCTTTTTACGGTAATAGTAACTAAAACTAGTATATGATTTAAGTTTTTCAAGATATGGCAATAAAACTATGGCAATTATTAACAATATGTCAAAGTGGCTATGGGATAATATTCCATGGTGGGCCTTAATTCAAGTGTATTAATGATTAATATGTGCCTGGTACTATGCCAAGTGCTAGAGAAACAAAAATGAATAAAACACAATCTCTGTCTTTGAAAAACTTAGTTTAGAGGTGTTCCAACCAAAAATCTCTTCCTAATTCTCATATTTATTCCCTCCAAGATTATCAAGTTGCAAGGAGTCAGGACTGAGGTGTTCTTCCATTAAAATGAGTTAATGGCAATTTTTGACCAATTTGAAGACAGAATTTTTTATTATTCTTCATGAATTTTTCTCTAATATTTGACAAAAGTCCCAGATTATCTGCCATTGAGTGCTATTAAGTGAAAGGGGGTAGTGAACAAAAGGACCTGGTAGCAAACAACTATTTATAGAACTATTTTAAACACTGCAAATATTGTATATAAAAAACAGAGCTTTTGCAGGTTAAATTATTATTCCTAATGATGAAAATAAGTAAATAATATAATGAAAATAAATAAAAAGTCTTAAACATTGTTCTGTTAGAACTACTGACTTCCAGTAACTCCTAAGTGACATAATACAGATATGGACCAGGGTCAGAAAACTATTTCAGTACGAAGGGCCTTCAGTCTGTTTCAACTACCCAACTCGGCCATTGTGGCACACAAGTAGCCACAGACAACATGTGAAAAAACGCCTGTGGCTGTGTGCCAGGAAAATTGAATTTCATCTAATTGTTCGCATGTCATGAAATAGTCTTCTTCCTTTGATTTGTATTCAATATTTAATAATGTAAAAGCTGTTCTTAGCTTGCAAGTCATATAATGACAGGCAGTGGGCCAGATACGGGCCACAGTTAGCCAAACCCTGTTCAGGACTGTACTATAATGGAAAGACACTTCTAATTAGGATAGGAAGAGAAAGTAAGGAGGGAAGGAAGAGAAGTGAGGGGTGAGGTAAGAGAGGAATGACATTCTGCACAGATGATATGGAAATAAGAGAAAGTATGCAGAGCATGTCAACTCCATGGAGCTGGAGCTCAGAGAACTGGCAGGAGACAGAAAAGTTAGACTGGATTGAAGAGGGAAAGGTTATGCTCTGAGTATGGACTCGAGTATGTGTTGGTCACTATTGGAAGTTGCCAAGCCAGGAACTCACATCAGATTATCTCTCAAAATGGTAACTCTGATATTAAGAATGTACGGGAAGAGAAAAAGACCAGCAGAAAGGGGATCTGGCTATCCTAACAGTCCTAAAGAAAAAAAAACATTTATCCTTAGGCAATGGCAGTGATGGCTGATAAAGAAAAAAAGAATCTGACAGAAATTTTGGAATGAACAGGACCTAATGACAGAATGTATGCGCAAAGAATGAGAGAACAGGAAAAGGAAGGGCAAATGTTCTGTCCTAATTGTGATACGTGCAGTACTTTCAAGTGCTGAGCAGACTTCCTCCTATACTACACCTGGCATCGGGGAGCTACGGGCTCCTACATTTCCTCCCACCTTTCTGTCTCCTGTGCTCAAGTCAACTAATGTTCCTGCAGCTAGCTCTTATTTTGTCCTTCCTCACTGTTTCCCTTTGGATTGCATTTTCTTCAAGTTTAATGTAGATAATTCTTCAATTTCTAATCTAGCTTTCATTTCTCTTCTGAGCTAAAGATACACATTTCCAATGACCTACTGAATATGTCTTATGTCTAACGGATGGTCCTGTTAAGTGTTCAAATTCCACATATTCAACAACAAACTAGTCCTTCAGAGGCTGCTTGTTCTCTTAACGCCCAAGTTCAGTTAATGGCATCACCATCCTATTCAAGCACAGTTATGTGACTATTTCCTCTTCTCCACTCCTTATAGTCAGGGATATTTACATACTAAATCTCTTATATTCTTAAAACAAACTTCCAGTCCACATTTTCTAGTATTATTATTCAAAAAGCCCTCAAATTCGGGAAAAGTCAGTAGCTGTTGCCAGATAACCCCAATACATAGCTCTATCACAAGTACTGCTCTGCTAAAAGGCCTTCAGTGGCTCCTTAAAGACTACAGAACACTAAATCCAAACTTTTTAGCATTGCTTTCTGGAAGCGTCACCATCAGGAGCCAAACTACTCTATTAATTCTGTTTCATTCTACCACCCCTGATACACTCAGGGAGATGGAACATGCTCTTTTCTACATTTCTCAAGCACCACTCTTTTGCTATCATTATTCCTTCCATATTTTATTTAGTTCTCCTATTTTTCATATTTCTGCTAAATGAAATATTCCTATGTACAAGTTAAATAGCTCCTTCACCCTAAAGCATCCTTGGTTGTTCTAGTCAGAAAGTATCTCTTTTCTAAATTTATGTAGCACTTAATATTTTTATCACTTAGTACTTTTCTTATATACTCAGCATTGTCTAACCTTGATTATATCTACATACCCATATATCTATTCTGCCACCATAGCTCCAAACACAGTGCCTTACACAAAGAAATCATACAAAATAAAGTATTAGGTATTAAGTTCACTGAGACAAACCTAATAACCTTTTCACAGACTATGTTATATTAGGTCCAATGTATATACAAAGTGTATTGAATGATGTGATCCACTTAAAGTACATTCACAAGCCACGAGGTTTCTTGCCATTTGCAACAACATGGATGGCTCTAGAGAGTATAATGCTAAGTGAAGAGTCAGTCAGAAAAAGACAAATACCATATGATTTCACTCATATGTGGAATTCAAGAAACAAAACAAATGAACAAAGAAAGAGACAAACTAAGAATCAGACTTTCAACGATAGAGAACAAACTGATGGTTACCAGAGGGGAGGACGGTGGGAGGAGAGTGGGAGGATGGGTAAAATAGGTGATGGGATTAAGAGTGCTCTTGATGAGTACTGAGTAATGTATAGAATTGCTGAATCCCTATGTTGTACACCTGAAACTAATATAACACTGTATGCTAACTATAGTGAAATTGAAAAAAAAAAAAGTGTCAGACATTCAAGAAAAAAAAACACTTCACAATCAATGATAAATGCTTAAGTAAGTGAAATAATTTAAATATACCTATGGCAACCTTTCCATCGTTAAACAATTGAGATGATGTATTTTAAAGAATCAGAATAGAACCACCACAATCTAATTTACACGGTAAATATTTGAGTGCAATACAGGTATAAGTTCAAAGTGATAAATGAGTGATACTATAGCAAATACCCTGAAATTTCTCAAATGAGTTAGCGTACTTTCTGCTTTTGATATCAGTTTTTCATCTTTAGTTAGCAAAAATGAAATACTAAATTCTTAAAAGTTGTTAGAACTGTTCCAGAGAATAATCACAAAGCAGTACCTCAAAAACATCGTCGTGATTAACAATATGCTTCAAGTTCTCAGAGGCTTTCATATTTGTAGTCACTGGTAGACTCCCAGGACTAATCTCAGCTTCTTCACTGGTCTTCTGTGAAGAGTTTCCTATCATATACTTTTCTCTTTCATCAGCTTTGATTCTTATTGGAGTGGTACTTTCTGAAGTCTATGTAAAAGAAAAGAAAATTCATATTCCTTAAAGCTCTGTATCTATTTTTGTACTATAGTTCAGATTAGAATTGAAAAGTAGGGGTGCCTGGTTGGCTCAGTAGGAAGAGTATGTGACTCTTGATCTCAGGATCATGAGTTCAAGCCCCACATTGGGTGTAGAAATATATATTAGGCCATATATGCTCATTTGGGGAGCAGGAGGCCCCCATATATAAAATATATATATTATATATATATTTAGGCCATATATGCTCATTTGGGGAGGATGCCCCCAAAGGTTCATGAACCACATTAAGCTTTATAATTCAGCTGAGGCTACATTTCACCTCTTAAGCTGCAAACCTGGCATTCATGAGTCAGTCACTTAGCTCAGCATGCTCAAACTGTTTTCTGCTGATTGTGGAATGTATAGTAACTCTAGTGACATGAGAAAACTTCTGTTTCTGTAATATAGTAGGGAGAAAAAAAAGTCCATTAAAGGAACACACACTTTAAGGATCTGAAATATCCCAAGGAAATAGTCTATTTCTGAAATATCCTAAGGAAATAGTCTGTCATAGCAATTACATTTAAAATTAGAATTGGGTAGAATGGACCAATGTTATCATGAGAAAAAAAGTATTTCCGTAACAATGAATTTTCTGACATTCCTTATCTTATTCTTGGTTCAGGCAAGATTTTTTAAAACCTATGCTGATGCTATCCTGCCAACATGGAAAGTCTGTAACCATACTGAAGTGTAATAATAGCAATTAGAGTTTGCTGATTATTCCAGCTTTTACTTCAGGTGGCTGAGAACAACACCCTAAATTTGGAAAGACATTATCATGTATACAAAAAGGACCGTTATATCAATTATTATTTTAAAGTTTTAAAAAGCTTGAAATAAGTTTTGGTCAATTCTTTTAAATTGAGTTTTCTAACCTTCACACCTACATCATTATTTACAACTTGCTGATCTTCATGTGGTTTCAGATCTTTTCCAGAATCTTCACAAGTCTCTTCATCTTTTAATCTATGTACAATGGTTTGAACAGTTTTGACCATATTCTTAAGCTCATCTGGGTATGGTGTTGGATATCTCTTTAAATTTCCCTCCTAGAGAAATAAAATAAGTAAAATTTGAAATACGGATAAGTATTGCTAACATCAACCTCAAAATTTAATCTATAATCCATCTTAATTACATCGGTTATCTGGCTCCTGGGGGTAACTTTAAACACAGATGATAGGCCACTGAAAGCATTTTAGACACAAGAAAAGTATGGTTTTATCAACAGTGAAAGACTTCACAGTCACAGATTTAACTAATGTTTTGAATGCTTTTTTTTTAGCAGACTTGTATGTATTCCATTTTAAGATTTACGGTATGGATATTGCCAACACTATCACTTGGCTTCCAAACAGTTGTTTTCCAGCTAGATATTTACCCAGACACATATAAAATTCCTACATTTATATCCTGTCTTATATGCCAGGAACCAAATACTTCCAAAGTCAGTCTAATTGTCATTTTCTGGGATTTCTGAAACCCAGAGTTTTATATAAGGTTTATATATAGTTTATATAAGGGAAAAATAATTACATCCACGAGTAATTTGGAAATGAATTATTACTACTTCTGTCACTGCAACACAGATTCATAACATGTTCATGACAAGAGTTCTTGATCCCTAGAATCTAAATAATAAGTCATTAAAGAAAGGGAAGAGGAAAAACAATCATGTGTTTTTCTCTTATTTTTATATTATGAAATTTGGCTTATAATCACATAGTTTTAAACTGTTCTCAAATTCTTTCACATGACATATGTATAGGATCAATAAAACCCTTCAAGTGCCTTGAGGGCAAGGAATGAAACCAATATTTCTCTGTATCTCCCAAAATGGCACAGTAAGAATAGCACCAAATAAGTATCAGTGGACCTGTTTCAAACCTGAAGGAAGAACAGGACTCACCCTGGGAGGTGCCTCCCTTTCATCTTTGTCTTCATCACAATCAAATGCTACTTGAGCCCGCTGTTTCCTCTGTTCCTCCCACAGTGAAGGATTAAAACTTTCATTATCTGATATGAACATAACTAGAGAAAAACAAAAAAAAAAACAAAAAAATCTATTATATTTTACTGTAATTATGAAAAACCATTACTTTCTCATAATTTTGAGTTATAAACATTAAGATAAGTCAATGCCAGCAGCATTAAATGCTACATTAACAACTAGGCTGTAATTCTAATATTTCTTTACAATATTAATCACATATCTTTTCTTCCCGAAAGCTAATTTGTCTTGTTACCAGAGGGGTTCCTGAAAAGAATCTAACAATTGCAACTCTAAGAGGTCTGTGATTTTGTGCAGTTCCCCACAAAAAGCAGCACGGTAATAGTGCTACCTTCAGCAGCACATATACAACATGGTAATATATAAATTATTTCATCCAAGTTTTTTCATTCAGAATAATCTCCCCAATTCCAATATTGTTCATTATGTATGGGGAATGAGGAGATAAAGACAAAGTGAGTTATTTGGTTAAAAAAGGTTACTCCAATGCCTTGTAATTACATCTTTGCATTATACATTATACTTTGTATATAACTTTACTAAATAAATAAAGTGCTTGCAAGATATTTTCTGTATCAAAATGTAAGGAAAACTGAAAATCTAATATAAATGCAACACTACATATCCTACTATGCAATATAATATTGAAGGTAAAGATTCAACAACTATACATTTTTTCGCTTATTAGGCAAGTAAAAAAATCTAAGGCTTAAAAATTAATCCATTTGACTATTATGTATCACCATACTGAAGTTCGTGCAATACAAGATAAAGTCACAACTGTTTTCTGCCCTCTAAAAGAAACTGACTACACCCGCTCAAAACAAAAGGGAGTAAAAGCACCCAAAATTAGTTAATAGAAAAAATGAAATTCCTGGAATACCTGTATGTGGTCAATTTGAATACTCAGGCAAAAGTAGCATAATTATCATTAATTTTTAGTCCTTATTGTGGGCTTCTTACCCTTCTTTAATATCATATCCAAACGAAAAATGTCACAAAACCAAATATGAATGGAGAATTGAGTTTTTGTCTTCAGCTTTTCCTTGTTTTCAATATGTGGCTCAAGAATTTTTTTTTTTTTTTTTAAAGATTTTATTTATTTATTTGACAGACAGAGAGACAGCAAGAGAGGGAACACCAGCAGGGGGAGTGGGAGAGGGAGAAGCAGGCTTCCCGCTGAGCAGGGAGCCCAATGCGGGGCTCGATCCCAGGACCCTGAGATCATGACCTGAGCCGAAGGCAGTCGCTTAACCAACTGAGCCACCCAGGCGCCCTCAAGAATTTTTTTAAAAATAACTTTGTGGCATTAATAGTTAATGAATTAGAAAGTTTGTTTTTGTTTGTGGAAAGTGGTTCAAATTCCTAGGAATCCCTATTGACTTTTGTAGTATACTTGGAAAGGCAAGCAGAGCCAAGCAGTTTGCAACAAAGCCCATTTCCACGATTCAGAAAATTCCCCTCCCATCTTAAGCAGTAATTTCAATCACCAGCCTAGTTGAGAAATCTTGTTAAGAGTTTTTACATCATGCCAAAGCAATCTTACACCAGAATTTTTTCAGAACCCCAAGAGAAGTAACTTTTACCATGCCTCTCATTCTTGTCAACTTCTGATCACCTACACTTTCTACCCTTTAGTATAAATTTCACATCTTTTGAGATTCAGGGCATCAAGTACTTACTACTACTTTCTCTTCATTTTAGATGCCACTAGACCTGATCACCCTGGCATATTCATTGGAGACTCTAGCATTTGCCTAACAGCCCTTCTCTCCACCTAAAACCTGCCAATATCTAGAATGATAACTGTGTGTGATTACCCCCCTCTACAACACTACAATTTCACAGGTCTCAATGTTCTCAATTTCAATGTCCATCTGTACTTCACCAATGCGATTCATAGCCATGGTCACAGCTCAAAACGTAAGCTTCTGTAAAACTTTCCTCCGCCTTGATCACTACACTCATCCTTTCAAACCATTCACTTCCTTATTATTATTGCTAGTACACTTTGAGTTCCTTACTCTCATTTCTTATTCTTCCTATAAAACCACTCTAAGTTTTACTTTCTTTTCTATTCAGCTTAGGTTTAATGATATATTATTTTAACCACTCTCACATTTCTTGCCCCTTTTCCTCAGTTTATACCCATCCAACAAAACCCGTAATGTGCTACTTCAATCACCTACCTTCTTTGCTCTGGACTGCTCACTTATATCAGAAAAAAGTGACATCACCTTGTTGTTTAGAACCATTACAAATTTATGGTATTCCCTCATCTTTGCTCCATCTTCAGTGCTGCCCAGGAATCCTTCTATTTATTTCTAGTCGGTCTTTTCTCCCACTACAAATCACTGTCTTCAAAGGCCCTTCCCCCAACCTCTAGAGGAAATTTTCTCTTTTGACTTCAATGACTAAAGAAATGCAATCAAAACACTCAGACTGTTAACTCCCCAACCCCTGCAACAACCAGTTTTCCCCAGCTACAAATTGTTATATGGATGCATACTTCCCATTCAACACTGATTCCTCTATGTAGGCCCCAAATACCAGGCCTTCTCTTTCAAATTTATCCATCATTATCCCCCTTTAGAAGGCGAGCTGCTGCTGCTTTTTTTTTTTTTTTTTAAGATTTTAAGTAATCTCTACACCCAAGGTGGGGCTCAAACTCACAACCCTGAGATCAAGAGTCACATGCTCTTCTGAATGAGCCAATCAGGCACCCCAAGGACTCAGCATATTATAAGTGTATCTCAGACTTTTCCTTTTAAGACTCTTCTACTCTAAAATATATCTCTCATACCAAAAATTCAAAGGGGCAAGATTTTATTTTGCTACTTCTACTCTTTGTATCACAAATCCATTTCTTACCTGAACTATGACCTGTTTTAGAAACAAATAGGGAATAAATTAAACTGATAGAAATGACAGGAGGCCAAGTGAATCTGAATCATGAAAAAGGAAGACAGTAAGAGAGATCAAGGCATGAGTATACCCATGATTACAACAGTTCTGAGCAGGAGTCACCAAACTTTTTCTGTAAATGGTTAGATAATGTTTTTTTTTTTTTAAAGACTTTATTTATTTATCTGAGAGAGAGAATGGGAGACAGAGAGCATGAGAGGGGGAGGGCCAGAGGGAGAAGCAGACTCCCCGCTGAGCAGGGAGCCCGATGTGGGACTCGATCCCGGGACTCCAGAATCATAACCTGAGCCGAAGGCAGTTACTCAACCAACTGAGCCACCCAGGTGCCCCAGATAATAAATATGTTAAGCTTTGTGAACCAAGAGACAAAATCAAGGATACTACAGTAGGCATTAGGAGAGAAACCAAATTTCCAAAGATTAGTGACAAATTTAAAATATACTAATAATTGAGTACCATTTTTTGTTATATAGTGAATGAGAAGACTAAAGTTCTTACTGTTGGAGTAACATTTTGCTTAACTGGTACTATCATCAAACTGATGTAAATATTCACCTGTAAAAACTATTCTTAGCTTGTGGGCCACACAAAAACAGGTAGCAGGACAGATATGGCCCATGAGCCACAGTGTGTCAATCACTCTTACTGAAACAAAAAGTGTTATGACAGAATATATTTATCTTGATTGTTTCCTGGAAGGGCCTTCAATGGTATCTCACAATTGTGTATTTAAGTTTAGTTCAGAGGCACCTGGGTGGCTCAGTCAATTAAACATCTGCCTTTGGCTCAAGTCATGATCCTGGAGTCCAGGGATCGAGCCCCACATTGGGCTCCTTGCTCAGCTTCTCCCTCTGCCCTTCATCCCACTCGTGCTCACTCACTCTCTCTCTCAAATACATAAATAAAATCTTAAAAAAAAAAAAAAAACCAAAACACAACAGTTTAGTTCATTACTCAAATAAAAAATACATATATGCCTTTGCCTAGTTTTATTCATTGTTGGAATCATGTTCGATTATTTTAGTGTTAGTTAAAATGAAAGGAAAATAACATTCTTAAGTTTCTATATGGCAGTAACAAAAGCAGGTAGACAGCACTAACAACACATAAATATAATAAAAATATCAAAGATTAAATATGTCCTTTGGAGACTTTGGTTCAATCACAAGGGAAAAGGTAATTTTGTTTGAGAATCTTCCGTCAGAACGAGATCTGTATTGGATTTCTAATAATTACCAGTTTTTATTTTTTTTAATACAAGTTTTTTTTTTTTTTTAAGATTTTATTTATTTATTTGACAGAGAGAGACACAGCCAGAGAGGGAACACAAGCAGGGGGAGTGGAGAGGGAGAAGCAGGCCTCGCGCGGAGCAGGGAACCCTATGCGGGGCTCGATCCCAGAACCCCGGGATCATGACCTGAGCCGAAGGCAGACGCTTAACGACTGAGCCACCCAGGCACCCCATTACCAGTTTTTATTATTTTTCTGAAATAAAAGCAGCAAAATGAGAATAAGAACGAATTTTCCCAATATGCCTTTTCTACTCTTTAGGACAGGGACAAAAAGCTATTAAATCTGGCCCACTTCCTGTTTCTGTATAGCTTACAACCTAAGAATGGTTTTAAAATTTTTAAATGTTGGGGCAAAGAACCCAAAACATAAAAAATTATTTCATGACACATGAAAATTACATGAAATCTAAATCTCTGCCCATAAATAAAATTTTATTAGAACACACCTATGCTCATTTGTTTACATACTGTCTGTGACTGTTTTTGCATGAAACAAGCAGCATCAAGTAGCTGCAACAGGAAAGTATGGTCTTCGAAGCCTATAATACTTATTAAATGGTTCTTTACTTAAATAATTTCTAACCCATGCAACAAGACATTAAAGTCTTTTCTCTACACTAAGAATTTATTCTTTTTCCTCACAAACATTTTAAGCATTAGCATTCTATCTTCCCACATAAAAGAACAACTATTTGAGTATATTATGTAGCTGACTGTAATACTATTAGAAATCACCTTCAGAGATGAAGTGGAAAATTGAGACATAAGTCCCAGTGACTATGGTGAACAAAGAAAAAAACACCTACTGATGTATCCAAACATTCATTATAATTCCCCACAATGCACAAATAAGGGCATAAGCCAGAGTTGGTATATCTATTTTGAACTTCTTAATTTCTTTTTTTTTCTTGGTAATCTCTACACCCAATAAGGGGCTTGAATTCATGACCCTGAGATCAAGAGTCACATGCTCTACTGAATGAGCCAGCCAGGTGCCCCTGAACTTCTTAACTTCTAATGCACATATAGAGTACTTGCATAAAACAATACTTCAACACTATCTAAAATGAAGTATACTACATTTTGTTATGCATACATTTCCAAACTATATTGCTAATATGGAAATTGGGGGTCGATTTAGATATATGAAAGAGGGATCATGCTTACAAACCTATTCTCTAAGCATTAATTATAGATCCCCAATGAAAGAGGCTATTCACATCTGACTTCTCACAAGTCTTAACTTTTAATTCAATTCAAAAGCTAAATAGTTTTGCTTCACCCAAATAAATCTCATTAAATAATTCCCATGAAACGATAACTTATCAAAGCAAGTCTTTTATTCCTTCTTGCAAAGAATAAGAAATAATTAGCACAGATAAATGAGTTCTCTATCACTAATAATGGAAAAGAAATTAAATGATTTTAGTTTTTAATCTATTTAAGTATTTCAAAGCTGTTTGCTAAACCTGCCAAAACAATGTAAAAATAATAACAGCCAATTTGATTCTATCATTGTGCTAAGCACTTTACATTCAGTGCTTCTCATCTGTACAAAAACCCTGCAAAACAGATACTATTATCATTATCCCAAGATAAGGAAACTGAAGCTCAAGAATTTATTTAACTTGCTTGTGGCATATTTTATAAATTAAAATTAATGATTAAGTTAGATTTTTTTCTGCAGTGTTTTTATGTATTAAGAATTAATTTAGGAGCGCCTGGGTGGCTCAGTTGTTAAGCGTCTGCCTTCGGCTCGGATCATGGTCCCAGGGTCCTGGGATCGAGTCCTACATCGGGCTCCCTGCTCCGCGGGAAGCCTGCTTCTCCCTCTCCCACTCCCCCTGCTTGTGTTCCCTCTCTCGCTGTGTCTCTGTCAAATAAATAAAATCTTAAAAAAAAAAAGAAAAAAAAGTTAATTTATAAATAACTTTGGGCCATAAAAATTTTCACTGGTTTCAGAAAAATATCCACATAAAAATTTTATTTTTAGATGTAACATAAAATATACATTACACATAGAACACATAATAACATGTATTAAAGATAATTTGCTCCTTAGTCTAAAAGGCTTTCATACCAAAACTGTTGAAAAACATGAGTGGCCAATAGTAAAGTGTATATATTCCCCTTTCTAGGCAAAATATAAGAACTTAGAAATAACCTTTTACTCAGAATTCTACAAATTATCCTTATCTGGTATGTAGATCCAAGGGTAGTACTACTACAACAAAAGTGAACAAAATATTTCCTGGTTCAACAGTCATAATTACATTAACACTTGACATGCATTCCTGAGAGAGAGACCTATTACAGATGAAGTTGACTGTTTAATTTCAAGGATCACTTAAGGAAGCATATGGTCTACATGTACCTCTAACTTCAACTATCTATAACCCCGAGATACTGACTTATTTTCTCATTGTCAGAAATTTATTGACCAATTCTCCAAATTCCCTTCAAGCTAGTAAAAGTTTATGAGACTTCCTCATATCAGTGAGATCATATGACACATGTCTTTCTCTGACTTATTTCGCTTAACATAATACCCTCTAGTTCCATCCACGTTGTTGCAAATGGCAAGATTTCGTGTTTTGTTTTTTTTTTTTTTTTTGATGGCTGCATAATATTCCATTGTAGATATACACCGCATCTACTATGGACTCTGAGAAACAAACTGAGGGTTCTGGGGGGGGTGGGGCGGGGGGATGGGTTAGCCTGGTGATGGGTATTAAAGAGGGCATGTATTGAATGGAGCACTGGGTGTTACATGCAAACAATGAATCATGGAACACTACAACAAAAACTAATGATATAATGTATGGTGATTAACATAAAAAAAAGTCTATGAGACTTAAAATTAACTTCACACCTATGCTGTGATTTGTTAGTATTTGAATTTTTAAAAGAAAAGAAATTCTTAAGTTCCTACCATCCTCAGTCCTTGGCTGCTGAGGGAACATGTAGTTAGTAAGCACCATTTTCTGGGTCTCTGAATCAGTCTCTTTTTGAAGAGGTATCAGGGGTTTGGACTAAGGAAAGAAAATAAATGTTTAATTTTCAATATTCCTAAAGCAAACACATATCCAGCAATTCTTCTGAATAAGTACTCACCATTCTTTCTATAAAATACCAATGTGTAGATTACAAAAGCAAGCTTATATATACATAAAAAACTTTTAAGCACTGATTTGAAACCTTGTAAGAATCTTAAAAAAAACATTTAGTTTTTAGTATAAAACAAAACTCATACTGTATTGCAATTATCACTGATTATTTTTTTAAATTTTATTTTATTATGTTATTAATACAATTTAAAAACATCTCACATATCAAGTATATCCATAGTCCAATAATTACTTATCACAGTGACTTAATAAAGCTATAAAACAAGCCTTTCCATTTTACATTACTGTGCTCCCTTTATGTTATCGTTCCCCTTTGGGAAGAGGCTTTTATAGAAATGGTTTAGAAGGTTTAGTCTAGTTATCTGCAGATTAATTCTAGCTGAAAAGAGAGTACTTAAAACAAATATTAAGTTGTAACCTGCTTCTGTCTTCTGTCTTCTGTCTCCATTAATGGTACCATAAGTTACTCAGTGGTGAAACTATAAACCCTGTTATTTTGGACCTCATTTTTTCCTAAGCCTTCTTTCCTAACTGGTTATAAAGTGTTTTCAATTTATTCTTAATATAACTAGTAACTTTTGCCAGGCTATTAACCTAAAATCTTACCAATCCAAGCCTTGGTCAACTCCAAACAGGGAGGGAACTACCCAATCTCTCCCTCACCTGCCACCCTAGCACAATTAAATCTTTAGACTTTTGTGAAAACTTTGCAGCTAGCTAATTCCATCCTATAATCTTACTCCCATTCAAGCATTTCCTCCATGTCCCTCAATTTTTTTGTGGTAAACAAACTGCCCTGCATCTAAAACATCTTCACTGAAAACTTTCCTTGACCTCCTCAGATAACAGAAATGGTAGATCTATTCCTTCCCCCAAAACAGTGCTCCCCTTAATATACTGGGGTGCTTATTTCCCATAGCTCATAAGGATTAGGGGGTAGATTTAGAGCTTACAAATGCTGTGAGATCATCACTCTTAATCACTCTTATCTCTTCAAGTATAAACACCTGTTCTTTTTTTTTTTAAGATTTTATTTACTTACTTGACAGACAGAGAGAACACAAGCAAGGGGAGTGGCAGGCAGAGGGAGAGGGAGAAACGGGCTCCCCGCTGAGCAGGGAGCCGGATGCGGGCCCTGATCCCAGGACCATGGGATCATGTCCTGAGCTGAAGGCAGACGCTTAACCGACTGAACCACCCAGGCACCCGATAAATACCTGTTCTTTTGAGGGATATTCAACTGTGCCTCTACCATTCTGAACTCTGCTTCTGCCATTCTATCTCCTTTCCTAATATCCACTGACCTCTGGTAGTATCCATCTATTCTTGATTCTTTTATGACAAATCTTTCCACAGTCATAGATAATTCAACAGATATAAAATGTAAATGACATGGTCATTCTCTTAAGCCACTGATGTCTTAGCAGATGAGGAGGCTCCCTGCTCAGCGGGGAGTCTGCTTCTCCCTCTCCTTCTGCCACTGCCCCTACTTGCGCTCTCTCTCTCAAATAAATAAAATCTTTAAAACAAACAAACAAACAAACCGCCCCTGAAACGGTTCTAAAATTAACTGTGGTAATAATTGCACAATTCTATAAATACATTAAAAGCATTCAATTGTACACTTTAAAATGGGTGAATTGTATGGTATGTGAATCATATTTCAATGAAGATGTTATAAGAAAACTAATCATCTGTTATTTATGGAGTACAAAGACAAAAAAAGAAACTGAGAATTATTTACCAAGCCTCTCCATTCCCTAAAACACTAACTCCAGTGATCTCTATTCCTATTTCTTTTTTAAAATTTTATTTTTTTTAGTAATCTCTACACCCAACATGGGGCTTGAACTCACGACCCTGAGATCAAGAGTCTCATGCTCTCCTGACTGAGAGAGCCAGGCACCACTCTATTCCTATTTCATTTCAGATATTCATTCTACTTCCTTGCCATAATTCCCACAATATAGCCAATAAATATTCATCCTTTGAAATCTAAAATCACTCATTCAACAAATATTTACTTATATTTGCCCTTTATATGCCAAAGTACTATGACAGGCACCAGGTATACAGTGGTCACTGATTTGGGAGAGTTTACAATATATGAGAGGAAAGATAGGGATAACAAAATAAGACATTACAACATGATTTAATTACAGGTTAGAGAGGGTACAGGGAGTGAACAGAACACATAGAAGGTGTCCACTTATCACAGTCTTGAGTGATTAGGAAAGCATTCCTGAGAGAAAGCCTTCCTACACAATGAATAGACATTAACCAAGTAAGACGGGGGAGAGAGAATGTTCCAGGAGAGAACTCATTTGGGGATATGAAAATGAAGGTGTAAGGGATAGAGATGAAGACAGAGGATGAGCAAGGTCTTGAAGGATACAATATGAGAAAGGAGAAGTCATGAAAAGGTTTTAAATAGATTAGTGCTGGAACCAGATAAATGGATCATTTGTATCGTGGTTCAGAATGAAATCAGGGTGATATGAGACTGGAAGTGGTGCCAACATGGAGGCAGAGACCTGTTAGGAATCTCGATAGTCAAATCAACACCGTCCAGCATAAATACAAAAGTGAGACTAAAATGAGAACCATAGATAATTTATAAATTATTGGCAGCTGCATGTTTTTAAAAAGCAAAAATAAGTTAAATTTTGATAATGCATTAAATCTAACATATCCTGTATATTTAAAATATAATTTTGATGTGTGAACAATAAAAATTGCTAATGTGATATTTTACTTTCTTTGTTTATACTACATATACAAAATCCAGTGTGTATTTCACACTTAGAGAACATCTCAATTTGGACTACACACACAACAGTAGTGCCTACTGTACCGGACAGTGCAGGTCTAAGTAAAAGATGATACACTATATGATGAACAGTAGTTAAGAATTATATACCCAAGTCTCTGTCTCTAGCAAGGACTTTTTACTGATCTAGGGAACCCAGGAAAAGAAAAAGATTTAGAGCAGAGGATGGAATGTTCACCTTTGACCTAGGTGAATTTGAGACATCTAGGTGGCAATGTTAAGTAGACAATGACTGTGCAGTTCAGGAAAAAGAACTGAGCTGAGGATAACTGTTAGGAATAATGGGCATACAGAGAGTAATTGTATCTTTCATAGAGGAAAGTATAGGAAAAGAAACTAAAGAAGAACCTAGAGTACTACATGGGGCACCAACATATAAAAGATGGGCAGAAGAGGGCGCCTGGGTGGCTCAGTCGTTAAGCGTCTGCCTTCGGCTCAGGTCATGATCCCGGGGTCCCGGGATCGAGTCCCACATCGGGCTCCCTGCTCGGCGGGAAGCCTGCTTCTCCCTCTCCCACTCCGCCTGCTTGTGTTCCTGCTCTCGCTCTCTGTCAAATAAATAAAATCTTTAAAAAAAAAAAAGATGGGCAGAAGAAAAATTCCTGAAAAGGAAACTGAGGAGCGGTCAATCACAAGGACAACCAGGAGAGAATACTAAGACACCATGTGGTGCTCTCTCTCCAGTGTTCCACAATACGTGCTAGTCAATTTCACCAAGACTGACACTCCCTTGAACTTCCAACTTTATCACCATCATTCTTTCTTGCCTTTGCTTCTCTCTTTGTACCTCATTGGATCTCATTATAACCATTTTCTTGCCAATTACCAAGACCTCCTTGGTGCATTGTCTTTTACACGGGGTGTGGCAAAGCTGCAATCCAGAATCATACCAACCGTTTGCTTACTCTGTATCACACAATTTAGCAAATTAGTATAACTATGAGTTTGTGGTAACCAACTTCAACAGGAATATCAATGTTGCCTGAAAACCCTTCCGCGTTTCCTAAATTATACTTGAAGTATTATTTTCTAAAAGATTAAAAAAAATAGGATTTAAGAACTGCTTGGAAACTGCTACATTCTAAGAATTTCAACATAAACATTATTAGCTCTCCCTCTCACAAACATCAGACCAAGCTGCCTTCAAAAGGGCAAGAGTTCCTGCCATGGTTTTTTTGTTTTTGTTTTTTTTTTAAGATTTTATTTATTTATTTGACAGAGAGAGAGGGAGGGAGCACACAAGCAGGGGGAGCGGCATGCAGAGGGAGAGAAGCAGGCTTCACGCTGAGCAGGGAGCCCGACAAAGGGCTCGATCCCAGGACCCTGGAATCATGACTTGAGCCGAAGGCAGATGCTTAACCGACTGAGCCACCCAGGTGTCCCTCTACCACAGTTTTAAATTCTATCAGTTACACACCAGTTATCCAACCCCCTCTCATATTCTTTATCTCATTCTCCACACAGCCTCCTTGCAACAACCTATAAAAATGTTCTCTAATACTAAAGGATTCTTTCTTACACTGCCCCTAGCTACCAGTTTATGTTCCACTCCTCTTCTTTCTCATCCAACCTTCTTAAAAGCTCAATCAACAACTGTATGGCTCCATTCTCTCATTTATTCATTTCTTAAATCGCATCGATCGGGTTTTTGATGTACACCTCTAAAACTACATTAGCTGTAGTCAAAATAAGTTGGCAAGTTAAGTATAACTTGCCAAAATATAATGCATATTTTCCAGATTTCATTTGAATTGACCCCTCAACTTAGAACTTCCTCCTTTAAGTCAACTGCCTCATCCTTAACTTGAATCTACTATCATATAGTTTTTCTTCTACCTTTATGGCCACTCTTTCTTAGCCTATTAATCCACCTGCCACTTAAATGTTAGTAATAAATACATAAATAAAGGTATGTATGTTTGTATGTTAGTATTCCTCAGGATTCATCCATCCCTAACAATTAAATAAATAAATTCAGAAAATCCCTTTTGAGAAAGTAATAAAAGCTATGAAACCACTCCCTAAAAAAAGTAATTAAGATGATGGGCTGAGCTCCTATATCTCTTCTTGTGACAGAAATCTTTAAAAAATTTTTCTTAATAAAAAAACAAAAGGAGGGCGCCTGGGTGGCTCAGTCGTTAAGCATCTGCCTTCCACTCAGGTCATGATCTCAGGGTCCTGGGATCGAGTCCCACATCGGGCTCCCTGCTTGGCGGAAAGCCTGCTTCTCCCTCTCCTACTCCCCCTGCTTGTGTTCCCTCTCTCGCTGTGTCTCTCTGTCAAATAAATAAAATCTTAAAAACACCAAAGGAATAGGTCTATAATGGTCCTGGAGAAAAGGAAATTGTGCCTTCAGGAGCAATTTTGAGAAATCCCAGGAGGTTCGAAATTAAAAGAACGGAGAAACCAAGAGCACAGAAACCACAGTCTAGAACAAAGTCGGGGTGTGGGGGGGAATCATGGCCACTAGAATTATTCTCTAGGTGCCTACCCAGATACCAAAGGTACTTCAAACTTAACATGCCTAACTGGAACTTAGTATCTTCCCATAAACCTATTTCTTTCTGTTGTGGTTCCTCATCTTGATTACTTTATCAATATCCAGTGAGTCACTCCAGCCACATCTCTGAGGCTCATCTTTGCTTTTACTTCCTTTCTTCTCACACACATGCATTCTTCATATACTCTACTAATGTGGCCTTTTAAGTTATACCTTAAATATACCCGCTCTTCCCTGGCCCTCTTATCATTATCTTGCTTCAAGTCAACATTTTCTATTGCCTTGAGTAAGGCAACGCCCTCCAACCAGTCTCTCCTGCCTTCACACCTGGCACCATCACCCTTGCTAAGTCCATCTTTCACAATGCAGCCCAAAAAGCTTTCCAAAATAACAATCTGATCCTATACTTGGTTTGTTCAGGTTATCCTGGTTCACCATCAACTATAGTAGGGTTGACATATATCAGAGGATCACTTCTTCCTCTTAAACTGATGGCATATACAAATAATTGATTATGACTATGATGACCAAACGCCCAATCTGCCTGGGACATTTGCATTTTACACACACTGTTCTGACATAATTATCATAAAGCCCCTTTCACTATCAAAAGTGTCCTAGCATGGACAATAAATTACAGTCATCCTAATCACAGCAATTTTCCACTGAGCCTGAATGACTTCCAAATTCTTAAAACAATCTTTCAAAAGCCACTCATAATTTATCAGAGTTAACATGCAATCAAAAAAAAATCTATGGGACGCCTGGGTGGCTCAGTTGGTTAAGCATCTGCCTTCTGCTCAGGTTATGATCTCAGGGTCCTGGAATCGAGTCCTGCATTGGGCTCCCTGCTCAGGAGGGAGCCTGCTTCTCCCTCTGTCTGCCGCTCCCCCTGCTTGTGCTCTCTCTCTCTCTCCAATAAATAAATAAAATCTTAAAAAAAAAAAAAATCTATTCACCATTGTTGAAATACAAAGCAAGTTGCTCTGCATGGCATACAAGATTCCCACGACCTGGTAGCTATCTACCTCTCTGGCCTCATTTCCTACTCTTCCACTCAAAGGTTATGTTCTAGTCACAATGAACCACGTGTATAGTTACTGAGTACACTAGACTTCTTCACCAAAGAGTGCTTAGGTTTATGATATTCCTTCTGACCAGAATTTTCTTCCCCTTTCTTTGTTTAAATCCTATTATTCTTTTGAGACGTAGTTAGTCATTGCAGGCATTTCCTCCACTGGGAAACCTGCATTTATATCCCCAAGGTACGCTCCTCCTCTTTGATCCTGAAGCCTAGTCCCACCAAGCCTTTTATTACATTGTATTACAATGACCTTCTTAATATCCTTACTTGGCCCATCTTAGTCAGCCTGGCACAAAGCAGTTATTCAATAAATGGCTCCTGAATGAAAAGGACAAAATGAATCAACTGTTCTGTTTAAGACTTCAGAGACTCACGAAAAATTATGTTACTCCGTGTACTGCATATAGGTATATTCCCTACATGGTCAGTGAAATATCCAAGAGCAATTTATTTTGATAATTCATAATCAAACTACTTTCACATACCTTCTCCCCTGTAAGTTGTTCTTTCACAGCAAAATGACTGCTTCATATTGTAAGGGAGGTTTTACCTTTTTATTGCTTCATCATTTACCTCTTTATTATCTGTCGAACTTTGAGAAAAAATACAAAACCCCCCATCACTACAATTTTTTTTAAAGACTTTATTTGAGAGAGAGAGAGTGCAAGTGCGCACGCAAGCACGGGGGAGGGGCAGAGAGAGAGGGAGAAGCAAACTTCCTACTGGGCAGGGGGCCCAACGTAGGACTCGATCCCAGGACGCTGAGATCACGACCTGAGCCAAAGGCAGATGCTTAACTGACTGAGCCATCCGCCATCCAAGTGCCCCTACAATTTTTTTTAAAGATTTATTTATTTGAGAGAGAGAGGGCAAGCATGAGTTGGGGGACAGGGAGTGAGAGAATCTTAAGCAGACTCCCTGTTGAGCACAGAGGCCCACCCAGGGCTCGATCTCATGTCCCTGAGATCATGACCTGAGCCAAAATCAAGAGCTGGATGCTCAACTGACTGAGCCACCCAGGTGCCCCCACTATAATTTTTTTTTAATTTTTTTTAAAGATTTTATTTATTTATTTGACAGAGAGAGACACAGCGAGAGAGGTAACACAAGCAGGGGGAGTGGGAGAGGGAGAGGGAGAAGCAGGCTTCCCGCTGAGCAGGGAGCCCGATGCGGGGCTCGATCCCAGGACCCTGGGATCATGACCTGAGTGGAAGGCAGACGCTTAATGACTGAGCCACCCAGGCGCCCCAATTTTTGTTTTTTTAAAGTAATTAACAGATGTGGAACAAAGAAGAAAATGAGAGAACATTATAAATATGAAGAAATGGTCTTAGATACTAGATAATTTCACTAAAATGAGTCATCTGGCATAATTTGCTGGTATTGATTTACTGCAATAGTGCTATTATACTAAAAGTCTGAGTCCTTGAGACCAGGACCTATGTCTCATAACTATAATAAGTATCTGGCATAAGCCAGGGCCCAGCAATGTTTTGAGAATCCAGATGCAAATTTTCAAAACGTTTCACATGTAAATATTCAATTAAGAGAGATCAGAAAATTAAAAGTTCCATATATACATGAACTGACACATTTAATGATGATGCAGTAATCACTGTGTTCAAGCTGTAATAGAAGCAGAGGTATCATCATTTCAATATTTCCTTAACTTGCAGAACAAGGAAATACTACAATCTGATTCATAAGTGTGGACTGACAACAACTTTAGGCTTTTAGGATATTAGTAAGAATTAGGTAAGAAAAGGGATCTTGGTTGAGAAGTTTGGAGAATCCTGAAATATAGACAAGTGGGTTTCTTTACTATAGTAACACATAAGTTGTTAATATAATTCAAAAGAAGGATATAATACAGTCTCCCAAGCAAATTTAACTATGAAACTTAAGATCTTATGAGACTAGTGTATCCAAAACCTTAGGAAAATAGAGCTTTAGATAATTTATTATAAGATACTGCTCAAAGTCAAATACTAAGCATTAATGTATTAAAAGTATCAGCAAACTTATGTATACTCTACTATGTTAAAAAATTTTTTTTACCAGTAAGAAATACCTGAGAATAGGTATGGAAAAAAGATTTCCTCATACTTACAGATAGTAAGTTAACCCTTATTTTGTTTAGGACCTAAAATCTATTATTTTGGCAACATTATACAGGAGGTTTCTGATCAATTAAAGTAGGTTTACAACAATCTACACCATGAATCCTAAGACTGAGACATTTCAAATTAAACTCAAAACATTTTGCCAATGTTTTTCACAGGTGAATGATACCTACTATTTGCAAGGATAAAATACTAACATTTATTTCTAAGACCAAGGCAAATACCAAGAGACTTATCTATTAACTGTCCAAATGGAAACTTAGCTAGAGTACTAAGATAGATTCACTGTCCTGACCTTCCTGCCTCCCATGCACTGTAATACACTGAAATCAGTATTTCATCCCCACCATTCCGCTAAAACTATGTACTTTTCCCAAGGTCAGTAACTACTTCTGCCTTGACAAACCTAACAGCCAATTAGCTCATCTACCTGACCCATCAGCAACATGTGGCACAGATGATCTTTCCTGAAGCACTTTCTTCAGATGACTCTCTAGATAACACATTCTCCTGGTTGGCTGGCTCTTCTTATTCTCCTTTTGGGGCCACTCTCTTCCCTGTGCTTAATCTTTGATCTTCTTTTCTTCTCTATCCTCTTTCCCTAGTAATTTTATGCAGTTCCATGGTGTTAAATGAAACATTTGTACAATGCTGACTCCCAAATTTTATCTCCAGCCAATACCTGACATTCCTACATTCCTTCTCACCATCTCCATTATTATCACAATAGTTGAAGCCCAGCAACAGCCTCCTTACTGAACTTTCTCCTTCCAAAACAGAATATTCCACCCATAACCTTAGCACCCAACTATGGTCCATTCCTCACACAAGTGTCAAAATGATCTTTTAAAAATGTACATTACCTCTTGCCATTCCCAGGCAGGAAATACTTCAATATATTTCTATCTAATTCAGAGTAAAAGCCCAATTGGTTAGTATGGCCTACAAGGTCCTATGTGCTCAATCTAGTCCCAGTTTTCCCCTCTGATCTAATCTTACTCAATTCTCTTCCTTGCTCACTGTATTCCAGCCATCAGGGCTTTCATCTATTTTATCTATTCCTCAGTTACACCAAGCTCATTCCAATATTGGGAACTTTACTCTTAATATTTAAATGTACTTCCTCTCTCAACTCACTGCCCTAGTCTATGCATGACTCACTCCTAATTTCACGTAAGCATCTGCTCTACTGGTTGCCTTCCTTAGAGAAAGACACGTCCTAAATCACCCTATTTAAAATAGGATGTTTACTCTTGCCCTGCTACTCTTCTAATCACTATCAGGTTCTATTTTTCTTTGTAGCTCTGATATATTATTACATAATTACTTATTATAGCTATCCAGTGTGGTTTTATCTATTTTCTTTATCTCTCTTGAAAATATAAGTTCAATGAGACTATAAGACGATTCTATTTGTTTCACCAATATATCTCAAGCTCCCAGAGCAATTCATGACCTATATAAGCCTTTAATAAATGTTTATCAATCAAAGAAAAGTCCAAGGAATAACTCTTAGTTCCTTAGAAACATTTCTTTAAGTTGTGTGAAAGTGTTTGATTATAAGCATAATTTAAATTGATTATTAAATTTCTATAGATATATGCCACAGAGGATCACTATAAAAACTTTAAGAAGTTAAGAGAATACCGAGTCTGATTTCTTAATCACTATATCTTTTTACAGATTCAGAAGAAATTAGACAAGTCCAATAGGATTTATTGTTTTGAATCTACACAAACTGCACAAAAATATCTGTATCCAAATATTTTCCAAGATTTTTCTTATATATATTTTAAAATGTATACCAGAGTAAAACTGCTCTTAAATGAGCCCATGTAAATTATTATGCATAATCATTTAACACAATTGGCATTCCAGTAATTTACAAAATCAAATGCCTACCTGATTATCTGAGAGCCACATAGCAGTCAATTGTTGTAGCTTTGTAAAGCTAAAGGGCAAATTCTTTAATCTGTGGGGAAAATACAAAATTAAAATAACAAATGTTAAAATGTAAGAGCAAAACCTAATGGTCTTCTAAACAATATTATATTATTGATAGAAGAAAAATATTTAATTTAGGAGAGAACCCAATATAGGTCTTTGACATAAGATAGAAGACAAAATATTATCCAGTTTAATAAGAATTCACTTTAAAAATACAATTCTTCAATTGAATCAATTTGGCTAGGGGAAAAATGGATAATCTAATAACCCCCCAAAAAATTATCTGCTAGAAAAAAATGTTAACCATCCCTATTTAATGCAAAGACAAGAACACATTAAGCAATGTCTCATAACATTGCTTTGGATATTTTATTTGTATTTAGAAAGAACAAACTACTACAGAAAGTCTTAGTGATAGCTCGTTACAAAAACTGCACTGTTCTGTTTTTTTCTTGTGAGCCAGCACTTTCATATTCCAAAGACTATTTAAACATTTTAATGAATAAAAAACAAAGTAATATTAACACCTCATCAGAATGCCAAATTAGAACAGCACCTATTTAAAAAGAACGTCTACTTAAATCTTCTATCTTATTATGCCTATCCATTCTGCTATACCTATTTTCCAAGGCAATTTGCTAGAACCTAGGGCTCTAGCTTTGGGGTACAAAGTATGGGCAAAAATGGGGACTGAATTTTTAAAAGGTAGTGGTTATTCTTAAATAAAATGGAACAGTCCGAATACCCTAACTAGTGAGAAAACTGGGCTTACATTAAAGCTCTACTTTATAAGCTAAATGAGTCATCTTAAATTAAGAGTTTTAATTTTCTCCTCATAAAATGACAATACCTATTGTACTATTTCATAGTATTGTTTTGAATACTTTGTAAGATACTATGAAAGCATAATGTAAAAATGCTCTACAGACATTCTTTTATCATTATTAGTATCTTTACCTCAGGAAAAATTACAGTCTGTTCTTAACATTATTCCAATTTAGTAACTCTAGTGATCTATTTGCTCTGCACCTTGACTGTGTTGCCCAAGCTGTGTGAATGGGTTCCTAATCACATCTCAGCTCAGAAAAATACAGAGTAGATTAGATGAAAAGCTGCTTCATTCAGCAGCAGTATTAAGGTGAAGATATGGAATAAAAAAGGTGACTATAAGGAAAGAACAGCTGTATAGCTCAAGCTGTAAGTTGTATAGCTGAAGTCGACACAAAATGAACTATGACAAATAACCACAGTATAAAAACCACAGGCAGGGGTGCCTGGGTGGCTCAGTGGTTAAGTGTCTGCATTCCGCTCAGGTCATGATCCCAGGGTCCTGGGTTCGAGCCCCGCATTGGGCTCCCTGCTCAGTGGGAGGCCTGCTTCTCCCTCTCCCAACTCCCCCTGCTTGCGTTCCCTCTCTCGCTGTCTCTCTGTCAAATAAATAAATAAATTCTTTAAAAAAAAAAAAAAAACCACAGGTAAAATTAGGTCATTCTTTCAAATGAAAATTCCATTTAAAAACCAAAAAAGCATATGAAAAGAACAACATGCATGACATTTTATATCAAATGATGAAACTTTAATTTCATCCAATGTCTTCTATAAACCAACATTATTACAAACCTATTGTCACTTAAATTGATGACTTTTAATTTTTGCATATCACCCATTTCCTCTGGAAGTGTCTCAAGTTTATTGGAATGGAGAAATAGCACAGTTATATTTTTCCAGCTTCCAATCTGAAAGAGAAACATAAAACTGGGTATCAAAATTCTGGCCTACTGCTTAATAGGCAGAAGTAAAATATACTTTCCAAAAGTTATGAAAACATTCTTCTCATTTATAAAAGGAAACATATTTTCTCTTTTCAATTATTGATTTTCATGTATAAAGAGAAGTATTTAGGTATCTCTGTAAATCAGTATAGCTAATTATTATTCAGAGAATAAGTAACAGAGTTACATAATTATTTCTAAAGAAAACAGATAAAACCACACTGGATAGCTATAATAAATAATATGGGGGAAAAAAAAGAAAATTCAAAGCAAATTTAAAAAATACAATACCTCTGGGGGTAACTGTTGTAAATAATTATGATCTGCAGCAAAGGTTCTTATATTAGTAAGCTGCCCAATAGATGAAGGCAAAGCCTCAACTTCATTGAAGCTACAGTCCAGTTCTTCTATTGATACTAACCTAATCAATTAAAACAGAAAACACACATTTTTAAAAAGTTTCCTATATATAATCAAAAACTTAAGAATATATAAATATTTGAACTTGACTTTAACAAATCTAGAAAAACTCTATTTCCACTAAACTTAATAATAAAAATAAGCCTACCTTTATTAAAAAAACCTATCCAACCTGTAACCAATTACTTATTAAAATGCTATGGAATCTCCTTTAGATGCTTTTTATGCAGTTATCTAAAAATATATATGATTGAATGAAAACATAAATATATAAAGCTGAATGAAAGTAAAGTCTTCTAGTGATTCAGAAAAATCTTACCCTCCTATAGAGTCTGGCAGATACATTAATTGATTTTCATCTATTTTAAGAGTTGTTACATTCTTCAATGAACCTATTTGAGAGAAGAAATAATATACAGTTTTCCAGCTTGAACTAGAAGCAGGTCAACCAACAGTCAATATGAGCACATACTACATTTGACATGAATCATACAGAACTTTCTTAATCAACCCATCTACAAGAGAAACCAACCTAACCTCATTACTCTGTACTCCCTTACCCTGTATTTTCAATTTTTACCAATATATCACCTTTTAACATTAGTGTATACTTATCTACTTTACTCCTGTTAAAAATGCAAGCTTCATAAAAGTAGGGACTTCTGTCTGCTTTGTTCACAGATGTAGCCCTGCTCCTTAAAACAATGCCATGGCACAAGTGAGCACAAACAAAAAGGAATGGTAGGTGTATAAAATTCATAGGTATATGGCAAACTATTCTGTGTATTCTAAATACTAAAACAATAAAAACAGAGTTTAATTTAAAATTAAAAAGTGTTGAGGGGCGCCTGGGTGGCTCAGTTGTTAAGCGTCTACCTTCCGCTCAGGTCATGATCCCAGGGTCCTGGGATCGAGCCCCGCATCAGGCTCCCTGCTCCACAGGAAGCCTGCTTCTCCCTCTCCCACTCCCCCTGCTTGTGTTACCTCTCTCTCTGTGTCTCTCTCTGTCAAATAAATAAATAAAGTCTTCTTAAAAATAAAATTAAATTAAATTAAAAAAGTGTTGAATAAATTACAGAATTTGCAAAATGTAACCTGAGCTAAAACAGCTATGTAACTCAATTAAGTATATAAAAATATTTTTTGGTTTTTATGTTTAAACATCATGAAGATGGCAAGATTTATGTTTTTGGTTCTTGAATCAAAATAATTCAATTTCCTTGAACTATCATCAGACTAAAAGCAACTACAAATATAGACTCTCCTGGGATTTACTAAAGTGGTTTGTTTTCTCATCTGTGAGTCTAAAATGGAGACTGAAAAAAAGTTCCTAGATAAGGGCTATGAATAGGAGTTAAAGTTTGGATAAATTAACCTCTTTTTAAAGAGTTTAAATTTTATTATAGTGATAAAAATGACATTTCTTTAAAGAAAAATATAGTAATGTCAACCAAGAAGTAAAATGTGTAACTGATCACACGAGGAAAAAATTCAAATAAGATTTGTGACTGGCAGTACAATAAAACTAGCTCAAAACAAATAAAATTTGATATCTGAAAGCTTTGAGTGAAACAATGGCAAAAATGTAATTTCTGAGATTTTACATTAGTAAAAATTACATGAATTAGAAAGCAATACAAACCAATAGTCTCAGGCAGTTGTTGAAGTGAATTGCTTGATAACAGGAGGTCTTGAAGGTTTTCACAAGCTGAAATTCCTTCTTCAATCATTTCAATATTATTTTTGGAAACATCCAAGTATGTGAGCTGTTTCAAACTACCAATAAACTGTAAGTAAAAAGAGGAAATCTCATGACTATATTAAGTGAATTTATGGCTAGTTTAGGTAATACACTCAATACCAAGTTATAATTCACAATTAAATGTTTATATGAGAGAAAAGATCCAATTTTTTATTAAATGCCATAAGTAATGTATTCAGTAATAAAGCTAAGAGCTCCTGCTAAGAGCCTAGCAGAGTGACAATGGACATATACTTTTCGTTGGGAACTCAGCTGTCACCATTGACTAGGGCGATAGGACATAAAGGGATTCTTAGGTTCTTTGGGTATGGGAATAAATAAATGTCAGTCGGTAAGACAGAAACTACGTGGAAAATATCCCACTTTAACAGTTCTCCGGACAAAATGAGTTAGGATATAAACTCAATTGCAACCACTGTGAAGGACACACTCCAGGTCCAGGAAATTAAAATGAGTCTAGGGGTGCCTGGTTGGCTCAGTCGTTGGGTGTCTGCCTTCGGCTCAGGTCATGATCCCGGGGTCCTGGGATTGAGCCCCGCATCGGGCTCCCTGCTCAGCGGGAAGCCTGCTTCTCCCTCTTCCACTCCCCCTGCTTGTGTTCCCTCTCTTGCTGTCTCTCTCTCACTCTGTCAAATAAATAAATAAAATCTTAAAAAATAAATTAATTAATTAATAAATAAATACAAAGAGTCTATTTTACAAAATTTACTATGGTAATTTTCTATTTTAGTCAAGAATGTATTGATAGTAAAAAAAAAAATGCTATTTGCTTCTATCTAATATATTAACAATTAAATAACCATCTTTTTTTTAAAAAGTAATCTGAAAATGTGTAATTCATAAAACTGCAAAGAATAGACTGTAATAAGAGAAGCTATTTAGAGTTTGATATACATACCCCTGGAATAAAAGTCAGTCTATTACCATCCATCCAAAATTCTTTCAATCCACTTAGTTGCTCAAGTACTTCAGGCTGTTTGGATAAGAAAGGGGTATGGGGATTCAATAATTTCCTTGAATGTTTTTGTCAAAAAAAGCTCCAAGGAACTTGTAATGGTAACTTCTGGTTTAAAACCTTTAATAAATAACTTGGGGGCGGGGGCGCGTGGCATGGAGCGGAGCCAAGATTCTAGACTTTTCACTTTATTATAGTTACTACAGTGGTTCTACTAAAAGAGAACTCAAAGATAAGCATTCCAGAAGAGTAGATTGCATAAAACTCATTTAAGCTTTTGCTTACACAACAGGCTCAAGTATTTATAAAACTAATAAAGAAATAAAAATAGGTCCCACTTCTCTCAAGAGTACAAAAAGATACTCTCAATCATTATCTGTAAAAAGATTTCACCTTTTCCCCACGACCCAGCAATTGCACTACTAGGTTATCTACCCCAAAGATACAAACGTAGTGATTCAAAGGGGCATCTGCATCCCAATGTTTATAGCAGCCAATGTCCATAAAAGCCAAACTATGGAAAGAGCCCAGATGCACATCGATAGATGAATGGATAAAGATGTGGTACACACACACACACACACACACACACACACACACACACACACAATGGAATACTACTCAGCCATCAAAAAATGAAATCTTGCCATTTGCAATGACATGGATGGAACTAGAGGGTATTATGCTAAGCGAAAAAAAGTCAAAGAAAGACAACTATCATATGATCTCACTCATATGTGGAATTTAAGAAACAAAAGAGAGGATCATAGGGGAAGGGAGGGAAAAATAAAAGACGAAATCAGAGAGTGAGGTAAACCATAAGAGACTCTTAATCATAGGAAACAAACTAGGGTTGCTGGGCGGTAGGGGGGGGTGAGGGGATGGGGTAACTGGGTGATGGACATTAAGGAGGGCATGTGATGTAATGAGCACTAGGTATTATATGAGACTGGTGAATCAGTGAACTCTACCTCTGAAACTAATAATACACTATATGTTATTTAAATTTAAATTGTAAATAAAATAAAATGGGGAAAAAAGAACCAATTAAGAATTAAGAAAACTAATCATTGTTAACTATTTATTATCAATTAACTATTCTATATGATAATATAATGGTGGTACATATCATTACACATTTGTCCAAACCCACAGAATGTACAACACTGGAAGTAAAACCTAATGTAAACTATGGACCCCAGGTAATTATGTTGTGTTAATGTAGGTTCATCAAGTGTAATCAATGTACCACTCTGGTGGGGGGTGTTGATAATGGGGGAAGTTATGTATGTGTGGGAAGGGTGTATATGGAAAATCTCTGTCTACCTACCCTCAGCTAAAATTTGCTGTGAACCTAAAACTGCTCTAAAAAATAAAATCTATTTAAAAAAAAAAAAGATTTAGCCTTTTATGAAAAGAACAAAGATACTCCGATGACTAAGAGGGAGAAAAATGAAAACAATTTAACTGTCCAATAATAAGGGAAAGGTAAATAAATCAAGGCATAATCATATGATATGCACATTCTGTTATTTTAAACTCTTAGCAATTACTTAATGAAATAGTTTTTAGTATGGTTTTGATAATCAAAAAATTAATCAGAGGGTTGCAGTGGACCTTGGTATTGAGACAAAATTTGATCTTGGGCATTTGCCCTTGCAGGCTTTATTGAATGCATCCTTCAAAGGTATTTCTGTCACCACACAAAGCTCTGTGTAGTCACTGACACAGTGATGTCATAGAGTACCATCATATCTAATCAACATCATCACACAAGTAATACATAAAAGTCATGTCATTCAGATTTACTGCTAACATATAAATATAGGTAAGGTGTATCTTGGATTAAAAGAAATACCTTTTTGTGCTGTTTCTGTTATCATTTTAAGGGTGAGTTTTTTAAAAAATGCATAATGCTGCAGACCGAAATGGTACAAAAATTAATGATTCTGAATGTTACTGATTAATCGAACAATAATTAAGATTTTTCAAACAGTTAATATGGATGTAGATTAATACTTTTAAATACCTTAAGAGTACAATAGTTTAACAATTTAGGAAGAACAGTGTATGTATTTTTTCACAAGGGGTTAAAAACTTCCACAACACACAACAAAACCCATCATAAACCATCTTCAATTAAATATAGTAAAATTCAAATAAAATAAAAAGAAGGGGCGCCTGGGTGGCTCAGTCGTTAAGCGTCTGCCTTAGGCTCGGGTCATGATCCCAGGGTTCTGGGATCGAACCCCGCATCGGGCTCCCTGCTCCGCGGGAAGCCTGCTTCTCCCTCTCCCACTCCCCCTGCTTGTGTTCCCTCTCTCACTGTGTCTCTCTCTGTCAAATAAATAAATAAAATCTTTAAAAATATATATATATAGTAAAGAATATGAAAGTGTATTTTAGAAAAAAAATAAGGTATACAAAACCACCATGCTCTTCCACTGACTTCAGCTGTAAAGTTCACTGTCTATTTGATGAGCAAATGTATAATATAACACCCACAGGGCAATCATGAAGCTGACAATACTGAGAAATTCTTGTTCCTAAGATTATCATTTGACAGCAGACACATAAAAAGATGCTCAACATCACTCATCATCAGGGCAATGCAAATCAAAACCACAATGAGATATCACCTCACACCTGTCAAAATGGCTAAAATCAACAACACAAGAAACCAGTGTTGGCAAGGGTGTGCAAAAAAAGGAACCCTCCTGCACTGCTGGTGGGAATGCAAACTGGTGCAGTCACTGTGGAAAACAGTGTGGAGGTTCCTTAAAAAATTAAAAATATGATGCAGCAATTCCACTTCTAAGTATTATCCAGAGAATGTGAAAACACTAATTCGAAAAGATACACACCCGTTTGTGGCAGCATTATTTACAATGGCCAAAATATGGAAGCAGCCCTGGGTCCACTGATAAATGAATGGATAAAGATGTGGTATGGGCGCCTGGGTGGCTCAGTCAGTTAAGTGTCTGCCTTTGGCTCAGGTCATGATCTCAGAGTTCTGGGATTGAGCCCTGCATCTGGCTCCCTGCTCAGCAGGGGAGTCTGCTTCTCCAGCTCTCTCTCTCTATATATATAAATAAATAAAATCTTAAAAAAAAAAAGACGTGAGATGTGTGTGTGTGCAGTACTACTCAGCCATAAAAAAGAATGAGTTCTTGCTATTTGCAACATGAATGGCTCTAGAAAGTATAATGCTAATAAGCAAAGTAAGTCTGTCAGAGAAAAAGAAATACCACATGATTTCACTCATATGTGGGATTCAAGAAACAAAGTAAATGAACAAAGAAAAAAAAAGAGACAAACCAAGAATCAGATTCTCGACTACAGAGAACAAACTGATGGTTACCAGAGGGGAGGTGGGTGGGGGGATGGGTGTAAAAGGTAAAGGAGATTAAGAGTGCTCTTGATGAGCACCGAATAATGTGTAAGTTGTTGAAATCACTATATTGTATACCCGAAACTAATATAAACACTGTATGTTAATTATACTAGAATTAAAAAAAAAAAAAAAAGACTAGGGGCACCTGGGTGGTGCAGTCGGTTAAAGTGTCAGACTCTTGGTTTTGGCTCAGGTAGTGATCTCAGGGTTGTGGGATCTAGCCCTGCCTCCAGCTCTGCATTCAGCGCAGAGTCTGCTTGAGATTCTCTCTTCCTCTCCCTCTGATCCCCCAACCCCTCCCACCCCACGAGCTAGCTCTCTCTTTCTCTCTCAAATAATCTTTTAAAAAAAGACTATCATTTGAAATCTACCATAATTTTAAAAACCAAACTTATAATGTAAAAAAATTTAATGATGATGATATTCAGGCCAATGAATTCCTCTTCAGAAAAAATATCTAGCTTATTTTCTGAGTTCTTTTGGAGAACTCACTAAAGACAAAAATCTACTTACATAGTCCTTTCCTTTTTGATTCTTTACCATAGCACATTTTGCATACAAAACAAAAACAATTCAGAGGTCTTATTACCAACTGAAAAATAACAGTTGTTTCACTCAATGTTTTCCTTTTAGCTATTAAGTAAAATTATAGAAAAATATTTTATCATTGAATCAATTCCTGAGCAATACCCTCAGGGAGCTACTTTTGACTCAGAAGTACTTTTTATTATTCCTTCTAGGCTGATGAAACTTTATTTTTCCCTTATAATCTCTCAAACTATCTACTTACTGTGCCTAAACTTTTAGTTACCCTTTTCCATGGGTTTCTCATTTATTTTACATTTTATTCTCACTACTGTCAGATATATATGTCTGCTTAATTTTACATTAATAACTTTTATATCTTTTTTCTTAAAAAAAATACATGTATCTTTAACCTATTCTATATTTTAAAATGCTAAGAAATAAATACATCAATTTTCACATGTTCTCAATCAAATTTAAGACCTCTGGATAGAGACTGGTATGAACTTACCACTTCTGTGAATTCATTACTTCCCAAATCCAATCTTTCCAGTTGGGTCAGTCTATTCATGGTTCTATGCACAAGGGATTAATGAAGAATTGAGTATACAAAAATATCAATTAAATGGAAGCTTTCAAAAGTAATAGTGTTAAACATTCTTAATGTAATATCTAATGTACAGGTTTCACCATATTGACAAAATATAATTTCTCAGGAAAGTATTCTTTATTTAATTTCTAAATAAAATAAGTTATGAATTATTCTCTAATTTGGCTTCTCATCAGGTCTTCATTTCTATTCATAAGTAGTCACAGTAAACTGAAACGCATAGACCAAAATACGAGTAACTGGTTTTCACTTTTTTCACAAAATAAATTTTCATATAATATTAATCAACTAATGAATTAGACTGTTTGGCAGCTACATAGTAATTATTACCGTTTTTCAAGACTGGTCATATATTTGTAAAACTTTAAGATAGCTTAATTCTGAAAATTAATACTCAAAATTCTAAGAACAGTAAACACAGTATTTCTTATCACATTTCCAAATTAATTTCAAGACAACTCAAAATAAAGTTTTATAAGAATCATAAATGAGTAGATAAAATCATTTTCAACTTCCAACTTACTACCAATATTTCTCTGCAACTACAGGGACTTGAAAATTGTACAAAAACTCACTTAACAATGAAATAAACTAAATTGTGCTTTTATCTCTCCTTCAATATGGCATTTTAAAAACCTAAACTAATTAATTCAAACACATATTTACACTCTTACATTGCTATTTTTAGAGAAACCCCTAGTATTTGATAGACTGAGGTACTACCAGCTACCCAGATATAGAACTTTGTGCTATAATTTTTTAGGATATGTCAAAATGAAAGCAAAATACAGTTATCATCATATTATCAGTACATATTAATATGCTAATGACTTAAAAATTAACATCATTAAAAACCAACAGCCTCCTTAAATTATGACACAAGAACACAGACTATTTCTATCTTCTCTGGAAATCTAACAAATTAGAAAAAGTAAAATAAAACTCACTTAAAACATTTCTCTGGCTTTTCAGGGAAAAAAACTAACAAACATAGGAACACACATAATTGGGGGCGCCTGGGTGGCTCAGTTAGTTAAGCAACTGCTTTGGGCTCAGGTCATGATCCCAGGGTCCGGCGGTGGATTGATCAGCCCTGAGCCCCATGGGCCCCACGTTGAGCTCCCAGCTCAGCAGGGAGTCTGCTTCACCCTCCTGCTATGCCCCTACCCCGTGCTTGTGTGCAAGCTCTCTCTCTCTCAAATAAATAAAAATCTTTTAAAAATAAACAAATAAAAGAACACACATAAATGTAATGCCACTATGTTACTGAACTAACATTAGAGGAAGCTAATTTTTCCCGACCCTTCCATTTTAAGTATGCCATTCTATCAACATTCCTTTAACTTATTTCACAACACCAATTTTTTTCAAAGCTGCTTTATTTAACTTAGACTTATTAAGGGCCTTGTCTCAGGTACTATGAAGTACTATAATTCTGTTTCCCTTACTCATATCTGTCTTTGTCCAGAAAATCTCTAGGTCAGTTGTAGTTTGCTTCATAACAAAGCAAAAGGTGTTTCCAGGGTATTTCTGAAGAAAGATGAGATGCTATGATATTAAACTATGTCCATAATACTATCTCAGGTAAACATTTGAGAAAAGTAGAGAGGTGTGTGAGAAGGAAGGCAAAGACTAAAAGAAAACATAATCTTATTTTTCTTAATTCAATATCATAAAAAATCCACACGGAGCAGTTAAACACTGTAACAAAAGGTAACTAATACAAGAGTACAAAAAAGAAGTGGTGCACTGGAAAAATTCAATTCTAAATGACATCTTTAGAAAGTGAAGTTTTAAAACTAATGCAGGAAAAAGTGAATGACATGTGTATGTAACAAAAAGAGAAAGGTAGTGTAAAATCTTCAAAATGTCTCCATCTCAACTTGCATTAGTTTATACTGGCAACTTTAGTCCTACTAAGATACCTCAAAAGTCTAAGATAAAATTTCATGTTTTCATTTTCAAGTCTTTTCATTTAAGATCCAGCTTCCTACTTCAAGGAGAATCTACAAACAATATATCCGTCAAATTTCTTCCTGTTTACCTCTAAAATCTCTTTGTATTTAACTCCTTTTTATCATCTCTTCTTATGTCACAGAGGAAAAAAACACATCTTTTGTGTGCTTGGCGCTGTGCCCTCTAGTACTTAGATGGTATTAAATTTCACTTAGCTACATATCTAAAACAGCTTTCCCAGTGCTCACATCTTTGATTATAAAAAGGTTTACTCACATAACCTAAATACACATAACTTTCGTAACATTTAAAACTACTGCCTTTTTAGAGTTTGTGAGGTCTCAAAAGTTTTAATTACAAGTCTTAAAAAGAGAGCAGTAAAGAATTATATTTGAAAATACATCAGACAGAGCCCAATTTAAAGTTAAATAAGGAGATAAAATAATGAGTTAAAATTATGCTATCAGATACCCCGTATTAATTACAGGCTTAGCTATTTCAGTAAACAATTTACATCTTATTCAAATCTCTTAGAAAGCAGTCAGTTTGAACTAAGGAGTCATCAATGCCAGTACCACATCTATAAAATATTTAAACCTTTTTGAATTTAATATGGATCATAATTCCCATTTTAATTTACACTCACAGCCATCCCTATAAACACCAATCATTTCTGCACTGAACAATTATCCGCTAATAGATAATGTCTTCTGGGAATCAAAATTAGATATGCTCTTTGTCCTCAAAGACTTACATTCATAGGGAAGGTTACAGGTACATGTAAAAACAGGAGTAAAATGTATAAAAAAATAAGACTAACATGGTAAATTTCATAACAGATACAAATAAGATACCACAGAAGTTCAGTAAGCAAAACTAACTCCTGGGAAACTGGAGCTATCTCCCTTAAAAGGTAATAATTAACTCTTGACAAATCAATCACAACAGAAATCAGCAAAGTTTTCTGTAAAGGATCAGAGAATAAATAATTTAGGCTTTGCATACAGTCTTTGTCACAACTACTTGGCTCTAGCACTATAGAGCAAAAGGAACCATAGAAAATATGTAAATGAATGTGTTTCCAATGAAACTTTATTTACACAAAAACAGTGGGCCAGATTTAACAAGATGGTAGTTTGCCAATGCCTACATGTAAAAATGTAGCAATGAATTCAGGAAGTTTTAATGTATTTTTTCAATAAATGGACACAGACTACAGGGCATTCTGAGCGTGTAGATCTGTTTTAGTTTTATCTTATTTGCTCTTGGATTGCCATCTCTTCTTGATGTTAGCTTACCAGCAGGGGGCCCTCTACCCCACTTCTAATTTACAACAGACTATAAAACCGGACAAATTCTTATAATTACAGTTACCAGACTTCACATAAAGACGCTACAGATCTCACTAATGAATACTATATAAGAGCTCTAGCATATGAACTGGGACCTTTATATGGGACTAGTGGGCTTTAGAGACATATTTTGATATTTGTCACGCCAAGACCAGGTTTCAGAAAGCTATGAAATCACTATAAAATAACCAACAACAGATGTGAAAGTTTTATATTCAATACCACTAATTAAAATATGACCACAAATGTCAGTCTTTAAAAAATAATTTTCACTCTATTTTAGATATTACAAAGTTAACATTTCTCTAAGGACTTAAGAATTAAAATTTCTTGGGGTGCCTGGCTGGCTCAGTCAGTAGCGTCTGTGACTCTTGACCTTGGGAATTTTAAGTTTGAGCCCCACAATGGGTGTACAGATCACTTAAAAATAAAGTCTTCAAAAGAATTAAAAATTCTTATTTTAGCAAGAATAGCACCTTTACTTACTTTGGCAACATTTTCAACTGGTTTTCTCTAAGTTCTAATATCTGGAGTTTAGTTAATCTGCAAAACAAAGTAACAAATCAAGCATCTATGACAAAGACAATGAATTTAATTACCAAAGTGATGTCATGCTCTAAAGTTTTAAAGCAGCCAATATTTATTCTGTAATTACAAAGTAAGAAAAGACTCCTCCTGCTCCTCAGAATTAGTGGGGGGGAAAAGTTAAACACTTCTAAACACATTTAAAGCACAAATTTATTGCCCCAAATATCAATCCCACAGCATTTCGTGCAAACATGCCTCCCCAAATTATTAGCCATTAGTAGATTACAGAACAATAATTCAACTTCAGAGTCCAGCTCTGAGAGAAAAAAGAACAAGAGATGGGGCGCCTGGGTGGCTCAGATGGTTAAGCGTCTGCCTTCGGCTCAGGTCATGATCCTGGGGTCCTGGGATCGAACCCCGCATCGGGCTCTCTGCTCAGCGGGGGGCATGCTTCTCCCCCTCCCTCTGCTTCTCCCCCTGCTCATATTCTCTCTCTCTCTCTGTATCTCTGTGTCTCGAATGAATAAATTAAAAAACCTTTAAAAAAAAAAAAAAAGAAAAAAAAGAACAAGAGAACCTAAGGGGACATAATAAAGGAGAAATCCTCTGGCTCTTCAGTGATGCACATCCCAATAAAATTAAGGGAAAATGAGAAGATTAGGTGGTCTAGAGTTGCTAACTAATGCCACAATGTCAATCATATTCCAATATATAAATGTATCAAGTCAACATGCTGTATACCTTAAACTTACACAATGTTTATATGCCAAATATATTTCCATAAAAAAAGTGGTCCAAATACCAGATACAGAAATCTGACAAGTACACTAACTTTTTTTTTTTTTTAATTTGACAGAGAGAGACACAGCAAGAGAGGGAACACAAGCAGGGGGAGTGGGAAAGGGAGAAGCAGGCTTGCTGCTGAGCAGAGAGCCCGACGCGGGGCTCGATCCCAGGACCCTGGGATCATGACCTGAGCCGAAGGCAGACGCTTAACGACTGAACCACCCAGGCGCCCCTACACTAACTTTTTATACATATAATGTATATGCATTATTACACATATACACAAACATATATATATGTATGTATATAAATATATGAAACATGATAAGGCGGCTCCCACTGGACAGTCACTGGGCTACAACAATGCCCAGAATTCTTTTTTTCTTAATTGAAATGTAACTGACCTATAACATTATTAGTTTCAGGTATCCAACATAATGTATATATGTATATATTGTGAAATGGTCACCATAATAAGTGTAGTTAACATCCATCACCATAGTTACCACAATTCTTTTTCTTACGATGAGAACTTTTACGGTCTACCTTCTTAGCAACTCCCAAATATACAACACAGTATTGCTAACTATAGCCAGCATACTATACATCACATCCTCACAATTTATTTATTTTGTAACTGGAAATTCGTACTTTTTGACCACCTTTACCCATATTGCCCACCCTCACCCCTGGCAACCACCAATCTGTTCTCTGTATTTATGAAGCTCGGGTTTTGTTTTATTTTGAGATTCCACATATGAGATCATACAGTATTTATCTTTATTTATAGACAAAAAGATGACCAAAATTAACATGTCATTGAAAAGCACTTTCTCTAGTAATTAGTTTTAAAACAATAGTAGTTTGATACCTATTAGTCATTCATTCACTGATTCATCTTTTCATTAAAAAAAAAAAATTACTCAGAGACTATAGTGACAAGAATTACTCTATGTTCAGATATTGGTGGGAGTGTGCCAGTGGGGTGGTCCCCAGAAACACACTTTCTTTTCTCCAGAATTTTGATTCTAGTGGAGAAGACCGATAAATCAATAATTAGATCATTTTCAAATGTGATAAATGCTAAGAATAAAGCATTCTGTGTCTCTAATATATAGAAATTACCCACATTTAAACTATTTTTGCATACTTCAAAAACCAATTCAAGTTGTAAATTACCTTTTTCTTCTAAATACTCACTGCTTATTATTTACTTGGGAAAATAAATTCAAAGACAAAATAACAAGTTCTGAAAAAGCTATAAAAACCACAAGGCTTGGAAATAATTACAAAAGAAGAGCAAAAGGAGAGCCTATGAAAGTGTAATTAATAGTATTACTAAAGCAACTTGTAGTTTTGTAAACTTTGTAAGAGCCAACAAGAAAAGATTTTAAAAGAAACTGTAATTTACCTGCCAAAATTAGCTGGCAAGAACTCAAGGAAAGCATCATTTAGATATAACTGGGTTAGGTTTAACAGCTGAGAAAATCCATCAGGAAGCCTATAGAAAATATATCAGAATTTAAGTTAAATTAATACACAGAATTTCAGTCTCATAGAATCTCTCTAAGAATCTGTCTAACCAACACATGTTCTTAACTGGTAACAGTCACCTTTTTACTTTAATGAGGGACCCTCAAACTGAGATTTCCTTTTTGTAATAATTTACCTGTTTCAATAACTTCTTCTCTTTGTAAATAGGAAATGAGATAGTATTTGTCTCAAGAAGATAAAATGTGCACAAAAAGGTCAAATATGAATGAACCACAACACACAGAAATGTATTTAGGACATAACTATGACATCAGCAGGCACTCTTGAAATTTGCTTTATCTAACATCAACCCAAAGGACTAGATAAGGAATTCCAAACCTTGACAGTACTGACTTTTGGGGCTGGATAATTCTTTGTAGTGAGGAGGCTGTCTTCTGCACTGTAGTGTTTAGCAGCAACTCTGGCCTTTATCCACTAGAAGCCAGTAGCACCACCCATCACCGCAGGTTTTAAAAACCAAAACTGTCTTCAGAATTTGCCAAATGACCCTTGGGGGCAAAATCATTCCCATTTGAGAACCACTAGTTTAGAATTATTTTCAATTTCAACATCTGGCCCTTAAATAACCAAATAAAGATTGCATAATTTTATAATAAGCAAATGAGAAGAAATAATACAAAAAGCTAAAGGACATTTTAAGGCCATCTGAGAACCTGTATGTATTAGGTTTTCCCTTTATTTCCTCTGGTTTACAAAAGAAATTCTAGATCTAGAACTAGATGCTAGAGCAATATTTTTAGCAAAGATAAAACATCATCAGTACATGTTTTTCCTGGATTTTAAAAAGTACGAAGTTCTGCTGCAGTGAGACCTCTCAGTCTTTGACTCATCTTGTTTCTCCCACATTCCATTCCTTCATCTACCACAGCAAATGAAGCATCAATGTTTGAAAATACTCATTAAATACAGCACTGTAATACGTGAAAGCTGGTTTCAGTTTTCGACATAGCTATACTAAACCATGCTCTACTCATTTTTCGCTTTACCATTCCATTTTTGCAAAACTTAACAGTTTTGGTGTCAGGAAAGCGTTCTATTTATAGCCATTACCAACATAAAAGAACATTTGTGACCTCTGGTATATGGTGCAACCAATCATTTGGTTTTTCTTTTTTGTTGTTCTTACCTTCCTGGTCTTTCAGTTTCTTTTAGTATTTTTGAAAGTTTTAGTGTGCTACACACAGCTGATTTGCGAGTGAAGATATTCTTACATTGTGAAAGTATCACTGAGGGAGGAAACCTGGATTCTAGCCTCATTTCTGACACAAACTATCTGTGAGACCTGGAGCAAAACACTCGCATTATCTCTTTCGATGTCTAATTTACCTTTGTAAAATACGGGGTTAGAAAAATGATTTAAAGGTTTCATTTTAATCTAAAACTCAAATTTTGTATAGATTTAAAGCTGATACCAATTACTCATCACACAGCTGTTTTATTCACAAAATTAACTTGTAATTCAAGTAGGAACTTACTTGGAAATAGGGTTTACACTGGCCTCCACGACTGTCAAAACTTTACAATTTTTTATATTTTCTGGAAACTCCTGTATTCCTAGAAAGTGAACAGATAATTAATAATCAAATTAAAAGGATCTATTAAAAAGGATAAAATAATAACAAAATTAATTACTGCAGATTCAAAATTTACCAACTAGGATCTAGACAAACTGACAACATCAACCAAACAGAACTCTACAACAATTTCTCTTTTCTCTTTCATCTTTTGTTCATGTGCCTCCTTATAACTGCCAATTATATTAGTTTTACCTCCCTTTCCTTCTCTTAGCTCTTCTGATAATTAGTGCCTTCTCTATCTGATGATGTTAAGGACATAAAATACAGAAATTTTGCAGTCTTCCTGGTTTTCTGACATAAAAAGACACATTACTTTTTTTAATGCTGGGCTGCAGATTAAGGTGGTCCCTAGCATACATGTAAAATGACAAAGCTGAGAACAAAGCTGAAGATAGAAGTAGCAGAAAATCTACATTTGATATGCTAGCAGATACACCTGATGGCAGCTGCTGACCAATACTTCAGTAAAATACCACATAAATGCTGGAACAGGCCAAATTACAGTAAACTTTCTAAGCACTTACTCTTATTTCCTCAAACTATCTCAGCAAAAATATAGTAACAATAATTTGTCAACAATAACCCACAAACTTCAAGTAGCAATGTTATAATCCAGACTAAAAGAAGGCTAAAAGCTTTTTAAAATATTAAAAAAATTCTGTTTGTAAGACTCCTTCTTGTACTAACACAATACAAATATTCAACATAGTTGACATTAGAGGATCATTTAAACCTCTTTCAACTTCATTACTGTATCATTCTAGGTAAGCAAGTTCACCACAGTGCCAAACACAGAATTTCAGGTGACCAAAAATTAATAATGCAAAATCACCAACTGGCCAATACTACAGTAATAACTGTTCAGTTAAAACTCATCAGCAAATGCTAATATCAGTGGGTAAAATAATGATGAAAAACAGGATACCAATATACTCTCAATGTTTCTCCCAAAAAGATACTAATTACAAAAGGAAAAAAGCCATTAAAGAAATATCAAAGGCACCATCTTAAATTGCTTCAAAGTTAGCATCACCTGTTAGCAACACCATGTGGCACCAAATCTAAGATGCACTAGGAAGGGATGCAATACATTATCGTCATATTCTTGCCAAAAACATGTAACATGAAGTTAATCATAAGCAAACATCAAACAAATCCACATTTAGGGAAATTCTACTATATAACTGGCCAGTAAACTTTAAAACTATCAAGGTCAAAAAAGACAAAGGAAGATTGAGGAACTACCCAGGTAAGAGGAGACCCAAGAGTACGATTGGGGGACTGTATCAATGTCAGTAATCTCTCTTGTTCTAGAATTTTACAAAATATTACCACTGGGGAAACTCGGTAACAAGTACACAGGACTACTCTGCAATTTTTGTTAAAACTGTATGTGAGTTCACAATAATTTCAATTAAAGAAATCTGGGCTCAATAATTCCTTAAGGGAAAGTTTTATTACCATTGTTATTACAAATTCAATTTCTCTAACAGTCAAGATAACTCATTTTCTCAATTTCAGTTTTAGGAACTTTTACTTTTGCTGGAATTTACAGAGGTCATGCAAATCTTCAAATTAGCAAATACATACAATGATGGATATCGAATGATATTAAGGAATTACCGTTAGCTGTTTTTTTTCAAGTATGACAGTAGAGTGGTTTTATCTCTATGTATGAAAAAGATTGTGACTTGCTTTAAAATAATCAGAGATGAAGGGGCACCGGGTTGGTTCAGTCAGTTAAGCGTCCAGCTCTTGGTTTCAGCTCAGGTCATGACCTCAGGGTTGTGAGATCGAGCGCTACGTGGGGGTCCACACTCAGCACTGTCTGCTTGAGACTCCCTCTCTCCCTTTCCCTCTGCCCTCCCCCACCCCATTTGCTCTCGCTCTCTAAAATAAATAAAATCTTAACAGAAACTATCAGGAATGGCAAACTAGGAGGTATAGACGAAGGTATACTAGGAGGTATTCAATATACTGATACATGCTGAAGTTCGCTGACAGGTACACCAGATTTATTATATTCTACTTTTGTAAATGCTTGAAATATTCCACTATAAAACATTACCACTGTTCAGTTACTAGAAACAGACTCAGAGACAAAAGAACTTTAAAACAGTTACTGTACTTAAAGGGGAAAAAATGAACAAAATGGTGAAGAGGAAAAGGTTAAATTTAAGAAATAAATGGAAACTTCACAAATAAAAAATATAGTATCTGAATGAAAAATACAGGACAGGATTAAAAGAAGGCTGGGGTTCCTGAGTGGCTGGCTCAGTGGGTTAAGTGTCCAACTTTGGCTCAGATCATGATCTCAGGATTCTGAGATTGAGCCCCACATCGGGCTTCGTGCTCAGTGGGAAGTCTGCTTGCCCTCTTTATCTGCCCCTCCCCCTGCACATGCTCTCTCTCTCAAATAAAATCTTAAAAAAAAAAAAAAAAGAGAGAGAGAGAGAGAACAAGATTAGACACTGTAGGAGAACATTTCAGTGAGCCAGAAGACATGGCAACAGAAATTAGCCAATCTGAAACACAGGGAAAAAGTAGAATGAAAAAATATCAACATAACAGAATACATGGGACAATGTCAAGCCCGCTAACATATACTTACCTATCTTTAGAAGTTTGTTTACCAGCCTACCACTAAGAATACATGCTCTCTGAGGGGAGAACCTTTGCCTCTCTTCTTCACTAGCTGAACAGAACATGGCACAGAGTTATCAATGTCACTAGATACTTCCGAACTCCTTTCCAGGGTGACAATACCAATTTTCACATACCACAATACCTATTTATACATATTCTTGTCAACATCTGCTATTGTCTTTACATGCCAATATAAGGGGTTGAACCTCACCAGCAATAATATAAATGTATATTTAAATTAAAGCTAGATACTTTTGATATTTTCTAGGGATACTCAACACATTTTCATGTGTTTACTGATCATTTTTATTTCTTCTTTGAACTCACTGTTTATTGCACATCTTCTATTGGATTATCTTTTCATTATTGATTGTAAGCATTCTTTAGAAATACTAGTATATCAAATTTTTCTCACAGTTTGTCATGTATTATTTAGTCATACAGAAATTTCATTCCTTTACTACTGTGCTTTTTAAAAAATTAATTTATTTATTACAGAGAGAGAGAGAGAGAATCCCAACCAGGCTCCACACTCCAGGCAGAGCCCGACACACGGCTCGATCTCATGACACTGAGCCAAAATCAAGAGTCGGACACTTAACCAAGTAAGGCATCCAAGTGCCCCTACTGTGCTCTTTGTATCTTGAATAAGATCTCTTTCCTATCACAAAGTCATAAAAATATTCTACATTATCTGATAATTGTAACTTTTTCATATTGTTATCCTTAATTAATTTGCAATTTATTTTAGTATATTTCCCATACAAAACCACTGTTCCAAGTGCTAACAAAATATTTGGGCTTTTTTATTCCACTGATTTGTAGAGGCACCTCTGTCATATTCCAGATTCTTTCATTGTTATGTTTCCTGACAGTCTTTCCTTTTAGATCCTTCTACTCATCTATTCCATAGTTTTGTACTTTTCTTCCATTTAGATTGTACTGCACGTTTTCTGTAAAGTTCATTTCTAGGTATGTGAGATGGAGTAGTTGCATTAATGGACTCACTCCCTATACCACTTTCTACAATGTGATCTTTCAACTACTCCCATCAAAATATTAAGTATAATTTCCCTATCTCCTAATTCTGGGCTCAGCCATGTGTTCTGTTTTGGCCAATGAAACATCAGCCAAGTAGATGAAACTGAGAGTTTAAATAGCTCTCCGGCTAATTTCCACTAGCTCTCAGGGTCCTCTTATTGTTCTGTGAGAAACATGGCTGGGATGGCTTGGGCTAGCCTGATGGAGGATGAGATCTATGGCAGAGTAATTCCTGTCATCCCAACACATGATCCCAACATTGCGATTTAAATAGTCTTTATCTAGTTTCGTTATCAAAGTGTATTTTACCCTTACAGAGTTGTGTACTTTCCCCCATACTCTAATCTACAGAATAGTTTTTATAAATTAGGGATAACGCCAATTCCATGAAGGTTTAGTCAAACTTGCTCTTAAAAGTAGGCTTGGTGGTTTTTCTGACTATCCAATTTAATATTGTATTGACTGGTCTTTTCAAGTTTTCTGCTTCTTCAGTTGATTTTGGAAATTTATTTTTCATTTCATCTAAGTTTTAAAATTTAGTGGCTTTAGGGGCACCTGGGTGGCTCTGATGGTTAAGCGTCTGCCTTTGGCTCAGGTCATGATCCCAGGGTCCTGGATCAAGCTCAGCGTTTGGGCTCCCTGCTCAGTGGAGTCTGCTTCTCCCTCTGCCCTCCCCCTGCTCATTCTCTATCTGTTGCTTTCTCTCTCTCAAATAAATAAAATCTTTTAAAAAAAATAAAATAAAATAAAATTTAGTGGCTTTATAGTATTCATTCTTTTTCAGTGAAAAGCCACTTTTTAATAAAATGATGGTAACAGGAACATGAGAGATGTTGCTTTTGGAGGGAATGAGGGACAGAAGAATTTTCTTATTAATGGTAATAAAAACTTAAAAACCTTGTTAGAAGTCGTAAAATTGGAAGTACTGATCTACAGAGCATCTCTTTTACCTAGAAATTTAACACTTCCAATTACACATTTTAGGATATGTACACAATGAATTACTTAATAGTATCTGTGTGTCTTCTATTACTGCTCGAAGATTTTGTTTAGGTTGATGCAATTTTCTGTCCTAAGCACATGTAACTATTTAGTATATTGTACCTTTGAACAGCAAACACTTACTAAATTTGACTTATTACCAATAACATCCATATTTTTTACACTAATTTTGTTCCTTCTTCTTTTCTCTCATTCATTTACATACAAAATATTTGTTGCTGAATCATATTCTAATTCTTATCAGTCCTTTAAATAACAAATAATTTGCCTCAAGTGATAATTCTATAGGATACACTAAAATAACTCTAATAGATTAAAACAGTACTCTTTTGCTAAACTGACTTAAAACTTTAACAAATGTGTATGGGGATAGCAGCAGGGGTCCCAGGGCAGATGTGGTACTCAGGGCCCAGAAGTGGGAGACATGGAAGAAAAAACGGCAAAAAAGGCAGTGAGTTTGGATTATTATGAAAAAGATACTATCAACATCTGCTTAAAAGAAAAAAAATCACTCATAAACATATATTTCATTTCTCTTACGTAAACACCAAAAAATGGAATTAGTTATATGCCTATTGATGTGAATTACACAGATTAATTTTCCCAAATACTGAAGGAGCTTTGGATATCTGGAGTGGATCCCACTTGGATGCAGTGTATTCTTCTTCTTCTTCCTTTTTTTTTTTTTTTTGAAGATTTATTCATTTGACAGAGAGTGAGCAGGAGCACAAGCACAGGGAGTGGTGGGCAGAGGGAAAGGAAGAAGCAGGCTCCCCACTGAGCACAGAGCCCGATGCGGGGCTCGATCCCAGGACCCTGGGACCACAACCTGAGCCACAGGCAGACGCTTAACCATCCAGGCCATCCAGGCGCCCCCACGGTGTATTATTCTTATCAAAACACATCTTTTAAAATAAAACATCCCACATTTAGAGGAAGGACAGGGGAAGGACATTCCACAGTTTTCATTAGCAACCCACTTCATTTTAAAAAACTGAGCTAAATATCTCATTTCTTTGGCCTTTTTTACATCCTTGAAGTATCATGAAATCGTCTACATAAAAAATATTACCCAAGAGCTGTAATATTTTTAGTACATGATAAAGTCTGTGTAAGGAGAAAAAGACCAATGAGTACAGTATGTTCTACTGATCTAAACTTTTATATGGAGAAAGAATAATTTCAAGAGTTCTCTATTAGATTTCTATAATTTTAATATTTTATGGAAAATAATGCTTTTATCATCTTCCACAAACATATACTTTATATTTTTAAAAATTTAAAGTACTTTAATCCATAGTATGAGGTTTACAAAAAGTAACCAGTATCTGTGAAATAAGTAATTCTAAATCATCTCCAGCTTTCAGAATACATAGTAATAATTTTTCCTTAAAGGAGTAGTTTTGAAATACTTACGGGTTTTCTGCTTTTACAAACTACTAGCATTGTATTTACTATGACTTTAATTCCTACAGGTTCTAAATCTGTATCTCTGGTTCCCTGCCCTCCCCTTAACTCCAAATAAGAATGTTCAAATGCCCTTTAGGTATTGCTTAGGTATCTCAAACAAAACATGGCCCAAACTGAAATTACCTATACTCTGTATTATTCAGCAAATATGTACCAACTACACACAATGTTAGACACTATTACAGACTATAAATACTAAAACATGGTTCCTTTTCTTCAGAAGCTAAAATGTAGCAAAGAAAAATATTTTCATCCTACTGGTTTCTTTCCTTCCTCACTAGTCTTTCTTCTCAGGATCTTCTGTACCTTTCTCCTCTTCTTCCAGGTCTCTTAATGTTGGGTTGCCACTAAGACTCATTCTTTAGGTCTCTTTTCTTTCACACTCATGCCCTTAGTGACTGTATCTGACCTCTGGCTTTATATACTATCTACGCTGACAACTCCCACATACGTATAGCTAGCAGAGTTCCCTCTTGACTGAAAACTCTGGACCCCTGTGAATAAATAGATATCTTATTTCAAATGTAACATGTCCAAAAATGACCTCATTTTTTCCACTAAAAATTACAACTCCCACAGATGACCCCATCTTAGCTGTCAGCAACTCTACTCCTTCACTTGTATAGACCAAGACCACTGAGGTCATCTTTATCTCTTATCTCATGTCCCACATTCAATCCATCTTAAAATCTTGTGGACTCAACCTTCAAGTACATCTAGAGTCTGTCCATATCTCACTGCTTCCATCACTATCACCAGAGATGACTGAAATAGCAGCCCAACTGGTTACTTTTCACCTTTGTACCCATAATGTTTCTACATATAGCGAGCATAAGTCTTTAAAACACAAATCAGATCATGCTCTGATCGATCTGCTCAAAGCTTTCCGAATGATTCCATGTCACTGAGAGTAAATGTCAGAGAACATACTAATGCCTACAAGGCTCTATCTCTCTGACCTCTACTCCTCTCACTCTCCCATCTTGCTTACTATGTTTTAGCTACTCTGGCCTTCTGTTTCCCACACATACAATGGACCCTCATACCTTACCAACTTTACACTGGCTGTTCCCTCTTTCTGCTACATTCTTAACTCAGATATCTACATGGCTAACGTCTCAAGTCCTTGTTCATGTCACTTTCTCAGTGAGGCCTACTCTCAATGCTTGTGTTAGCCAGTCTTCAAAGATGGCTCATTTTATCCTTAACATATGCAGAACCTAAATTTTATCATGAGTTACTTCTTAATTCTTTAAGAATTCCAAGTATCTTTCCCTTTTTCATTCTCACTTGAATTTAGTAGTGTTCCTTCTTTGCGATATACCCTTTTTATAACAATTTGACTCTGTTGCTCAACCTTAATAAAATGAAAACACTAGATTAGATATTACAAAATGTGGCTTTCCTCTTTATATTACTATCGCTTAATTACAGAAGAACTCTTTCTTTACTGCTGGGAAAGAGAATATACTTCCTGACATTTAGGAGCTGGCCTGGTCTTATGGCTAGCTACTTGGCATTCAAAGGGACATCTTGGTATTATCTTATTGAACTACATGATTTCAAAGAGTATCAACATCAGGCAAGGCCATTCTTTGACCATGAAAGATCAAAACAAAAGCAAATATGTACAGTTAACCTTTAAACAACATGGGTTTGAATGGTGCAAGTCTACTTAACCATTTTTACAGTACTAGAAATGTATTTTATGATTTTAATATTTTCTTTTGTCTAGCTTACTTTATAAGAATATAATATATAACACATATTTTGTATGTTGTATGTTATATGTATTATACATGTATATGTTAGGGGTAATAGTTCGGGCCACCCAACCATTGAATGACTGCTGTTTCTTTATCAATTACAACTTTAGACTTGTTCTAAGCTACCCTCGCTATAGATAAAATTAAGATTCCCAATCACAGGGATGCCTGGGTGGCTCAGTCGGTTGAGTGTCCAACTCTTGGTTTCAGCTGAGGTTGTTGTGATCTCATGGGATCTCATGGGCTCTGCACTAAGCAGGGAGTCTGCTTGAAGACTGTTCTCCCTCGACTCACGCTAAGTAAATCTTAATAAATAAATAAATAAATAAAGGATTCCCAGTGATAGAACTACCCCTACTTCTTGACACCATCCAGAGCAAAACCTCATATTCTTAAACCCTCCCCCATATCAACAAATGTAAGTCCAAATCCTATAATAAGTTGTTTTTTTTTTTTTTTAAACACCTTGAGACACCCTTTAGTATGGGTTTTTGTTCACTGCATCAAGTAATAAACCTGAACTGTTCAACCACAGGTGAGTTCCTGGTGATCTCTGCTGGGAGGGCATCAATACTTCAATACACTAATTATAGAATATAAGTTAATAGTGGTTCCTTACTGTTTCTGCACTTAAAAGGCTATGGTAATAAACAGTACATAATGTAACAGTGAGTCCCAGTCAAAACAGTCTAAATCAGGAATTGCAAACTCAAATAATTACACTGGCCAAGGGGTAAGAGATGTATGATCTGACCAGGTACAACACGAGTGATAAGGCCTATGGTACGGTATAGTAAGTGGAACACCCCAGTTACAGTCTACATTAACATACTTGGCAGTGACCAGTGATCATTGGTCTAAATATTTTTAAGTTCTAGGTTAGTTTAACACACGGTTTTTCCTCTTTCATGATCTTAATCAAACTGATTAAAAGAACTCAATTTAAACAACTATAAAGCACATTAGCAATTTCAGAAATTTGAAATCAGGAGAAAAATAAAGTGACTGTAATTTTCCTCATAATCAATTTAACTTCTCTGAGCCTAAAGTGAAGAGCCTCTTCTAGCAGTTGGTCCCTATCATCAGATCTTCTCAGGTTCAGTGAACTGCTTTCTGTTTTCACCACAAACTTTCAATTCATTCTTCCAGGGCTTTTTGACTCAATTAAAAAGAAAGGCCTTATTTAACCTCTCTAGCATTCCCCTATCAGTTAGAAATATCTGAGCTATTCTTTCTGGTTTCTCTGCCTTATAATTTCCTGGCTTTCTGTTCTGTGTGTTCAGACAGATGAATTAACAATTAGGTTAGTCTTCATTTCTTTTACCTCCCTTTCCCCACCAGCTTTCCCAATCAACCACGCAGCAGAATGTTTTAATCATCATCCCCTTAGTCTTCTCAAGAAGGATAGGCATTTGAACATAAGAAATGATTATTTCTCAAACACTAGTTGTTTTTTGCAATGACTTGGGACAGCAGTGTGGTGAACTTTTTATTTCTTTAAAAAGCTAACAATAAAGCAAACTTTAGCCACAAAAGGAAGAGCAAATTAAACAAATTCACACTTCAGTGCAGTTGCATTTAGATGAGTTTAAGACAAAAAGGAGAAAAAAACAAGCAAACAAGTAAAAGGCAAGGGACTGATTATGCCTCTTAAAATACAGAGGAGGTCCTTTCTCTGTGAAATCACAAAGAGAAGAAAAGAATATATAAATCAATTTAATTTTTAGTGAAAATAAATTGTAAGGTTTCACTGACAACAGTAGCTAATGTCATTGTCTTTCTGGGCAGAATACTTGAGTGCTTATCTTAAATCTTCTCACCATATAGAAATTATTTCCAACTCCTCAAAAACACCATCTGATACAATCATATACAACAGGTTTTCAATATAATCAACAATAAAAACCTGCTGAAACTAGAATAAAAAAAAGAGAAACACTACAGTCCAATAGGTTGTCATAACTCAAACACACTATTCTTTAAGAAGTTGCATGAAAGTCTAAGATATTAAGGATGCTGCTGCACCATAATTGCACCATTCTCAATTCAGAGTAACAAATCCAGAGTTAATGCATTTTTTAGGATATATGCAAGCATGTTCATAAATGAGCAAAGTATTATTTTCATACCATGAAGAGTGGTCGCAGTTTGCCAGCTTTTCCCAGGTGCATACAATTGTATTAGTAATATTCAAGATTATTTCGGATCTCTTTCCTTATACTTTAACATTTCCCATTTAAAAAGATCAAAAAGTAGAAAACAACTCTTTGGGATGGAATGTTAAACCTGATGATATCTAATGTCACAACAATTCTATAGTTCTGTAATACTATGGAGTTCACTTAACTATCAGCATATGGAGAGCTACAATGACAGTGGATTAAGTTCTTTGAAATTTATCAATACTTGTCACTCTAAAAAAAGCACCAGGAATTGAAACTCATTTCAAACTACCCTTAAAGAGATGTTTCAAGCTGAGGAAATCTATTTAACCTAAATAAAATCATGAGGGGAAAAGCCACACAAATTAAAAACTAATTGACCTGAACTCTTCAAAACGGCAATGTCATGAAAAACACAAAAAGATGGGCAAACTGTTCCTGATTTAATTTAAAAGACTGAAGAGACACAACTGAATGCTATGTGATCTTCAACTGGGGGGTAGAGGGGCAAATAGCTAAAAGGGGCATTTTTAAGCAACAGGGAAAATGTAATGTCAAATTTCTTGAAAGTGATAATGATATTGTGGTCATGTGTAAGGATTTCCTTGTTCTTGGGAAATGCTTCTTCCAATATTTAAAGGTAAAGTTCATGTCTGCAACTTAAAATTTTAAATAGGTCTACCAAATAGAAATTCTATATAAGCAACAACATATCTTTTCCCTGAACATATTTAAATTCATATAATTTTTAAAAGAGAAAGCAAGCAAACATGGCGAAATGCTAACAGTGGGTGAATCCATCAGTGTCCTGTCAATTTTTTTTTTTAAGATTTTATTTATTTATTTGACAGAGAAAGAGATAGTGAGAGCAGGAACACAAGCAGGGGGAGTGGGAGAGGGAGAAGCAGGCTTCCCGCCGAGCAGGGAGCCCAATGTGGGGCTTGATCCCAAGACCCTGGGATCATGACCTTAGCTGAAGGCAGATGCTTAACGACTGAGCCACCCAGGTGCCCCAGTGTTCTGTCAATTTTTATGCAGGCTTTTAATCTGGCTATGAAATTTTTTAAATGTTGGAGAAAAACAGGATATAAATAAATCCAATCTAAGTAGTAATTAAATCCTAAATTTTTTAAACACAGATTTTTCATATCACAGAAAAAAAAATTTTAAGTAGGTTCCACACCCAACATGGGGCTTGAACTAACAACCCTGAGATCAAGACCTGAGACCAAGACCTGAGATCAAGGCTCTAACGACTGAGCAACCCAAGTGCCCCCAAGTAACAGAAAATTTTTAACTCAAAAGTTAAATGTTTCAAAAGAAGTTTAAAAAATTACAAGTTTCAAACTTAAAATTTATTGGCTATTGACAACTAAAACCCAGTAGCGCACTAACCACTATAACCTTCCCTGAACCTAGAATGAACGTGAACACCTTAAAAAGGATTTAACCCTTAAAATAGAAGTTATTAAATTGATGACCTTCCTACAAAATATACAATTATTTGATATGGATTGCCCACAACTAAAATAATTAGGGTTTAGTAAATGAAGGCATGTAATAAACACATATATTTATTTATTTAAAGTAATTTTTTTATAGAAATGGGTAGGCACAGTTGTAAATTCATTAAAAGTTAACTGTTAATTGTGAAAAGAGGATGATTCTTTTAATCAGTCCTAAAGTGGTTTTCATACTAAGTCCTAAAATATAGAACTGATATGACAGAAAGATCACTCCTGTATATTCATATCATCAAGACAAAAACCAACTGTGCAACCAAGAGCTATGAATATGATTGCCAGGTGTTTACTGGTGCTACTGCACTAACGTTTTGGGACTTGTTTATAAAGTTTTTTCCAAATGTTATCAAGAATTATTTAAATATAACTTAGTATTTAGTGTTTGTTGAAGTCTTATCTTTTGGCAGACCATTTAATATTTACTCTCTTGTAATATTTTTTTGTAATTATGTAAGAAATACATGTTCATTCTAAAATTTAAGTATCTATCTCTCTCTCTATTGGACCAGGTAAGCACTTAACATTTTGGAATATTCCACACGGTCTTCAGTATATATCAAACTAAGCCTAGACTATATGTAGCAAGAGAACACCGACCATGTCCCTTAATTTCTCATCATCAACTGTAATCCTAGGTCCTAATACAGTACTCAGCAAAAGTGGTCTTTCAATAAATATTCAATGATGTTCAGTTCATTTATAATGTTGCACAACTTTATTTTTAACCTTTAACACTGTAACGTAAATACTCATGCCAGTATTGATGGAGCTACATTAAATTCCTCTCTATGGCTACCTATAGAATAGCACAACCAACAGTGGATACTACAGTTGTTAATAGCTTCTCATCATTACAAACAATAGGACAATGAATATATATAAATATATAAATTTAAGGATACATAAGTATATACATGCATGTATCCACAGCATCTTAATTAAAAGGTCATTTAAAGTTTTTACATTTATCTCCACATTGCTTTAAACTATCATATGTATAAGTTTTATATATGCAAAGGGTAATATAACACTTTTTAATTTTGTATTTTTGTTAACACACAATAGAAATCTTAATAAAATTACATGTTTCTAAGTACAGAAAGCCAAGGGGAAAAAAAAAAATCTTACCATTCTTGCTGACATCCAGTTCCCTGAGATTAATGAGATTTGCAATAGATGCTGGTAATGTTGTTAAATCATTGTCTGGCAAACTCAGTTTGTGTAGAGACTGACAGTTAAAAAGTTGCTATTGAAACAAGGGAAGAAAGGATTTTGATTATTTAAGTTTCCTTAAAGATTTCATTTATTAACCTTTACACAAATAAATAACCACACTATTAGTGTGGTTAAACTGAATGAATTATACCTACATAAATACCAGGGAAGATCTCTTATTGTTTCATGCTATTATGGATCTGAACACAACTGAACTACTCAATCATTTACATCCTCATACTTCTGCCCCAAGCAAAATGCACTCAGTACCTATATGGTTGTATTCTTTGTTAAAGTAGTAAAAAATAAGTGGCTATTAAATATGGCAAACTTTGGAACTTGTATTTCAAGCATCCTTATTCCAAAATGAAAATTTACATAAATTAACTCCAAATATGTACAACTGACTCAGAATGACTCAAAATATGTACTTCTGATTTGGGAGGACAAAAAAATTAAGGAACAAATATATGCTTAGGCTAAAATCACAATAATAAAATGTATTTAAAATAAAATATATTTAACCAAAAGTGTAGGTAAATGGGTCACTTCTACATTCCATACCAAAAAACTGTATGGAGCACAGAGAATTTTTAGGGCAATGAAAATACTCAGTATAATATCAAATCACAGATACATTTCATTATACATTTGTCCAGTCTCATACAATGTACAACACCAAGCATGAACCATACTATAAACTCTGGACTTTGGGTGATGATAATTTTTCAACATAGGTTCATCAATTTTAATATAAGTACCACTCTCACAGAGGATGTTGACAATGGTGGAGGCTATGCATGCGTGAGGATAGTGTAGGTATATAAGAAATCTCAATTTTGCTATGAATCTGAAACTGTTCTTAAAAAGTAAACTGTTTAGAAAACCAAACAAAAAACTGTTACCAGGATGACACTGAATAAGCCCTTTTTAAGAAGAGCATTCTTCCAAAACCCGAAGGAAGTATAAGTGATTCAGTTATCTGCACTGTCACAGCAAGCCTCTCTCTTTTCTACTCAATCACCAGGCTGAGACCCTACTAGTGCTTATTACAGAAAGGGACTAAGTTCTCCAGGCTTCCTAGTTCTCCAGAACAACCTAAGTAAGATAAATTACTTTCTAAAGAACAATATATAAGGAAAAAGTAAATTACAAAGCACCTTATTATAACCTAGGGAAGTAATTCATAAACATGCAACCCACAATCTTTAGTATTTTATCCACAGCCATATACAGATTTCTTTATAAGACAACCTTGGATGGCACTGGCTTTCCAAATGTTTTTACTACTAGCCACCAAAGGAAAAGCCTTTTTCAAAGCACTGCCATCCAATATGTGTACACATACACAGAAATTTAACACATATAGTTCATGCAACAATGGACACATACAACACACTGTACTTTCTATTCTATTTCAATTAGGGTTGCCAGATGAAATACAGGATGCCTGATAATAAATTTGGATTTCAGATAAACAATGAATAATTTTTTTAAAGATTTTATTTATTTATAAGAGAGAGAGAGAGAGCGCACAAGCAGGGGGGAGAGGAGAGGGAGAAGGAGGCTCCCCTTTGAGAAGGGAGCCTGATGCGGGGCTTGATCCCAGGACCCTGGGATCATGACCTGAGCTGAAGTTAGGTGCTTAACCGACTGAGCGACCCAGGTGCCCCAACAATGAATAATTTTTAGTAGAAGTATGTCCTATTTACTGCATAAAACACACTTATACTAAAAAAATATTCATTGTTCATCTAAAAATTATAATTTAGGGGCACCTGGGTAGCCCAGATGGTTAAGCGTCTGCCTTCAGCTCAGGTCATGATCCCAGGGTCCTGGGATAGAGTCCTGCATCGGGCTCCCTGCTCAGCAGGGAGTCTGCTTCTCCCCCTCCCTCTGCCCCCTGCTTGTGTTCCTGCTCTCGCTCTCTCTGTATCTGTCAAATAAATAAACAAAATCTTTAAAGTGTATATATATATATAATTTAACTGGGTGTTGTCTATTTCTATATTCTAAATCCACCAGGGCAAATCATAGTTCATTTTTTGGAAATGCCACACATATTTATAAGCCACCAACACATCTCCATCCAGTTTTGATAAACACTACTGGTTGGGTAGTAAAACATTCTAACAAATTAAAACTACTGCACAAACTGAGGGTTGCTGGAGGGGTGGTGGGTGGGGGAGAGGCTAAATGGATGATGGGTATTAAGGAGGGCACTTCTCATGTTGAGCAATATTTGTTATACATAAGTGATGAATCACTAAATTCAACTCCTGAAACTAATATTACACTAGATGCTAACTAACTAGAATTTAAATAAAATTTTGGAAAAAAAAAAGAAAGCTACTGATGCTTTTCCATAATAAACAAGAAAATGAGCTGAGAATGAAGAGGGATTTTTAAGAAAAAGAAAAAGTAGTCACTGAAAAATTTTAGCAAAGAAACTGATAATGTAAGAGGATATTTCATGGCAACAAAACAACTTTCCTCCCTCTAGTTGTTCTTAGATTTCAGAAATGTTACGTCCTCCAAAACCTTTCTAAACAAACTGAAATAGGGCAAACAGGATACTACCTCTAAAAAGCTGCTTAATAACAAAAGTATTAGGTGACAACCAAAAGGACAATTTATTCTCAATTAGAATAATGTAAACCAATGTTTTTTTGTTTTTTAGAAATTTTATTTTTATTTATTTTGACAGAGAGAGAGACAACCAGAGAGGGAACAAAAGCAGGGGGAGCGGGAGAGGGAAAAGGAGGCCTCCCGCAGAGCGGGGAGCCTGATGCGGGGCGGGGCTGGATCCCAGGACCCTGGGATCATGACCTGAGCTGAAGGCAGACCCTGAACGACTGAGCCACCCAGGCGCCCCATGTAAACCAATGTCTTATGATAACTAGAAAAAGAAAACATTAATTTCAATTTTTGTCTAGCTAAATCTATTGGCTACAGAAATAATGTAGTTCTATCTACCATAGGGGCTATAAAAAATGGAAATTAAATACAAAATTTTAACTTACTTGCTCAAATACTCAAGCAATTAACTTGAAGAAACAAAGGTTAAAATTCTATTTTAAAAAATATTGGGGGTGTCTGGTAGTGCAGTTGGTTAAGCGTCTGACTCTTGGTTTTGGCTCAAGTTAGGATCTCAGGTCGTGAAATCGAGCCCTGTGTAGGGCTCCACGCTCAGCACAGAGAACTTGAGATTCTCTCTCCCTCTCCCTCTGCCCCTCTTCCTGTTCATGCGCTCTCTTTCTCTCAAGTAAATACATAAATCTTTTTAAAAAATGTTTTTAAAATTCTGTTGCATACCCCAAGATAAAATTAAACCAAAAAAAAAAAAAAAAAGGAAACAATGGAAACACAAATATATTGGCAGCATTATGGCAACACTGGGGATATATCATATTTCTTGCATAAAAATATCCAAAGACAATTCTTAAAAGAAAGTATGAACATACCTTTGGAAGCTCTTCAATCTGATTAGCATCTAAATAGAGCTCCTCCAAAGTTTTCTCAAAAGTAAAAATCTCTTTGGGAACCTGTTCCAAACTGCAATGAGAATAATCAAGAGTAGTGACAGTCTCTTCTTCCCCTCGTAGACAACGACATGGTACCAACCGCACAAACAAACTTCGTTTTGTAGTCATTTTTAGACACTGCAATATTCAAATAAAAATAAATTTAGTTAAAACATGTTATAACCAACAATTTTTCAAAAAAAAAATTACAATTCATTTATCACAATCTATATATCAAAGATAAGTACCTCCTTCTTTATACCCACCCAAAGGAATACATTTAAATATTGTGTTACTGTCAAAATTTATATAAATTTATACATATTGAATTTCAAATGAAACTCATGTACTTCTGTACTTTAAAAAATGATCTGCTAAATACCTATTTATATGCTTCTATAAGAATCATGCTTTATGAGTCTTGCTTATTCTCAACTAGAAATACCCTAATACAACAAAGATATTTCTTTAATTTCTGGGTAAGAGCTATTTTTTAATTAAGAATTTGGGGGCGCCTTGGGACGCCTGGGTGGCTCAGTCGGTTAAGCGGCTGCCTTCGGCTCAGGTCATGATCTCAGGGTCCTGGGACTGAGCCCCACATCAGGGTCCTGGGACTGAGCCCCACATCGGGCTCCTTGCTCAGCAGGGAGCCTGCTTCTCCCTCTGCCTGCAGCTCCCCACTTGTACTCTCGCTCACTCTCTCTCGCCCATGCTCTCTCTCTCTAGCAAATAAATAAATAAAATCTTAAAAAAAAAAAAAAGAATTTGGGGGTGCCTGGGTGGCTCAATTGGTTAAGCATCTGCCTTCAGCTCAGGTCACAATCTCAGGGTCCTGGGATAAAGCCCCACATTGGGCTTTCTGCTCAGCAGGGAGTCTGCTTGTCCCTCTACCTCTGCTCCCCTTTTTCATGCCTCTCTCTCTCAAATAAATAAATTTAATATTAAGAATTTGACTACAGAGACAATGGACTCTGAAAAACAAACTGAGGGTTCTAGAGGGGAGGGGGTTGGGAGGATGGGTTAGCCTGGTGATGGGTATTGAGGAGGGCACGTTCTGCATGGAGCACCGGGTGTTATGCACAAACAATGAATCATGGAACACTATATCTAAAACTAATGATGTAATGTATGGGGATTAACATAACAATAAAAAAATTAAAAAAAAAAAAGAATTTGACTACAACCAGTTTTGAGTAGGAAGTAGGACTGCAAAGATATTTTCAGGTCTTCCTTAATAAGCCATCAGAATCATCACCCCTTTAACTTTCCAAGGCTCTTCCACATCAAAATTTCAATACATGCCAAATGTATTTGTTTCAATTAAATACTGGCCAAAGAGCTTATAGGTCCTCTATTTGTGTAAGGTTACACATTAGAGAATAAACTTGCTTCAATAAAGTATATACACACTTTGTTGTTTCAAATTAAATGGGAGAAAGGTTTAATTCTGAATTAGTGAAAATTCTCCAGGCTAATTTTAACCTATCCATAGGTTAATTCCAACTAGTCTAAGATTATATTACCAAACAAAAGCCTACTTCAATAAATAAGAATGACTGCTAATCAGTTAACAACTCTTTGTAAAATATAAATTCTTGCCTTGATCAGAAGACAATTAGAGTAATAGAATACTTCTAACCAGGGCCAAAATAATGTTGAAGCCAGTGAGGGAAACTGCCTCAAGGACAAAATAGGAGAGGCACCAAAAAAAGTCAGTAATCAAATTAAATATTTTAATGCATTATTTTTTAAGTTAAAATCACTGAAAAATAATCTATTTATGAACAAAATGACTAATTTTTAAATAAAGAGAGGATTGGTATTACTATTTTTTTCTTTTGCCTCAGGCTTCAATATGGCTCTGCAACGCACTGCTACCAACTTCTATTTCAAATTACATGATATTCTTTTTTTAAATTTTTTATTGTTATGTTAATCACCATACATTACATCATTAGTTTTTGATGTAGTGTTCCATGATTCATTGTTTGTGCATAACACCCAGTGCTCCATGCAGAGCGTGCCCTCTTTAATACCCATCACCA